>NC_042959.1:49847376-50215260 GCF_901001165.1 Salmo trutta | reverse complement strand
ATGGGCTTGATCTGTCAGACAGTCTGAGGCTTCAGAGGTGAAGGCTGCTTATTGGGTCAACAGCCTGGAACAAACCCGGTTAGACAGCGTGGTTTTCCTGTCCCTGACAATAAAACCAACTCATCGTCTCTTCATGGGCTCCAAGACTCTGATGGCAAGAGAGGATAGAAAGAGATTACCACACGCCACAATACTGTTTATGCCGTTTCTTACTCACTACTCACCCCTTTTAAGTATGTCAAGTGGAGGGTGTAATTGAAACAACATCCGTGTGCTCAATAATCACAGTACAATACTAGCAGATGAAATAGAGTTCAGATTAATGTGAATTTCATGCAAAATAACTGCAATAAAACCAAACACTCGGAAAGGCAATATGGTCAGTGTCTGTTGGGAACTGACTGTGTACCTTTAGAGTTGATGAGCATCTGGGTTTTGTTTAATGTGATGACTCAGGATGTGTGTGTCTGGCACATGGTTCTGTATACAAACAGTCTCAACACAACATTATTGCTTACTGTGTCGTCGCTATAATATTGTCTTATCATTGGATGGACGCCTGTACTTCTTATACGCGCAAACACAGAACGGCACGTAAATATATTGGCGCTTACGTCCACAAAGGGCTAATGCATGGTCTTAGCTGCTACCATTCTTTATCCTTGTTAGTACAACAGTGTTTTCATTTCCTGTTCTTAAACATCTCCAATAGGTCAACAATGGATTAAGCAATCTCTGACATCATCAAAGGGAAGTCATGAACACAACACTCACAATTAAGAAAGAGCTAGAACTCATTCTACCACAACCAAGTAGCCCTTACTATAGTCTTGTTCACCAGCCTTGTGCCGTGAGGCTGTCGCTACTCGAGTCAAGTATTCGAGAGAGTTATCATAGCGTGTCTGCACTGAACTGAATTGTATTATCTTACCTTCCATGTACTTACAGCATCAAATAACGGACAGTATAATAATCATGAGCGTTGGAGACAATTAAACCAACATTACCTCCTTGTATTGACCAATGACTAGCTAGTATACTGTACGTGTGGGAAATTCCTCACTCAAACTTTTACTGGCAGATATGATGACAGTGGAGGATTGCCAGCAAGTCAAACAACTCACTGACCTCTTTACCTACTCTTCACATTGTTTTGTACTTTTTCTACCATAGATAGCTACAGTATTCCGTTCCACTGTGACTGGGATGACCGCTAGAACACCAACAGTCTCTTACACTGATTCTCTGCACCTTACCACACATGCTTACACACTCACAAATGCTTACACATAAGCTCAAACGCGCACACATACAGTACCATTCAAGGGTTTTTCTATATTTTTACTATTTAATACATTGTAGATTAATAGTGAAGACATCAAAACTATGAAATAACACATATGGAATCATGTAGTAAGCAAAAAAGTGTTAAACAAATCAAAATATATTTAATATTTGAGATCCTTCAAAGTAGCCACCCTTTGCCTTAATGACAGCTTGGCACACTCTTGGCATTCTCTCAACCAGCTTCATGAGGTAGTCACCTGAAAGGCTTTTCCAGCAGTCTTGAAGGAGTTCCCATGTATGCTGAGCACTTGTGGGCTGCTTTTCCTTCACTCTGCGGTCCAACTCATCCCAAACCATCTCAATTGGGTTGAGGTAGGGTGATTGTGAAGGTCAGGTCATCTGATGCAGCACTCCATCACTCTCCTTCATTGGTCAACTAGCCCTTACACAGCCTGGAGGTGTGTTAAGGATCATTGTCCTGTTGAAAACAAATGGTAGTCCCACTAAGCGCAAACCAGATGGGATGGCTTATCGGTGCAGAATGATGTGGTAGCCATGCTGGTTAAGTGTGCCTTGAATTCTAAATAAATCACTGACAGTGTCACCAGCAAAGCACCCCCACACCATAACACCTCCTCCTCCATGCTTCACAGTGGTAACCATACATGCGGAGATCATCCGTTCACCTACTCTGCATCTCACAAAGACACGGCAGTTGAAACCAAAAATCTCAAATTTGGACTCATCAGACCAAAGGCAGATTTCCACCGGTCTAATGTCCATTGCTCGTGTTTTTTTGCCCAAGCAAGTCTCTTCTTATTATTGGTGTCCTTTAGTAGTGGTGTCTTTGCAGCAATTAGACCATGAAGGCCTGATTCACACAGTCTCCTCTGAAAAGTTGATGTTGAGATGTGTCTGTTATTTGAACTCTGTGAAGCTTTTATTTGGGTTGCAATTTCTGAGGCTGGTAACTGTAATGAACTTATCCTCTGCAGCAGAGGTAACTCTTGGTCTTCCTTTCCTGTGGCGGTCCTCATGAGAGCCAGTTTAATCATAGTGCTTGATGGTTTTTGCGACTGTACTTCAAGAAACTTTCAAAGTTCTTGACATTTTTCGCATTGACTGACCTTCATATCTTAATGTAATGAAGGACTGTTATTTCCCTTTGCTTATTTGAGCTGTTCTTGACATAATATGGACTTGTTCTTTTACCAAATAGGGCTATCTTCTGTATACCAACACTACCTTGTCACAACACAACTGATTGACTCCAACACATTAAGAAGGAAAGAAATTCAACAAATACACTTTTAACAAGACACACCTGTTAATTGAAATGCATTCCAGGTGACTACCTCATGAAGCTGGTTGAGAGAATGCCAAGAGTGTGCAAAGCTGTCATCAAGGCAAATGGTGGCTACTTTGAAGAGTCTGAAATAATTTGTTTTTTGTTCACTACATGATTCCATATGTGTTATTTCATATTTTTGATGTCTTCACTATTATTCTACAATGTAGAAAATATAAAAAATAAAGTTAAACCCTTGAATGAGTAAGTGTGTCCAAACTTTTGAATGGTAATGTACATAGTCATGGGAGGTAGGGGTGCTGAGGGTGCCCCCTGAAAATCTGAATAAAAAAATGTTAAGATTTTTACAAAATATTTAAAAATCTCAGCACCCTCACCCCCAAACTACTTTCCACGGCTACGCACACATACCACACACACACACACACACACACACACACACACACACACACACACACACACACACACACACACACACACACACTCCATGACTGCTGCTACTGGAATACTATTTATTTTTATTGCACGATGTCTATTTATTATTGACATTGCGTATCTATTGCACAATTTCCCAGTCTTGTAAAATTCCGACTTGAATTTGTTTGAGTTCCTTCTGTATTATATTTTTGCTAAATTACATTTTTTTTATTTGTACTACTCTTTGTATTCACTTACTTATTTTTTCTATTGATGTTGCATTGTCGAGAGGTGAACCTGCAAGTAAGCATTTCATTCACTTTGTACTCCATGTAGGCTTACAATATATCATGTGTTTATGACGAAAAAACTAACTTGACTTGAATTTATTGTAGATACTTTTTGAAGTAGCCAAAATAGAAATTGAAATAGAAAAGCTTACATTATTCCACCGTGGATATCCTGCCAGGTCTGACAATTGAGTCTGGATCTTCTTTACTTTATTCCTCCCTCTGTAGCTCCGACCTCCTATCGACTACAGCCAGCCACGCTGTTTACAGCATAATCTAAACATCCAGCGCAGTTAACGGCAAATTATTATTAGATAGACACCGCTGATATCAATCACCAGAGCTCTCCAAACAGGGTGTCCGTAGTAACACTGTCCTGCGATAGAAGCTGGATGGTCTTAGGGCTTTGAGGAACCAGCCTGTCTGCTCTATTGGTTAATAGATGGAGACTGTTATCGGTACTCTTGATTAAGAGAGAAAGAGAAGAGGAGGGAGAAAACACTGCATGAGGAAGAAAAGTGATTCACGTCTATTAAAAGCAGCACGTTACAGCTCCTCCCTCGCTACCGTACCATTGAACTCTCACCACCACAGTCATTCTTTCATTCTGTAGACTAACTGCAGTGGAAAATCCCGCAACAGAATACCCACTCATACTGGCAAATGTGGTGAAAATATTTCTTTAGTTGTCCTTCTTGTGTATCATAATTGTCACTGTGATTGGTGGTGGGAAATTTCAAATTCAGGCTGTAACAACAAAATGTGGAATAAGTCAAGGTGTATGAATACTTTCTGAAGGCACTGTATCTTTACTTTAGATATTCAGAGGCAATCATTAGGTAGGGTAAAGCAAGTGGTAAAATAACAAATATATTCATTTTGATATACAGTGAACTCGAAAGGTATTGGGACAGTGACATTTGTATTTGTTTGTGGGGGGGGGGGGGGGGGGGGGGGTTGGATTTGAAATGATATAATGACTATGAGGTTAAAGTGCAGACTGTCATCTTTAGTTTTAGGGTATTTTCATTCATATCGGGGTGAACCGTTTAGAAATTCCAGCACTTTATGTACATTGTCCCCCCAATTCTAGGGGACCAAAAGTATTGGGACTAATTCACTTATACAGTATGTGTAGTCAAAAGTTTAGTATTTGGTCCCATATTCCTAGCACGCAATGATTACATCAAGATTGTGACTCTACAAACTTGTCGGATGCATTTGCTGTTGGTTTTGATTGTGTTTCAAATTATTTTGTGCCCAATAGAAATGAATGGTAAATTAAGTATTGTGTCATTTTGGATTAACTTTTATTGTAAATGAGAATGGAATATGTTTCTCAACACTTCTACATTAATGTGGATGCTACCATGATTACGGATAGTGCTGAATGAATCATGAATAAGGATGAGTAAGAAAGTTACAGACACACTTTTGGAGTCCACTGTAAATATGCCTGAAACTCAACTTCCTGTTTTACATCATTTTGATGACTTACTGGAAGAACCCTTCAAAGTATTACGAAATCACATATCCACAAAAATCAAAAGCTACACAGACAATCAGAGTGTATTATGCAAGTTTGTGTATCCCATTTTGTGAAACATTTTCAAGGGGGGCATGACATCACTTCAAATATTTCCAGTAGTATGATGCAGAAAGATATTTTAATGTCATCAGTAAAAAAATACATTTTAAATAAAGGGGAACAGAAATAATATAAAACCTTCAAATGCTTATACACATATAAATGCATACTACACATACATTCATGTCAGTGGAGGCTCCTCAGATGAGGAAGGGGAGGACCATCCTCCTCAGTAAATTTCATCAAATTAAAATAGTGGAACATTTAAAAAGTTAGCATTTTTAGAAAAAACTTCACTAAATATATTCACGGCACCAAATAATTCATTAAAAGACACAATGAAGTTCTACAGTAGCCTCAGCAGCACTCTGTAGTGCACCATGGTGTAGCTAGAGGACAGCTAGCTTCCGTCCTCCTCTAGGTACATTGATGTCAATGCAAAACCGAGGAGGCTCTTGGTTCTCACCCCCGTCCATGGACTTACACAGTAATTAGGACAACTTCCGGAGGACATCCTCCAACCTATCAGAGCTCTTGCAGCATGAACTGACATGTTGTCCACCCAATCAAAAGATCAGTTAATGAATCTAGTACTGAGAGCATAAGATACAGCTAGCTAGCACAGCAGTGCATAACATGTGGTGAATAGTTGACTCAAAGAGAGAGAGAATAGTTTAACAGTTTTGAAAACATTTATTTATTCAAATATTAAAGAGAAGCAAGACAGAGAGAGAGAGAGAGAGAGAGAGAGAGAGAGAACTAGCTTCACTTTCACTTAGCTAGCTGAATGCAGCTAGCTAGCTTAGCCTACTCAAACACCTGGCTCAAACAGAGAGGGATGCTATGTTAGCTAGCTGGCTATGGCTATCCAACACTGGAACTCTTCCAAGTCTAGGTAAGCTTTTGGTTTTATTCATTTATTGCCACCAGGACGCGCGGTGGAACTGTTAAACTGCTTTCTGACTGTACACTGTACTGCATGATTGTACCGGGTTTACTAACTCATTAGTTCATGTACTATAGCTATATTGACTATGAAGTGACAATGATGTAGGCTGTATGTAGCGGTTAGTAGTCATGATATGAAGGTTTGGCTTGGAAAGTTTTTTTTCCCCTGGTCACAGACAGGTGTGCACTGAACTCCACAAGCAAAGGTAAAAGGTGAGAGGAGGAAAGCGTATAGATAGTTGCGAGAAGGAATTATATAAACAACGAGCAAAGTGATCGTGCTGTCTTCATATGGCTGCTTCGAAAGTGAACTGTTTTCGTGTGATCAGGGGTGTATTCATTCCGCCGATTCTGTTGAAAACTTTTCTTAAACAGAAGCAAATGGAACAAAAAGGGGATAAACATACCTGAAATTGTCCAAAAGAAACTCTCATTTCCAACTGTTGGACTAATGATTACACCCTAGGTCAGCTAGATGCAGGCAAGAGTGTGCAAGGCGGTAATGAATGTGTCACTGTCTGTCACCTTGATTACTCAAAATTCTCTCAACCCTTTGTACCTATGTTGTACATTTTCATTCATTGCCTAGTTTGTTGCAAACTCATGATGGGTATAGGTAAAATTTTAGTATCATACAGTAGCCCAAACCTATCGATGTTACATTGGGCTGGGTGAATGGAATATGAATGACAGTCATCCAATATGCTGTAATAGAAATAAGGCCATGCTCATAAAAAAATAATCGTCCTCCCTCATCCTAATTGGCACCGACCGGCACTGATTAATGTATAGGATACAGATAGCATAGTCCTCAGTATTTTCCATTAGAACCTAAGTGCAATAAATAGATTGAACAGGCTAGCACTTAGCATGTGTAGCATAAGGCTTGACTACACTCTATAACAGGGGTGTCAAACTCATTCCATGGAGGAGCTAGTGTCTGCGGGTCTTAGTTTTTTCTTTTTAATTAAGACCTAGACAACCAGGTGAGGGAAGTTATTTACTAATTAGTGACCTTAATTCATCAATCAAGTACAAGGGAGGAGCGGAAACCCGCAGACATTCAGTCCTCTGTGGTATGAGTTTGACACGTACACTATAAGGAGCTGTCATTGGTGCTTGGTGTGCTGTCCTTCTGAGTTCTGGAGCAGAAGAACAGGGGGCAGTAGAGAGCCTTACTGCAGCAGAACAACCTCTGCACCCTCTCCACCAGGTTCTTCATGAAGAGGTGGAAGGTAGACCTGAGGGCCGATGAGGAGAAGTAGAAGATGATGGGGTCCAGGCTGGCGTTGACGGTACTGGACAAGAGTGCGTCCACCCGCCATTTGGGACTCTCCCAGTTGACAAAGCCCACTACGTGGGACAAGTTGTAGGGCGCGAAGCAGACGATAAACACCAGCAGGGTCCCCAGAGACAGGCCGATGGCCCGCTGAGATTTCTTGGGGTTGATGCTGGGCAGCTGAGAGAGGATCCGGATGAAGTTGATGTAGCAGAAGCAGCAGATGAAGAAAGGAACACAGAATAAAACCAGGAAGAGCTCCAGACGGACAGGTATCAGGACCTGCAGCTGCTCCTTGGTGAACTCCTCATAACACACGTCCGATTTCAAAGGGTCTGCCCAGGTGGTGTTGGAATGGTCGTAATATTGCATGATGTAGACGATACTAATGTGCGCCATGGAGATTGCCCAGAAGAGGACGCTGGCCACCGTGGCGTACAAAGGCCGTCTTTTTAGTTTGTACTTGATGGGAAAGGCCACTCCCAGGTAGCGTTCGACACTGATTGCGGTCAGAAAGAAGGTGCTGTTGTAGATGGTGGTGTAGAAGACGAAGCTGGTCAACGGGCACAGGAAGTGGGGCATGTTCCATTTCATGTAGTCCGCCGCCTCTTTGATCTTGAAAGGCAAGAAGAGCAGGAAGATGAGGTCCGAGATGGTCAGGTTGAGGAGCAGGATGTCGATGGGCATGGCTTTCTGCCTCACCTTCTTGCTGAAGGTGTAAAAGGCCACAACATTGGCTGGGAAGCCAATCAGCAAGGTGATGATGTAGACCACGAGCACCAGGCTGCTGTGGCCGTATCTTTCCATGACATCCTTCTCAGACAGCATTCTGCAAAAGAGGAAGGACACAGACAATGAGCTAATGTTTGCGTTAGCTAATGCAGGAACTCAATCTGGGGTCAATTCAGGATATGCAGAGTTAGTCAGTGAAGGTGTGAAGCAATAAAATAAAAATGTTGTCAGTGTCACTAGTTTGTATGCAAAATTTCACACAAAGGCTGAATTCAGTCACAAGGATAGCTACAGTGGATGTGATGCAATTGGTTAACAAAGCCATGACATTCTGTCTAACAAGAGTTTCTTTGAGTCTATGCCAAGTCTATGGTTGGACTCTCTACAGTAGAGAAACAGAGCAAACGTCAATGTCATAATGGTCCTCAAGCAGGGGACTTGTTAGCAAACCCTGCCCCCTTTCCAAACTAGGAAGACCATGCCGATGTAGGCACAGTGCTTTGGAGTGAAGCCATTAATTGTGGCAAAACGAGGTACCCATCTCAACAATAAAGGGAGCGGTCTGTTTGCGCCTCCCAGCCTTGAGTTTTCCAGATGCCTCTCGGCTAATCCCAGTGTTAATATCCAGTGCACGCATGAACCCCTAAGCTTCCTTCTATTCATGGTGGAGCAAACTAACAACATAATACTCCCATCACGACACAAGTGTTCAGTGGCTGGTAAGCCACGAGGACGGTGTTTGAAGAGTGATTTTCATTTCTACAGAGTAAGGGGTTATTTGGTTCCTATAACCCCTTATAGTCACATATTTTGGGGCTAGCAGTGTTATGAAGGATGACCTCTGCACTGTCAAATGTGTAATTACCATCAGCCACAGATGTCTTGAACAGTTATTACCCCATTAACCTGGAACTCATTGTAAAAAATAAACTTGAAATTTGACTATTTCATTACATTTGTGGATTTTAATCTCTGGTCGAATTACTGTTGGCTTGTATTCCTTTGACATAAAACATTTAGAAAAAAGAGAAATAAAGAGAAATATTGCAAGGGGCTATAGCTTTCTGTGTAATTTACTAGCCACTGGATTATATATTTGCGTACATTTAAAGGAATCAGTGGATGTTGCCCTCCTTGTGAAGCTTGATATATCTCACTAGTAAATGTGAGTATAAAAATCTGATGATCATTTGATATTACAGAGGAAGGCAAGCGCTTGGGGGTTGACGCTTCTTCAGTGAAGGAAATGTCTGTCTTGCAAACAGCAGCGCCACTTCTTCTGACACTCTACCACAGTGACAGGCAGCTGAACAACAGAACACCACTTCAGGTGTCATTTATAAAGCCTGAATTGTGCACTGGATTTGAACAGATGACCGTCGCGTGAATACTGGAAAGAGGTCTCAGACACTATTTATGTTTGTAGTATTTCTGTTATGGTAATTAATGCGACTGTTATGGTTTTGCAATGTGGAGTGCAGCATTTTAAGGTGTATGTTCATGTGTCCCCAGGTGTTGATATTTTTAAATTAGTTGGAATTTCATTTCAGATATTGATAGCATTAGTAGACTGTAAACTCTCCTCCAGACTCACATCAAACATCTCCAATCCAAAGTTAAATCTAGAATTGGCTTCCTATTTCGCAACAAAGCATCTTTCACTCATGCTGCCAAACCCTCGTAAAACTGACCATCCTACCAATCCTCGACTTCATTTACAAAATAGCCTCCGATACCCTACTCAATAAACTGGATGCAGTCTATCACAGTGCCATCCGTTTTGTCACCAAAGCCCCATATACTACCCACCACTGGGACCGTACGATCTCGTTGGCTGGCCCTCGCTTCATACTCGTCGCCAATCCCACTGGCTCCAGGTCATCTACAAGACCCTGCTAGGTAAAGTTCCCCCTTATCTCAGCTCGCTGGTCACCATAGCAGCACCGACCCGTAGCACGCGCTCCAGCAGGTATATCTCTCTGGTCACCCCCAAAGCCAATTCCTCCTTCGGCCGCCTCTCCTTCCAGTTCTTTGCTGCAAATGACTGGAACGAACTACAAAAATCTCTGAAACTGGAAACACATCTCCCTCACTAGCTTTAAGCACCAGCTGTCAGAGCAGCTCACAGATCACTGCACCTGTACATAGCCCATCTATAATTTAGCCCAAACAACTACCTCTTCCCCTACTGTATTTATTTATTTATTTTTGCTCCTTTGCACTTTCTTCCACTGCAAATCTACCATTTCAGTGTTTTACTTGCTATATTGTATTTACTTCGCCACCATGGCCTTTTTTGCCTTGACCTCCATTATCTCACCTCATTTGCTCACTTTGTATATAGACTTATTTTTCTACTATATTATTGACTGTATGTTTGTTTTACTCCATGTGTAACTCTGTGTTGTTGTATGTGTCAAACTGCTTGCTTTATCTTGGCCAGGTCGCAATTGTAAATGAGAACTTGTTCTCAACTTGCCTACCTGGTTAAATAAAGGTGAAATCAAATAAAATAAAAAGCATCTAATTAAAATCAAATTGTAGATATTGTCAAGTTCAACTAGGCTACATTTTCTTTAGTGTGTCAGGTATAGGCTACATCTACATTTGCACAAATATCAACCTAATCAGCTCATAGCTCTTTACACTTCACACATTTCCATTGGTCAGTATTTTTTAAATGCAACCTTTATTTAATTAGGCAAGTCAATTAAGAACAAAATCTTATTTACAATGACGGCCTATCTCGGATGACGCTGGCCCAATTGTGAGCCGCCCTATGGGACTCCCAATCACGGCCGGATGTGATACAGCCTGGATTCAAACCAGGGATTCTAGTGATGCCTCTTGCACTGAGATGCAGTGCCTTAGACCACTGCACCGCTCGGGAGCCCAATGACTTGTGAGAACTGGATCCTATTTTTCTATTCCTTGGACGATACTGATCATCTACTTCTCATTATCTTTCCCAACGCTGACACAACACTTACTATTTTTGCAATCAATTTGTGCTAAAAACGCACCCTTGGGGGAAGGGTATAATTATTAAAAACCGGGTCATGTGAAGCCTAAGTTCTCCAGAAGGGTATATGGTATCTAAATTACAATTAACAAGAGAAGAAACATGGCTTCAGATGTTCAAAACACATCTCAGTTATCTAGGGAATGGTGCCAAGACATACACCTGCAGGTTTATCTAGTGTTGCTGGGGAGTGGTCAAGGTGTTGTAAACCCTCAACTGATAAAACGGCTGTCTAGTGGATGCGTTTTGGTCTGGGAGGTACAGTAGCTCATTATGAGAAACCACCAGGCACTGGACATGTGGCTGTTCGTGTAAGGGTAAATGTTTGAGGTTCCATGAGGTTTCTCATTCACTTGACAGCTTATTTCTTTAGTAAGATAAGATAAGAAATGTAACATGACGCGCAGTGTAGTATGCAGAGCGAGATTTGGTCTAGTGTGCTAGTGCAGTGGTCACCAACCCTGGTTTTGAGGAACTACTGTGTCCACAAGCTTTTTTCCGCCAGCAAAGCCCTAACACCGTGTTTAACAGATCAACCACTCACCAAGACCTTGATTAGTTGAGTAAGGTGTGTTAGCGCAGGGTTGGAACAGAGAGTTTCACCTGGTCAATGACGATTAACAATGCTCACCTAAAACAACCCATCACTTTAAATGCAGCCCATTATTACAGAGGTACTATAACAACATTTTAACGAGAGTGATTGGTGAGACAGAGATGCCCATTTGGATAGCAGCCGTTAGACGAGAACATCACACCCTCATTCCCAAAGACAAAGAAACTCTAAATTGTCATGGTTACTGCAAACTCTTAGACAGAGTGTAGTACAGACACAGAACAGGACATACCTATACCATCTCGTTACTGAAATGGATATGTAAAAAGGTTGATTACTCAGAAAATGTGTATATTTTATTGGTCTAGTGTGCAAAAATTCAACTTTTAACTGCCACTTAAGGTCATAAAAAGTACCATCTTCTCAACAGAAATCAGTACTGTATGAGTGAACTATGCTTGGAACACATGCCTTGGCAACTGTTTTTACCCAAATATGTTCAAATATTTATATTCCAGTTACATGGTAAGTATTTCATATTTACCTTAGATTTAACAGATTTCAAAAGGCTTACAGGTATTTTGTGTTTTAGTATGTCTTCCTTGTGAAATATATAAAAGCATAGTCTGTCTACTTTGCCAACATTTACATAAAAGCTCCTGATAATAGCACAAGAAGCATGATATCAAGAGTTCCACTGTACATACCTTAGTCAGCAAACACACACACGAATGTCTCCTGGTCAAATGGTGAGTGAAAGCTTGGCTTCAAATAAACTGTGCTTTTAATGGTAATGTCTCAATGTAACGTATTTGATGTCACGTACCACAGCTCGTACTAAACAGGAAATAAGTAATAAGTTGCACATGTTCCTTTTTTAGGGTGGTGGGGGACTCTCCATTTTGATCACACTTTATTTGGAGAGTCCACAACAGATCTGTCTGTAGATGCTCAAACTATCAACAACAAAAAACGTTCAACTGCAACTCTGTTGATATGCAACAGCTTACTCAGATTACAGTTCGGTTTAGGGTTAGAGTTAGGTTTAGAGTTAAGATGTGAGGCCTGGAAGCTGAGGCTAGGGTTGCTGATTGTGTGTTAGGTGTGTAGTCACAGTAAGGTTTAAAATTGGGGTTAAGTATGAGGGTTATGGATAAATAGATGAATACCATTTCTTGTTAAATACACTAATAACTTAAAAAATACAAACCTCTCACCCAACCTTTTACATGGATCATTCGGCATGTGGAGAATGTTAATTACGTATGGGAAATATCAAGCTCTCTGATTTACTGTCCCCTCTAATTCATTTTAACATAGCCTATCTGACTATAGGAAAATGTTCAATGTTTTCACACAAGAATCCCAGTTCATGCCATTGAGTTTATTCAGTCTTTACAGACGTTTTTTGGACTTTTCAGCATAAAAATGCAAACCTCCCTGTACAACAAAATGGCTAAAACCTTGTGCTATTTGAGTACAATGCCAACTGAACATGTGTAGTAATTTGAGAAATTCTGCGTTTTAGAATAAAAAGACATTTCTGTTTGTTGCTTAAGCGAGGAGTTGATGTGTACCGTAGAGTGCAGACTCAAATTGTATGAAGAAATTAAGGAATGAATAGTTAGTTAGTTACAACGTATCATCCCTAGTAACTACACAGTTACTATAAACAAAAAACAAAAACTGTTTAGGAAAAACTTGAGTTGCGGTTAAAACCCGCAAGATGTTAGTTCCCATTTATAGAGCAAAGCAACCATACAAGTATCTATAAATGGCGTGACTGGTTGTATTTACTTCAGATGTGAGGTCTGATGGACAAACAAGTCTCTTCAAGGAAACGGTTTCAACACTTTCCAGTCTGTCTTTAACATAACACACACACACACACGAACATGCACGTATACACACACGTACATATACATGGATGCACTCTCGTACACATTTGACCTTCAATCAAAACCTAATATTAGATTAAGGGAACTTGAGTGAACAAATAATTAACAAAGTTATGCAACACCCAAATCTTCCCCCTGTGTGAAAAAGTACTTGCCCCCTTACACTCAATAACTGGTTGTGCCACTTTTTTCAGCATGAACTGCTTGTTTCAAGTCCTGCCACAACATCTGAATTGGGATTAGGTCTGGACTTTGACTAGACCATTGTTGCTTTTTTAGCCATTCTCATGTAGACTTGATTGTGTGTTTTGGATCGTTGTCTTGCTGCATGTCCCAGCTGCGCTTAGCTTCAGCAGACGGATGGCCCGACATTCTCCTGTAGAATTCTCTGATACAGAGCGGAATTCATGGCTCCTTCTATTAAGACAAGTCGTCCAGGTCCTGAGGCAGCAAGCATCCCCAAACCAACACACTACCACCACCACGCTTGACCATTGGTATGAGGGACCCATGTCGTCCAAAACGTTTTTGAACTCATCTGTCCATAGAACATTCTTCCAAGAGTCTTGATGATCATCCATGTGATTTTTTTGGGGGCAAACTTGAGTCAACTTTTTGGATGAGAAGGGTCCCATTATGCCTGGCGAAAACAAAACACTGCATTTCACAGTAAGAACCTCATACCAATGGCAAGAATAGTGGTGGTAGTGTGATGGTTTGGGGATGCTTTGCTGCCTCAGGACCTGAACGACTTGCCTTCATATATCGAAGGAGCCCTTTATCTAATAATAGGTTTTGGTTGAAAATCTGATAACATTCAGTATCAAAATATGCAAACATTTAGAAAATCAGAAATGGGGTAAATACTTTTTCACAGCTCTGTAGCGCACTACTTTTGACCAGAGGGTTATGGTCCCTGATTAAAAGTAGTGCACTACGTAGGGAAAATGTGGCCATTTGGGATACAGACCATGTTCATGTGTGTGCCACCCATCCAGGCTCCAATCCAACACTAATTGTATTGTGAAAAGCCAGGTTTAAGATATGTGTCGTCCGTTTGACATAATGACACAGCATTTCACAGCAGTGACAGAAGTCCTCGTTCTAGCAGGGCATTTAGAGCACCCTGGTGGTACTGATGAAGGTAAGATGGGGGGGCAATCAGGGGAGCGCACACCGTGTCCGATGAAAAGCTGCTATCTTGGAGGGTGTTTAATCAGGGACTGTCACGACGAGCGCCGCCTTCCCTGACATTTGTGCTTACAGTGTGTGTGTGTGTGTGTGTGTGTGTGTGTGTGTGTGTGTGTGTGTGTGTGTGTGTGTGTGTGTGTGTGTGTGTGTGTGGCGGGCGTGCTGATAAATGAAGCCATGTGGTAATTAGAATGCTTTATTCTCAGTCTCTCCCCGTAATTACCCGGAAACCTCAGCGTGGTCCGTGTGCGGCGTGAGCAAGTCGAGCGCTGTTTATCAAAACGGAACGATCTGACTGGCTGGCAACTCGTGCTCGGCAATGCACGGTGGTTGACTGTCTACAGCGGCCGATTCATGCATTGATTGCCACGTTGTGTTCTCTCGCCAGACCTGGGTATACAATGTGACTCTTGTGTCTGTCACTGTGACCCTCCTGCTGTCAGTGTGTATGTGCCTGCATGCCCTGAGTCACTGTCCGATCTTCCAATGAGTTCCTGCAAGACCTTGGAGTTGTAGCAATTATCCATCAGGCTTTTGGCTGAATGAGATCAGGTTTATCCTGATCTTGATATACAGTGTATACAGTCCTGGACCGTGAGTGGTGGGGCTACTCAAATATCTGCTGCCCATTCTTAAGATTTTGCAATCAGAAACACAATGCGAAAAGATTTCAGCCGTTGAACTCAAGAGACCTCAGGTTAATGTGTTATCCCTAGCAGCAACAATTCTAAGATATATTCTAAGATATTTAAGTATGAGTCCTAAGATATATTGTGTCTCAATTCTTGACATTGACAATTCTGAAAATTCCATTCTGTTTAGAGGCCCTTAACAAATTGAGGAGCATTACCGTCAATCTCTAAGACAACATGGTTGAACAATGGTTGAACAACATGGTTGAACAATGGTTGAATTCCTTTTCATGCCTCCCAAGGCCTTACTGTGGTAGAGCCATAGAAATACACATTGTATTTGTATGTGTACTGTAGAGTACTTCTGAGCCAATAGGATGTCACAGTAGTAGCAGTACAATGGATGGGGGAGATCACACATTAGCTCAGCTGCTTATTGTTTAAGATGTGTTTTTTCTTATGGCCTCATAACAGCTGATAGGCCTCTGCCTAACCAGTCCCTGGTAATAAAGAAACGCACAATGGTAATACATAAATAGAATACATATACATCTATTTCCTTTAAAGGGGCAATCGACAGTTGCTTCATCCATTTCTGGACTTGTGAATTAATGATACTGTATGTACCCACTGATGGTTGAAGAATATAACTTGTAAATGCCTCATGAGCTTAGTTCTGTTGTACCATCAGAACCCAAAATATAAACTTGTTTTACTCCAATGTTTGTAAACAAAGTAAATGTAAACAAACACTATATAGCCTCAAAACATGGTTGTAACTATAATTCGACATCATGGATGATCAGTCTTTGCATCCATTGCTCTGTCTATGAATATGAGAGTGGTTACATTTCTCCAGCCCCATCCCTCAGCTTTCTTTTGCCGGAACAGGGTTGGGGAGAACGCTTTCTTGTTTCAATTGCTGAAGGCCACTTAAAGATACGACTTGATGACCAGAGCAAAAAACCTCAACCAGTACTCTATGTCTATGCTGGTGGTACAGTACGGTCGCGAATGGATCGCAAAAATAAATACAAAAATGTACAAACCAACAAAAATACAGCAGGAAAGTATCTATTGAAAACACAAGCCTATTTTTTGTTTGTTGATCTGATTTATATTTGTTGACCATTCATGTTCGTATTTCAGTAGATGCCCTTCTGCTACAGTACGTCTGGCATTATAAAAATAACCAAATGTGCATCAACGCAAGAGAAAATGGCAGTTGTAGGATGTTGACGTTTTCTATAGCCAGCAAATAGGCCTAGCATGACTGTGGATTTCCTTGCTGCTATTCAACACAGTTGTATCTGTGTTCAGTATATTTATTGAATTGCAGCCAAGGGTTTCCTTGCCGATGGCTCAAGTCTATTGTTTTAATTTTGTGATATTGAACAAGCAGTGTTGTAAAATCCTATCTAATAGAAAAGACCTTAGAGGCAAAAAAATAAAAAATAAGTACATTCGCTCAAATCAATGAGGCCCCTGAAGTCTCTCTTGCACGTTTGGCTCCCCCTAGTGCCGATACAATATATAAAAACTCCTGTCTGATTTTGTTGCTCAAAATGTTTATTGCAGACCGACTGATGTTATACTTAACTCCAGACATTGTTGAAATTATGGTTGTGTTACAAATGGCACCCTATTCCCTTTATGGTACACTCATTTTGACCAGGACCCATAGGGCTCTGGTCAAAATAGTTTCACTAAATAGGGAATAGGA
Source organism: Salmo trutta (assembly GCF_901001165.1). Classification (NCBI taxonomy): domain Eukaryota; kingdom Metazoa; phylum Chordata; class Actinopteri; order Salmoniformes; family Salmonidae; genus Salmo; species Salmo trutta. Next base: position 50,198,388 of record NC_042959.1, on the reverse strand, counting down.
TGCCATTTGGAATATGTTGCTACTGGGCTTCAGCCAATACATTTGCATGCAGATGCACATCCTGTGCAGACAAACACGCCTTATGTTCCAGCCAGTCCCTGCAAAGAGAGACATGCATTAAAATGCAATTGAAATAGAAAATAACAGATAGGTGTTGAAAATGAGAACGATTTTAAGCCTTACTTCAGGACTCATCCTCATGGATCCATGTCTCCTGGTGACATCAGTTATGTTTTTCTTAGCACTGATGGAAACGAACAGGAGACTTACCACCATGTCATATCTGTGCAGTGAGTGAACACCTCTAAAATGGATGCTTTCTTTCCTCCCTACCCTGAGGTAATCACTGATCAGTGCAAGAGTGGGTGCGTGGAAACGTGCGTTCCCCATTGCTTTAATCAAAGTGTCGGATCATTGATTTCCTCATGGAAAGGAGGAACAATACATGTTAAGGGTATTTGAATAGGTCCATTGACTGTCCTGTGTGTGAGACATCCTCTAGGGTTTATAGTACCTGAGGCGTTGGAAGCCATAGTAGATCCCCCAGAAAAACCACCACCAAAACCACACCAAGGGTTACACACACGATGAGCAGCACTGGCACGTCTGAGTCGGGAGGGCTGGGTGGAGCCACCGTGTGATAAAGAGGAGACGCACACACCATTGACGTTTAATCACAACAGAAATGCAGATTTTGCACATACCCTCCTGTTGGCCTTGTTGTTTTGTACCCTAATTTATGCTCTAATGTGAAACATAAACAATTACAATTTGCTGCAGTAAACACAGTATATCATGGAAGGAGAGTAAAACAACCACATTAAATGTACATGCAAATTGAGTTCCGGAAAGGAGCAGTATCAGCATATACAGTCGGCAATGGAGTCTTCCTACGTGACATATTCCCATAATTTTGGAAGAACAGACAGTCATTTAGCTTTGGAGGATAACTATAATATGTTTTCTACCATTACTCAACAGTACAAAGTCCTTCTACCTTAGCAGTTGTGTAGCAGGGCTGTATTTGATGTACTCACAAGTGGGAGCTGTGCTGAGGGACTGATAGAGCAGCAAGCCAGAAACTCCTAATTCCTCCATAACAAGCTGAGGAAACAGACATACATTTCACTAATGTGGAAAATCAACAACTCCCTAATGGAGTCCGCAGACTCAGCAAAAAATAACAGTATTTTATTCAATTCAACCTTTCTTACTCACCAAGTGTCGGCACATACAAAACGGGATTCAAAAGTTCAACACGGCCACTCATTTCTATAAAGGACTTTCTCCTATTCTTAGTCCTGAATGCAGAGGTCAACATATCTTCCTTACTGTTATTGCTCTAAGATACGGCTTGAGATTCAGTAGGCTTATTCACTCTATCAATCAACCATGACACATCCACTAAATTCTGCCATGGAATCAGGTGCCCAAATTTACAGCAGGAATACTGTAATACGTTTTACAGTAAGGAAAATCTCTGCTGTAAAGCTAAATTACAGTATTCATCCGGCAACTCTGTAAATAATTGTGCTGTAATTAAGAAGGACATTTTTACAGTGCAGACTCTTCAACTTAAAAACTGCTAAGTAAATACAATATTCTGGGAATATTTGAAACAGCTGAAGATGATCAGAATGCCTGGAGGACAAGATGATTTCAAAAGCAGCTAAGGTTATACCATTAGGTAGGTAACATTATATCAAAATGAATGTCATGTAATACACTGACATACAGTATTTTCCTGTAAATCAAAATACTTTATTATCATCAATAAAAGATATGGGGATGGCCTAGTCCTGAAAAAAAAGTATGTTCAATGGGGACCTCTAATCTTTAAAAACCTTATTTATCCTATTTTCTGTATTTTAATGGAACATGGATTTTAGTATAAAACAGCCTCCCTGAGTCACAAAGACACGTATTGCAATAGCAGTCCAACATATTTACCACGTAACAGAAAAATGAAAACATTAAGTATACATTTTGTTCGAAAGAAAACTAAGGTTCATTCTAATAGAGATCCCTTTTAATGTGCCTATCCCCCACACAAAAGAGCATTGTAGTCCGAGAGCAAATTGTTTTGCTTTGCTTAGTCGGGGAAAACGTGGCAGCTCAGCAGCTTCTTTGTGCTGACCTCCTCCACGCATGGCGTCATTATTTTCCGAGTCATTTAAGTCACATTAAAGCGCTTAATTAATAAGCGGCCCATCCATTTGTGGGGTCTCCTTCATAGTTAGTTGAGCATTGCTTCTGAAGCCCGGGCGCCGAAGCGAATCCTTTTAATTGAGCGGTGTCAAGAGAAGCATCTGTAAACAGAAAGTCACCTCATAAATACTTCCATGGAAATATTAAATAAAGCATGTCGCAGAGGGGTTTTTGCCTTCTGAATTTTCACACAGTAGTTCCCAGGGGCCGAGTCCATCCAACTGGAATCAGTCCAGCAAGGGTTCTCTTTTCCTTTCCTTTTTACTGTTCATTCTAGTCACAAGAAGCAACACACACACAGATATGAATGGAAACATTTCAAGTCCTCATTGTTGTGGCAGTGCCTCATTCTCGCTCTGAACACGCTGAATGCGAGAGGCCACGTACGCCTCAATAAGGCCCTTTTCTCCTTCCTACTATTTGGATATATGGTGCTTCAGAAATAACACATCTGTGTGTGTTTTCCAGTGACTCATTGTTGGTACTGTTGAAAATCAACAGATAACATACACTTGACAGGCAGGGGGAGTCGACTGCGGGAAGTGTGTGTGATACAGTGTGTGTGTGTGCGCATGGGCATATGTGTGTTTTTGCTTGGTCTCCATTGCTTTAGAGTGGGGCTCCCATGGTCATCCATGCTTGTGTTTCTCCTCTTGTCAGTTGCTGGTGTGTGTGTGTCCATTGGCATCTCTCAGTGTCTAGGCCTCCCTTGGTGGGTCTGGTGTTGGAGAGAAAGAACAAGCCCTTAATTATATACAAGTCATGTTCAACATAGGCACTGACACAAACACTGGTATGGTATAGGCAGACAAACACCCAGCCAAACTACCCTGGCTGTATCCCTGCCAAATACTCTTGTCATTACTCCAGCAGAAAGATACTTGTCACTCAAGAAAAAGTGCAGGCCCCGCTATAAAAACTGCTTGGCAAGCTTCCCTGTGACTAGGGTTGCAAGGGAGGGTATATTACTGTAAACTTTTGAAGTTTCAACGATTTTTTGTAGTTTATCATTTAGTGGCACTTTTGAGTACTTCAGATTATCACAGGTGTCTGTCATTATCTCTGGCCCTCTGTGTGGCCTTATCACATATAAAATATATAAAATAATCAAATAAGATTTTAAAATACAAAATAAATGATAAAGTCAAACAATGTCCTAAATATAAACCATCAACTTAGTGAAGACCATTGGTGTTTAATATGACTTTCAACATTAAATATCCTTTATATGACCATGTCAATATGTTTTTGTTGTTATTTAATGTTGTGGCGGCAAACTGGTGAAAAAAGTAAATCGTTGGAAGAGTTGCAGAGTTAATTGAAAATAATACCATAGTTGATTAGATGCTTTTTTCATTAATTAGGGAATTTTCTCTTGTACCATATGGTCTATCCACTAGAAACTCATGGACAATATGGACACAGATATAAAAAATAAATACTATATATGAATAAATCTTTTTTAAGTTACTCAAGTATAAATTACCAAAGTTACCATAGATTGCCATAGAATGTCTGTTACTTACCAAAATTACAGAAGATTACAGTAACTTGGGTAAATTACCGGTAGTTTTGCAGCTCCACACGTGACACACATATTATACGCAACACAAATGTGCATCCCAAATTGCATCCTATTCCCTATGGGCTCTGGTCAAACGTAGTGCACTATAAAGGGAATAGGGTTCCATTTGGGACGCCGACTAACTGTCAGTGAGAATGAGAGGTGGGGAAACCAAAGAAACTAAATGCACAGAGAGTGACATGACAGAATGAGACAGGCATAATGATCACACATCTGAGACAGAGAGCCATGTGGCGATTAACGAAACATGAAATGGCTAATGAACATATATCAAACATATGGGAACGGTTGGCTCTGATATCAAACACTACTTTGGTGTTTACTTACCTGGCGTGGGTGGGCAGTGTTCCTGTGGGCATGTTGAGTATGTTGACCGTGCCTGTGTGTGTTATCAGCGTGCACGTGGTGGGCATTTCCCGAGTGCAGGTTGGCCGGCATGCTAGCACCGGGGTGTCTGCGGGGCGGGTGGGCGATGGGGTGTCTCTGTGCATTATGTACATTGACCGGGGGCCTGAGAGGGCCAGTGGGGCCCCGGTTTGGGGACTGGTGCTGGGTGCGTTCTCTGGGAATAGTCTGGAAATGAGCCATAGGGATCACGGGAGGGGGCGTGGGGGGGCGCTGGTGCCCAGGGTCACGGCCTCGAGCTTGGGTGTTGAGCAGGGCGGCCTGTGTCTGGTGGTTACGGTTGTGAAAAGGGTTAGGGGTCGTCAGTGTGTGCATCTCCAGGGCCGTCTGAGTGAGGCTACTGGGGTTCTGTGTAACAGGCTGTGTTAGTGCACCCCAACCTTGTGTTGCTGTCTGTCTCTGGTCTTGTGTGGGCTGCGGTATCATGTGTGTGTTTCCCCTACCATACTGAATCCCGGTTTGTGTCTGTGGAATGTGATTTGGATTGGCGAGAGCTCGAGTGTCGAGTGTGGTGCCTCGGGGCATGGTGGTTATTAGTCCCTGTGGAGCGCCTGGTCCCTGTTGTTGTGGTTGGGGGTTGTGGTAGCTGCGGGAGGCATTTTGCTGCCTGGGGCCAGTCTGGCTTTGAGAAGCGGTATGAGCTGTGATCTGGGATTGAGCTCTGACATCCTGCCGGGCTCTCTGCCTTGGTGTACCGTGTGCATGGGGACTGATATGCGACTGTGTGTGACTTGGAGCCCCAGGCTCAGTGTTCGTTCCATGAGCGTGGGGGAGGTTCTGGGTCTGTCTGCCCGCAGTCGGTACAGCCTTCCTGGGTGTAGATCGGCTCGGTGGGGGACTCTGGGTCTGTGCTCCTGGCCCACTCCTCCCGGTGTGTGGTCGGGATCGTCTAGCCTGGGACGGGGATTCTGTGCTATCAGAGGTGTAGCTGCTGTCAGGGGAAGCCTGTACCCTTCTGGGGGGGTTGTTGGGGTACGCCGGGGTGCCCCTCAGACGGTCCCAAGGCATTTGTTGGCGGTGTGAGCTGGCACTTGGTGTGGCATGACTGGCATCACGTGGCACAGAACTGGCCGCTGCTGGGTTGGAGTGTCTAGGCTGGGTAGCAGCAGCCTGGTCCATCTGGTAGGTCTGCGTGTTGGCGTTTCGCTGGAGAGTGTGACTTCGACCCCCGTGTGTGTAACCAGTAGGAACAGGACCAGGAGAGACTTGAGGACCAGTGTCTAAGTCACTGTGGTCAACCTGTGAAGGATCACCAGGATATGACAAGCCAATTTGCATCCTGGGATTGGAGTATGACTGTCCAGTCTGTGTGAACGTTTGTGGGTTGTTATTTTGAACTTGAAGAGCACTAGCACTGTTGGCTACATTGGTGGCGCTCAGCTGCATTGTACTGTCCTGTGGGCTTGTAAATTGTTGCTCTGACTGTTGGTTGGGTTGTTGACCATTAGTTGGATAGGAATTGAGATTGACGTGAACCGTGGCCATCTGTGCGTTGCTATTTTGCTGGTTGTGTGGCAGTGTGTTAAGGTTAACACCGACCTGAGTAGAACCCGCTTGTATGAGAATGTTTGGATTGTTTGGGTTGTTTTGAGTCATCTGTGGGAAGGTGTTGAGTGTGTTGGCATTCTGAGGTGCAGCAGTATGTGTGAAAGTGTTGTGGTCCTGCGTGGTGCCATTTTGTGGAAAGGAATTGGCATTCGGATGTTGGGCATTGTGTTGGAACCTATTTCTGCTGGCGTGGCCATTGTGTTGGAGTGTGTTAGTGTTGCGTGGCGGTGTGTGTGTGTTATCGTGGCCATCGGGTGGGACAGTGTAGAAGTTGTGAGGGTGTGTGTGTAGCGGTGGGTCAGAGTGACGGCCTCTGCCTAAAGTCCGGGTACCCTGTGGAGGGGGTTCTGTGGGCTGAAAGAGAGAGAGAAAGAGAAGAGAAAGAAATACATGAATGGGTTAATTGCTTTCAGAATCATAATATTTTGGGAAAAAGAGGAGTGTCTTACAGTAAGCATGAGTTCTGGGTTTCTCTTTTGTCCTGTGGCCTCCTTCAGTCTTCGGTCAACTGCAATAAAGCAACATTGTCACATACTGTATTCAACCATAGAAACATACGTTTCCGTTGACCATAGTATACACAGGACAATGTGAATGCTTACAAAGAGTTTACAAGATATTACTGTGACATACTTGCATTACTTCCATGGCTACACAGTGGACTTGACAGACAGACAGACAGACAGACAGACAGACAGACAGACAGACAGACAGACAGACAGACAGACAGACAGACAGACAGACAGACAGACAGACAGACAGACAGACAGACAGGACAGACAGACTCTCACTCACCTCTCTTCCAGCGCACCAGGAGTACGATAGCTATGACGATTAAGATCAGAGCGACCACACAGCCAATCACTATGCCCGCCACTGCCCCTGCACTGAGGCATGTGCCTGAGAGAGATGGGGAAGGGGGGAGGGATGAGGGGGAGGGAGGCCGAGACAGAAAAAGTGATGAGCAGGGGGATAATTAATAATGATAATGAGTCTGAGACACGGTGCCCAGACAGACAAATGGAAAAAAAGAAACGAGGTTTCAGAAAGAGTATGATGAAGTGATGGCAGGGGAAGAGAGGTGAGAGAGAATGAGTAGTGGAAGTGAAGGGAACATCAGTGAAGACAGCTGAAAGTCATAGAAAAAGAGTTAGATTCTCATTGTGAGAGCATGTGGATTGATCAATCTTTCGCTGATGGGCTAGGCTGGGCCAAAACGTTCCCCTCTCTCTTCACTCGAAGATGGATGCTGCTGCGCCGTCCAAAACTAACAGTCATCAGAACGAATCACGTCAGTGTCCGTCCTGCATAACTCACCCACGATGGCCAGGTTCGTCCCCTGCTCCGACGTGGCGCCCGTGATGGCATTGCTAGCCACGCACTTGTATTGGCCGCTCTGGTTGGTGGAGAAGGTCTGGAGGCTGAACACGCCACTGTCTGGTTGGCCAGACGCCACGGGTCCATTGTTGTATTTCCAGGAGAAAGTGGCGGGGGGCAGGGAGTCGGACACGCAGGTGAGTTGGATCGTCTGGCCTACCACTGCATCCGCTCCTCCCACACAGTCTGCCGGAGAAGCCTTGCTCAGCACAGGGGTGTCGGGACCATCTGGGGGGGGGGGGGGGGGGGGCATCAACAGACAGACTCACAGACAAACCCTGTGGCTCACAGACTGTCACAGGAAAGTTTCACCTCAAAATGCATGGGGTCAATATTACTGGGGTTGGGTATGACTAGTAGCTTCACGAGTCATTATTGCTAATGCAAATTAGCCCTGTAGCCCATATAGTGATGCGCTTCTGTGGCTTACTGGCAGTTACATTACTTGGTGTAATGCTAGCTTGTAAAACAACTAGCTCATAGTATTAGCATTTTAGCTACATTAGGCACCAAACAAAAGAAAACAGACTAAAACAAGGAAAGACTACTCTGACTTCTCAAATAAGACACACTAAAAAAAATTGCGTGTGCCCTAATTAACACAACCCTGGACAGATAGCGACTCACAGTCAGAGCCGGACCACCACATCTGGGGCCACAGTTTTTCCTGCGATTCTAATTGTGTGGTCTTACAGCTAACCTCATGCTATTCTACACATTTTGCAATTTTCTTATGTATTTTTTTTTACCCTTATTTTACCAGGTAAGTTGACCGGGATTTAACAACCCTACTCTTACGTTAAGTGCCATGAGATCTTTAGTGACCTGTAATGGAAATGATATGATTAAAGGTTTGACTAAATGATTTCACTCAGAAACCTTATAACCTGTTGAAATGTATTTGAAATAAGGCTATAATAATGGGTTAAAAACTATATTCCAATACTGTGTGTGAGTAAGACACTGTAACCACTTCAAAAAATGAGCAGGGCAGAGTTGATAAGATGACCCTGGGAAAGGAACAGGAGAAGAGGCCTCCTTAAGTTAGGGAGAGAAACAACGGCCTGGGAACAGCTAGGCTGGCAAAAGATAAGGAGAAAGGTGGTCTGAGTACTGTGGAAAAATACAGCCGCCTAAAGCTGGGTGGAGTTCTCTACTGGTGTGTGTGTGTGTGTGTGTGTGTGTGTGTGTGTGTGTGTGTGTGTGTGTGTGTGTGTGTGTTATTATAAAAGGCTTTGTACATTGTAAGTATTTTCAGAGCTCTCATAAATAGACGTTTTGACCCTTGTAGGCTGGCTATCCGTCTGCTTCATTCAACCAGAATCTTACACACTCTGGTGGGGTAGACTGAGTAGTCTAATTGAAGTTCGGTTTAAGAACATTGATAACTTAATTCATGTAACATGACCACAGAGAGTCAGGACACCCGTTTAACATCCCATGCAAAAGACGGCACCCTACACAGGGCAATGTCCCCAATCATTGCCCGGGTGCATTGGGGTATTATTATACTGAACAAAAATATAAATGCAACATGTAAAGTGTCAGTCCCATGTTTCATTAGCTGAAATAAATACAAAATCGACGCATTTTTCCATAAGTAGAAAAATCGTACTTCTCTCAAATGTTGTGCTCAAATGTGTTTACATCCCTGTTAGTGAACATTTCTCCTTTGCCAAGATAATCCATCCACCTGATTAAAACTGATTAAACAGCATGATCATCACACAGGTGCACTTTTTGCTGGGGACAATAAAAGGCCACTCTAAAATGTGCAGTTTTGACACACAACACAATTCCACAGATGTCTCAAGTTTTGAGGGAGCAAGTTTTGGCATGCTGACTGCAGGAATGTCCACCAGAGCTGAATTGTGCCAGATAATTGAATGTTCATTTCTCTATCATAAGCTGCCTCCAACATCGTTTTAGAGAATTTGGCAGTACGTCAACCGGCCTCACAACCGCAGACCACGTGTAACCATGCCAACCCAGGACCTCCACATCCAGGGAAAAACGTATTCTGATTGGCTGGGCCTGGCTCCCCACTGGATGGGTCTGGCTCCCAAGTGGGTGGCCTATGCCCTCCCAGGCCCACCCACTTGGCTGCGACCCTGCCCACTCATGTGAAATCCATAGATTAGAGCCTAATATCTTAATTTAAATTGAGTGATTTCCTTAAATGAACTGTAGCTCAGTAAAATTGTTTGAATTGTTGCGTTTACATTTTTGTTCATTCTATCTTTTTTTATACCAGATGAAAGACTACCTCCTACTGGCCCTCCAACACCACATCCAGCAGCATCTGGTCTCCCATCCAGGGACTGACCAGGACCAATCCTACTTAGCTTCAGAAGCAAGCCAGCAGTGGGATGAGGCTTAGAGAAAATTGTGCAGTTACAGTATATAGCTAATCCCATGCTATTCCACATATTTTGCCATTATGAGACTGAGAGAAAATGTTGCAGTTTTAAAGCTAATTTCCGGTTAATTACAATTCTACACATTTTGCAATGGCTTATCACGTGCTCATATGCTATCTAATTGCCCCTGGATTACCCCTGCGTGCCAAATCGGTAATCCGGCCCTGCTCACTGGTGAGACTGTGTGGGAGTCTATTTAGCTTATGTTATTAGCATTAGCAGCTGAGCATGCAATTACCCACAGTAAACTGTGAGGGTCTTTGAGGCGGTCTGAGCGCTGACGAGGTTAGAGACGGTGCAGGAGTAGACCCCGGCATCTTCCCTCCTGGCCGGGTTGATCACCAGGTCGCCCCCTTTGATAGTGACCCTGGAGTTCGAGGTGAGAGCAGAGCCCCCTTTACCCCACAGCACACTGGTCTCTGTCCCCTTGGTCCAGGTACAGCGCACAGACACATTGCCCCCCTCCAGAGCCACTGACGGCACAAACAGAGTCACGCCATCCACTGCATCTAGGGTGGGGAGAGAAGAGAAGCAGGGAGATTATAGACTGCTCCTAGATCTGTTTGTGGTGTCTTGCGAACTCCTACGGCCATTGACAACTCTTATGGTCATGCCAACTCCTATGGTAATTGTCAACTCCTACTATGTTCATTGACAACTCCTATAGTCATTATCATGCCACAAACTATTCTGGGACCAGGCTAGTGAGACGAATGTAAATACTGGAGTAGTAGACTGATTGGGAGATACACAAACAGGGAGAGCTTTTGAATGAGCCATTATTGGGCTTTCACAGTGTGATCACAGACAGAGGGGGAATCAATTCAAGCTTCAAAATACGCTGAAAAATAGAGGGACGCTTAGTGTTTTCTGCCTAAAATAATTTTGTTTAATGAAAATAATGGAGGGTTGGGAGAAGAAACATTATAAAGACATGGCAGCAGATGGTAAATAAAGGGGCAGACAAGATGCCAATGAGCGCTAGGCCTGGACTGAGAAAATAAAGATAGAAGCGCTATCTGTGACTAAAAACAATAGTAATTACAAACACTAACAGGTCTAGGCAAACAAGTGGCTATAATCACATTACACTTACATGCTCGATTTTCCACCACTGCTGTTCACTTACTTCTGTAATCCTCCCTCCCATCCTCCTCCTTTATCTCCCTCACTCATCACTTCCTCCCACCCGCCCTCATTACGTCACTCACTACATCTCTCCTTCCTTTCCACCCTCATTACGTCACTCACTACATCTCTCCTTCCTTTCCTCCCTCATTACATCACTCCTTCCTTTCCTCCCTCATTACATCACTCACTACATCCCTCCTTCCTTTCCTCCCTCATTACGTCACTCACTAAATCCCTCCTTCCTTTCCTCCCTCATTACGTCACTCACTACATCCCACCTTCCTTTCCTCCCTCCCTCCTTACCGAACACCCTGAGCTGTATGGACCTGGTGTTTTGGGCCAGGCCCGTGGTGGGCGAGGGGTCCACTGTCACTGTGTAGTTCCCCGCGTCTCCCAGCTGGGCACTGCTGATACGGAGCTGGGTGGCTGTGATGGTGACCCTGCCCTGGTACTGGGTCACAGTGTTGAGCACCGCACTGCCCCCCACCCACAGCCCCAGGGGGGTCACCCCACCTGGGTACCCCCATGTGATGGAAAACACTTGGACCACTGTGACCACCGTGAAGACCGCATCGGTGCCAGTCTGCACCAGGACTGGATCTGATTTAAACTGGATTGAGACCAGGTCCTGGGAGAGAGCGACGGAGAGGAAGACTAGAGGGTAGGAGAGGGGGGAGAAGAATGGAATACACTGCTTATCACTCATTTACCTGCTTACTTTCTTGCTTTCTTAAAGTGATTATGACAGGTTGTTATAACACTGGTATGAGAGCGTTTGAGGGGTATATAGTTGGGGGAATTATCAAAACACTTTACAAGCATATAAAAGGCCCCAAAAGTCTTCAGCAGATGAATTATACTAAACTTAATGAATATGCTCCTGATCAGTCATGGTGAATTGACTTTACAAGGTGTGCATGAGAAAGACAAAAATTGAGATGAATTGCACCGAGGTTCCCTCGTTGATCATTTGCAGTAAAACAGCAGCACACTTTTAAAGCCTTGTTAAAAACAATACAGTGCTTAACTGACTTCAGTAGAGGTGGATACTGGATAGAGAAAGTATGCATGTCCCAAATGGCACCCTGTTCCCTTTATAGTGCACTACATAGTGCTCCGATCAGGGCCCATAGGGCTCAGCAGGGCTGATAAGCCATTGGACATTGTGTATTAGAATATCACACACCCTGATAAAGGTTGTTAAGCCAAAACTTTGGTTGAATAAATTCACAAGAAGGAGAGATGAGTGTGTAACTTTATTTTTCATTTATGCAACAGAACACACGGACTAAGAATGCAGCCGAGCTGGGAAGGAGTCATTGTTTCTGTCACCTTGGAATTTCTCAAATAAAATGTAGAGCTACTCCTCCAAATTTTTTGAAATACACACATCAGCATTCTTTTCACAGGCACACCCTTTTGGTCAGCTTTAGGTTAGGGTACTCACTGAAGTCAACATTGAAGCCCCTGTCAGAAAATTGAGGGAGGAGAGATGCCTTACCTGCCAATGACAGAACTACGGGAAGCAGGTGTAAGTTCATCACATCAGTCAGGATAGCCTGTGGAGTATTTTTGACACAGACTCAAATCACAACTAAATTAAAGTGAATGAAATGTGTCTGTTTAAAACACAGAAAGAAAGAAACCCAGGCTGTGTTCTTCTGTAAACACAAATAGGACATGCTAGTAGCTTAGCGTGCTAGCATTCTAAACCAGACAGAGTACATAGGGTTAATCTATTGTGAATAAACTCACTTTCACTTAATTCAAAACACTTCTTGAAAGATTTTCATGTCAACACTTACGACAGACTTTTCTCTCTTCTCTCATGTTTCAGTTGTAAAAGCCATAAGCAGATGTTTGGCAAAACCAGTTTGTTTACGTGCGAAAGGTTTCATTTCCTGTTTCTCCACTCTCACCTGTCTCCACAGGTGTATTCATTAGTCCACACCTTAGTAAAACCTCTTGCAACGGAAAACATTGTGCAATAAAAACAAGAGTTTCTTATAGGACAAATTCAGATAGGTCCCTCCCTGTTTCACCCCTTTTCTTCTGTTTGATTCCTAGTGAATACACCCCTGTCTTGCAGACACACCTGTCCTCTTAAAGGGATCGTTCGCCTCAATTACTTGAAAGCAGCATTGTGAGCCTATGGGCCAAGAGAGCACACAATCCATGATGGGTTTGTTTATTTAGGCACACCAGCTACAAACATTAGTAGCCGATGACATCAATTAGTTTCCATTCAAAATCGCAACCATATCCTGCTGTTCTTTCTCAGTTGATGCTTGTGGGAAAACTTTAAAAAAAAATGTAATTCAAGAGCAAGTCTTATAAATGTGGGGAGCTGAATTTCTTTTGAGGTTATTTGATTGTGAAAATACATGCTAGTGCTGCCCTTTAGCAGAGACAAGGAACGATCAAACTCGCAAACGCATATTGTAGCCTTGTAATGTAGGCTGTGTGAAAAATGTATTTACCTATTAAAGCTCACAATTATAAATAAAATAAAAACATACATTGTATAAAAAGCTTCAGTTCTATCAATTCGATCTATTTAAAAACATCCAGGGAAATTAGCTCCCAAAAAAGTGAACTAAAGTAAAAAGTGTATTCTTTGTTTTTCTTTTCTTCCAGTGGAATGTTACTTGGTGGAACTAGGCTATACAGTATGTTGACTTATGGTCAAAATGCATTGTAGTTCCTTGAGAAAGAGAAATGAATTAACAAGCACTATAAGTGAGAGCTCGAAGAGGAAAATAGCCGGCAGTAAAAGGAGCATGCACATGTACGCATCATCCCAAGGGATACAAAGCAAGGGCGGGACATAAAGCATTATTACGATTATAGGTGCATCAGTGAAATTAACACAACAGTCTGTCACAGCAAAGTGAAAAGGTATTCTTTCTGAATAAATGAAAGAATGGAGCTCTTGATTATGCCTAGTAGCCAAGTCTTACTCATTGTTTCTGTGCATTCTTTCTACACCAATCTACTGGTAGTAGATACATAACTTCAGGCCCGTAGCTACTGTACATATGACACATGCAAGTCAGTTAAGAACAAATTCTTATTTACAATGACGGCCTTCCCCCTGCCAAACCGTAACCCGGACGACGCTGGGCCAATTGTGCGCCGCCCTATGGGACTCCGAATCACGGCCGGTTGTGGTACAGCCTGGAATCGAACCAGGGTCTGTAGTGACGCCTCTAGCACTGAGATGCAGTGCTTTAGACCGATGCGCCACTCGGGAGCCCATGAAATGCCCAGATCGCTGCTCAACTAGAGGCGGTAGTATCTCCGTCCCATGGATAGAATTTTCACCAAAAGGCACAGTAAGGCAAACATGGGAAAAACATGGTGAGTAAGAAAGGAAGACAAGTTGACCAACATGCTGCACAACAGGCATCAATGGAGGTCTTGACCATGGTCATTTGTACCGTCAGTGAGGTCCTTGTCCGATCCTCAACAAGTCTTACTGGCCACCGAGATCAGTGCCCCATGACACTCCAAACACCAAATGGTGTCAGCTTCCTGTGCTTGACGGCAGAAGTGTCAGAAATGGTTGAGAGTGTAAATAAAGATTTGGACTTTTCCAACTCGGGAATCCCCAGCCACACCTGACGAGCTTCAGGATAAGTTGAACCATGCTGACATTGCCATGGTTTCTTTGAATGATATACTTCCATTCAGGGAGAATGAGAAACTTTCAGAGACCCAATTAAGGGCATTGGCCTTTTGTGAGAAACTCTGCAGTTCTCATTTCCTGTCTACCAATGCAGAGGGCGCATACCAACTCCACCTGGACACGAGCCCTAATAAGGTTATTATCACTCTGGTCTTCTCAATCCTAACAGCAAATGCAACAGAATCTACTTTGGGAGCAACAAAACCTGAAACCAGCAGTATATTTGTGAACAATCTGTTGTCCCACATGGAGGACAAATCTTCTTCTGGTACACCTTCTTTGTACTCTATGAGATCGGTGATGACTCTGACGATATCACTATTAGTGACAGAACTGGGTCCTCTTGGAGTCTCCCTATTATGTCGCATCACTGTAAGTTTCAGGCTAAGGCTGTAAGAGCAGTAAGCGAGATGCTCATTAGTTCGTCCACAGAGTCTGATTTACACGGCCGGTTGTGATACAGCCTGGAATCAAACCAGGGTCTGTAGGGATGCCTCTAGCACTGAGATGCAGTGCTTTAGACCGATGCGCCACTCGGGAGCCCATGAAATGCCCAGATAGCTGCTCAGCTAGTGGCAGTAGTCACTGCCCAGCTCCCTGAACATACACTACATGATCAAAAGTATGTGGACACCAGCTTGTTGAACATCTCATTCCAAAATCATGGCCATTAATATGGAGTTGGTCCCCCCTTTGCTGATATAACAGCCTATACTCATCTGGGAAGGCTTTCCACTAGATGTTGGAACATTGCTGCAGGGACTTGCTTCCATTCAGCCACAAGAGCATTATTGAGGTCGGGCACTGATGTTGGGCAATTAGGCCTGGCTCGCAGTCGGCGTTCCAATTCATCCCAAAGGTGTTCGATGGGGTTGAGGTCAGACCTCTGTGCAGGCCAGTCAAGTTCTCCCACACCGATTCTGACCAACCATTTCTGTACGGACCTCGCTTTGTGCACGGGGGAATTGTCATACTGAAACAGGAAAGGGCCATCCCCAAACTGTTGCCACAAGGTTGGAAGCACAGAATAGTCTAGAATGCCATTGTATGCTGTAGCGTTAAGATTTCCCTTCACTGCAACTAAGGGGCCTAGCCCGAACCATGAAAAACAGCCCTAGACCATTATTTTTCCTGCACCGAACTTTACAGTTGGCACTATGCATTCGGGCTGGTAGCGTTCTCCTGGCATCCTCCAAACCCAGATTTGTCCGTCAGACAGCCAGATGGTGAAGCATGATTCAACACTCCAGAGAACACATTTCTGGCCATGGAAACCCATTTAGTGAAGCTCCCGACGAACAGTTCTTGTGCTGAAGTTGCTTCTAGAGGTAGTTTGGAACTAGTGAGTTTTGCAACCGAGGACAGACGATTTTTACGCGCTACACGCTTCAGCACTTGGCGGTCCTGTTCTGTGAGCTTCTGTGGCCTACCACTCCTCGGCAAGAGCCGCTGTTGCTCCTAGACATCTGAATGAGACAAGATGTGTGTCTGATCACACAGTGGGCTCAGAGAGTGTTGAAGACCAGGATAAATCTATCCTGAGTTGCACCTCTTCCACCATGCCCATAATCCCATATGACCAGCCAACATCCCCCCATTACTAGCCTCACAGTTAAGCCAGGGAAAGCTAGTGTTGGACTTTGTGACAGCACGATGAGTAGAGAGAGCCTGGACAAGGAGCTGAAAGTTATCCAGAGCACCTCCTCATCTGCAAGCATCACTGATTTTCCCACATCTAAGGGAACACCCTCCCTCATGGACAGAACCCTTCGGGTCATTAAGGCACTGTAGGAAAGAGCTAGAAGTGGCACAACCAGCCTTGTCTCCCAGTCAGAGGTGTTTAGATAAGGTCACCACGGCAATATGTTGGCAGCATGGGAGGATGCCGCTTCAGCTGAGAGAACGCCTCAAGGCCCTTCTCTCCACAGGCTACCTCCGGCCATTCATAGACCACCTGGTGGAGCAGATCTGCACCTTCCTTCTGCAGAACAGTACCCCGGTGTCTTCTGTGGCCTACAGATCTCAGTATGAATCTGCTCTCATGAGCAGAAGGCAGACAGGTGAGCTCCAGAGGGAGCCATCAGCAGAGGGATACTGGGGGATAGTCTATGCCTTCACAGAGCATACTCTTAAATCCCTTCGAGAGCACTTCCTCAAATACCTCCTTCCTCCACTAGGAGATACTGATGTGGCCTTCTGCTCTCCCTCTGTCAGAGGCATTGTGAGTCTGACCACCTGCTTTTTCTTCACATACAGGCCTGCTCAGCTCAGGGTGTTCTAAGTCACTCTCCAAGATCTGCTAAGGATTAGTCAATCTCTTCACGCGAGTGATGGCAAAAAAATTGGCAGATTTCCGGGCTCCTGATTCCTGATGTGAGGCCGACTGGTGAATCGTACCTCTCTTCCATCAATGAGAGCTGTAAAGAAACTGTTAATTGCACTAGCCCAGTTTGCGCTCAAAAAGGATCCCCAGGAAAAGAAACTTGATCCCAACCAGAGCGAGCGGTCCAGTGGTTCCAGAGTTGAGGCCGTTGCCAATCCTAGCCTCCCCACAGCCAAACCAGGGACAACTGAGAAGAGCAAGAAGATGTACTTTCTTGAAAGGCTTCGGAAAATTAGCATCACAAAAAAGGTAGAGTATAGTGTCTTTAGGAAATGGCGTACATTTCCTTTGATTATCCAGAATTAGTTCACATTGTGTGCATGTAATCCGTATGGGTAACTGATGATATTACAATTAATTAAGTCAAGAGAAAAGTACAATACTGAAAATAGCAGAATAAATTGTCAGGTTATATTATACAGTGAGGGAAAAAGTATTTGATCCCCTGCTGATTTTGTACGTTTGCCCACTGACAAAGAAATGATAAGTCTATCATTTTAAATGGTAGGTTTATTTGAACAGTGAGAGACAGAATAACAAAAAAATCCAGAAAAACGCATGGCAAAAATGTTATAAATTGATTTGCATTTTAATGAGGGAAATAAGTATTTGACCACCTCTCAATCAGAAAGATTTCTGGCTCCCAGGTGTCTTTTATACAGGTAACAAGCTGAGATTAGGAGCACGCTCTTAAAGGGAGTGCTCCTAATCTCAGTTTGTTACCTGTATAAAAGACACCTGTCCACAGAAGCAATCAATCAATCAGATTCCAGGACAAACAAAGATTGTAGACCTACACAAGGCTGGAATGGGCTACAAGACCATCGCCAAGCAGCTTGGTGAGAAGGTGACAACAGTTGGTGCGATTATTCGCAAATGGAAGAAACACAAAAGAACTGTCAATCTCCCTCGGCCTGGGGCTCCATGCAAGATCTCACCTCGTGGAGTTGCAATGATCATGAGAACAGTGAGGAATCAGCCCAGAACTACACGGGAGGATCTTGTTAATGATCTCAAAGCAGCTGGGACCATAGTCACCAAGAAAACAATTGGTAACACACTACGCCGTGAAGGACTGAAATCCTGCAGTGCCCGCAAGGTCCCCCTGCTCAAGAAAGCACATATACATCCCCGTCTGAAGTTTGCCAATGAACATCTGAACGATTCAGAGGACAACTGGATGAAAGTTTTGTGGTCAGATGAGACCAAAATGGAGCTCTTTGGCATCAACTGAACTCGCCGTGTTTGGAGGAGGAGGAATGCTGCCTATGACCCCAAGAAGACCATCCCCACCGTCAAACATGAAGGTGTAAACATTATGCTTTGGGGGTGTTTTCTGCTAAGGGGACAGGACAACTTCACCGCATCAAAGGGACGATGAACGGGGCCATGTACCATCAAATCTTGGGTGAGAACCTCCTTCCCTCAGCCAGGGCATTGAAAATGGGTCGTGGATGGGTATTCCAGCATGACAATGACCCAAAACACACGACCAAGGCAACAAAGGAGTGGCTCAAGAAGAAGCACATTAAGGTCATGGAGTGGCCTAGCCAGTCTCCAGACCTTAATCCCATAGAAAATCTGTGGAGGGAGCTAAAGGTTCGAGTTGCCAAACTTCAGCCTCGAAACCTTAATGACTTGGAGAAGATCTGCAAAGAGGAGTGGGACAAAATCCCTCCTGAGATGTGTGCAAACCTGGTGGCCAACTACAAGAAACGTCTGACCTCAGTGATTGCCAACAAGGGTTTTGCCACCAAGTACTAAGTCATGTTTTGCAGAGGGGTCAAATACTTATTTCCCTCATTAAAATGCAAATCATTTTATAACATTTTTGACATGCATTTTTCTGGATGTTTTTGTTGTTATTCTGTCTCTCACTGTTCAAATAAACCTACCATTAAAATGATAGACTGATCATTTCTTTGTCAGTGGGCAAACGTACAAAATCAGCAGGGGATCAAATACATTTTTTCCCCTCACTGTATGTTAATTGTCTTCCTCTGTTTACATGTACAGTAAACAATCAGAGTGGCAACAAAGTGGATCCATCTCAGTCCAGTCGTGTTGAGACAGTCCCCATGCCCCTGCTGCTGCTGTGGTCTATAACAGTGAATATCAGTATTGACCTCTCTCTCTCTCTTTGTGACAATATTCTCTACATACACAAACAATAGGGACCTTATTCAAAATGTCTTACCAACCTGCGGTGTGGTGGGGATATTTAATGAAATGAATACTGAAAATAACACAAAGAGTGGTGGTGTTAATATTTGCTGATTCATTTCAAACCCTAAAGCAATTATCGCCATTAATCTGATCGTCTGTCAGGTGCAATACATACAATATTTGCTTGACTGATATTCAAAAGAAATATTCCGTTTTCATTCTCCAGTGCTACAACACCACAGACGATACCAGCACTTGAAGAGAGTTTTTCCCGTGTGTATCAAAAATGGTTCACCACCCAAAGGACAGCCAGCCGACTTGACACAACTAAGGGATGCATTGGAGTCAATATGGGCCAGCATCCCTTTGGAACACTTTCGACACCTTCTAGTCCATGCACCGACGAATTAAGGCTGTTCTAAAGGCAACGGGGGAGGAGGGATCAGTATTAAGGTGTTCCTAATGTTTTGTCCAACCAGCGTATATGTATATAAATCTCACACACACACACACATATATATGTGTGTGTGTGACATTTTTTTTTTGGGGGGGGGGGTGTACTTTGCTAACAAACCTTCCCCTTGGGAAACGATTTAAATGGTAAAGTGTTGGGGTAAATAGTGTTGGGGTGAGAGTTACTGACTATACCGGCTGGGGGTCACGAAGTGCGAGCGGCTCGGGCTGGCTGATCTATTGGTTCTCTCTGTATTTAAAACAAAGGATATTTGTGGTGGCTGGATGGGCTGGGCGGCTCGGATGGCTCAGGCCGGTGTTACGTTTTGGACCCTACCATTATTTGTCAGTGTCATGTGGATGCATTTGGAAATGCGTGCACATGGAGGTGTGTACGGGGGATGGACATGTGTCTTGGCGGATGGATGTGTGTCTGCTTGTCCGCACGCATGGACATGGGCTCAGTAGGACCGAGGGTAACGTAGCTCCTTACTTAGGTATCTGAACATCTTTGATAATATAGATAATTGTTTGTGAGTGGATCTCTATGTATTTGAAGGGAGGCTGTTGTTATGAATGTGACTTGGGTCTCTGCTCTCTATCCAGCATTGATGTTGAGTGATATGTATGAATTTCAATATCTTTCCTGCAACAACAAAAAAAGTACCCTATCGTCATACTTGAGTAAAAGTAATGATTCCGTAACAGAAAATAACTCAAGTATAAGTCAACCAGTAGAATACTACTTGAGCAAAAGTCTAAAAGTATTTGGTTTTAAATATACGTAAGTATCAAAAGTAAATGTAATCGCTAAAATATACTTAAGTATCAAAAGTACAAGTCATTTCTAATTCCTTATATTAAGCAAACCAGATAACACCATTTTCTTTTCTTTTTTTTCACGGATAGAGAAGCATGTGTTTAGTGAGTCTGTCAGATCAGGCAGTAGGGATGACCTCTTGATACGTGCGTGAATTGGACCATTTTCCTGTCCCACTAAGAATTCAAAATGTAACGACAACTTTTGTGTGTCAGGGAAAATGTACGGAGTAAAAAGTTAATTATTTTCCTTAGGAATGTAGTGAAGTAAAAGTCAACGCTGTCAAAAATAAATAGTAAAATAAAGATACCAATACAGATACCCCCAAAAAAACGACTTAAGTAGTACTTTAAAGTATTTTTACTTAAGTACTTTACAACACTGAACATGAATGTAGGAATGACAATTGAAAACAGCGATAGTCTTGAAAATACTGTTTCATCCAATGTAGGGTTCGAACATAAGTCTGCAATGTGGAATTGTTTCCTTTTTTAAGGGCATTTGAGTGCCTTGCACCGTATCCGTACAAGGATGAATTCAAGTGTATGACTATTCAGTCAGGAGTACCATCTGGTACAAGGGAGATACTGTACAATGGGAGTTACTTTCTGTTACTCCCCTAGGTACTGTAGGAGTCACTCCCTTATCACAAGGCTCAGTTTCATTCCTGCCATACTGAATTGTGGAAAGGGAAGAAAAACAGGTTCAACACTTACATACAGTAGCTATTTTAAGTGCCAGTCGGCATTGAGTTTGATGTCCTTCAAATCAGGAAACATTAGGCAAGAAAATAGAAATATATCAAGCTGACCTGTACGGGGACCCTACAGAACATCCAAAAGGTAAGCTATGAAGACCTGTCTTTTGTATTTCTGAATAACCTGGATGCCGCTGCTTTTAGTTGTCATATTTGGCATTCTTTGGCATGACAAGTTGAAATGGGTGCTACAACAGAATCACTGGCACCCAGGCAAGTGTTACAATCAACAGTAACCGTGAGCTCAAAGTTTAACTAGCCAACTGAGCATATTATCTTGTTACCATGGCTTTTGGCCATGTTTAGAATGTCTGCTTATATCAGGTACAAAAGAATGAACGGAAGGGATTGACAGGAAAAGGATACAGTATTATGTAATATAGGATGCCGCCACATAAATAGATTTGGTGTCTCATTGTACAGTAATACAGAGCAGGTTAAAAATACGCAAGAAAGGTTTGAATATTTTAATAGCAATTCTAACTGCTCTGAAACTGCTCTGAATGCGTAGTATTGTTTTATATCTTTTGTGATGGTTAATTTCATTACTATCAAATGAGGAGAGACAAACTTATCACACAAGTCAGAGTTATACTTAAACTAAATCTTTAATCACTTATTAATAAGGGAGCAGGTCAATACAACACACACACATAAAGTGAATAGATTGAGTGCTCGTTGAGAGCCCCGAGACAAAAGTACAAAGGTATTTTATAGCCAAGATACACCCCTTTCAACCTACATGACAAACAACAGATGTATAGAATGGGTCACAAGGTTAAGATTTGTATGAAAGATACTTATAATTCACAGCAGACAGTATTTTCTATAAAGACAGTTTTCATTGTATTAGGGACCAGTGTCTGGCCCCCCAACTCCATACTGGAGTCATGTCTTCCTGGTACCGTATAGAACAGAAACATTAACTCATGCTCTGGAATGCGGTCTCTTTAGGCTTTATCCCCCAAAAGACATGGTAAATCTCCTGTCAGTGTGATCTCCCAGAGGCCCGTCCTCAGTAGAACACACACAGATGAGCGTTCTAGCAACCCCTTATTCTGTTGCATAAAACAACCATTTGATGCAATAACAGCATTAGAACATAATCTTGTAATTTTCACCATACTATGTTGCCACAGAACCATCTCCAAGGGGAAAAAAATGATGTCAAGCCCATTGAAACACATTTTATGCATATACTGTAGCTAACAATGATCAAAATACAGCTTATTGTTGTTTGATTTGAATAGCATTTTGCCATCAAAGCCCATTCAAATACATTAGGGGGATATGCCTCCGCCCCTGAACACGGGAGTGATAGAGTGCACGTTTAAATGCTGTTGCAAACTCTTTCGCTCTTTGTCCTCAGCATTGTAAAATCTAAATAGCTCTGCAGATGTGATGGAAACACAGCATATCCTGGTCTGGCGTATTTGTCTGATCCTGGCCCTCTGTGAGTTTTTATAATCCACCATTTGTCAGTAAGATATTGCCCTGCAAAAATAACTTTATGGTACAGTAATGTGTACATAAGACGTACAGTAACTCCTTGTCTATCTTTCCTCAGTGCCCCACCCACACCAATGCCTGTCAGTGCATTTCCAGAACAAGGGTCTCCTTTATGTGGCTCCGGGGAGAGAGCTGGTCCTGCGGACCCAGTTCCAGATTACACCAACAGAGAAGATCATCATGGTGATTTGGGACCGCCAGACTGAGAAGGGTCAGGGACAGGTCAGGCTGGCCAATCACCAAGATGCACCTGGCAATCCTCTAGACCAGAAGGGGGCCTTATTTAGGGTGGAGAATATAAGTTCATCTGACTATGGAATGTACACCATCACTGTGACTGACCAGATGGGGAACGAGCAATCAGCAAATATACTTGTTAGAGAGATTGGTGAGAAACAGCTACACCAATAATTCTGGTCACTACCTAGATTTTGTTAGGGTCAAATACTGTGCAAACTGAAAAGTCATATTACCTTGACGTTAGCCTCGGTCACAGGCTTTCACCTCACCTTCCGAACAATGTGAGTGAAGCCTGGGTGCCGAGGCTACCCTTATGTGCAGAACTATGTAAGGACGCAGAAACCAATATAACTATATTTGGACTATTTGTTCTGCCTAACTTTTTCTCTCCCTCCCTCTCGCCTAGTTGCTGCTCCTGTGGCGTCTTTGTCGCTCCAGTGTGAGGTGGCCAATGACAGGGCACAGTGGGACAGCCCAGTGTTTTCCTGGTTGGTGGATGAGGTAGAGCTGTCCAATCAGACAGCCAATCTCTCTGCAGATGGCAGGAGACTCTACGTGTCCGGAATGAAGGGCCACAACTACACCTGTGTTGTCAACAGCAGTCTGGGGACAAGTGTCACATACTACGTCACTGGTATACATGCATTATGATTATTTATTATGACTATTTTGAGTTTTTTTAGTCTTTCATGCTTCTTTGTTGTTGCCTAGATTCTCCTACACCATCCCAAAGTAACCAATCCTGTAACACTCTGTGTGGCGTATTACTGGGCTTCATCATAGCGCTTCTATTCACATGTGGATATCTCTACTGGTAAGATTACAGAACATCTCCCTGGCTTGTCTTTTACAGTAATACACTCATTTGGCACATGAATAAACTCCTGGTATAGTGTTTGGTACGTGCACACTTTTGACATTGCTGTGTGTTGTTAACAGGAAATGCAGACAGCGGAGGACGAATGGGAGGACATGACCTTAGGAGGGCCATCGCGTTCCGTTATCAGTCTTATTTATGGCACTTATTTATGACACTTATTTATGGCACTTATTAATGGCACGCTCACACAAGTCTTTAATATTCTATTGCAATAAGTCACACTACCAGACCAAATATGATTCCTATCAAGAGCTGTGGCCCTATTCACCATCACTAAAATATATTTATATGCCTATTTATCAAATTAAAATTGTATTGATCACATACATATATTTAGAAGATGTTATTGCGGGTATAGTGAAATGCTTGTTATTGGTGTATTTCATTTTACATTTACGTCATTTAGCAGACGCTCTTATCCAGAGCGACTTACAAATTGTATTTCTATGCCTATTTGTGGTATTTATTGATGCAGTGTCCACACATATATTTTGACTAATTATATCTTTGTATCTTTTTTTTTTTTAAGTACTCTATGCCATCACATTTACATTGTGCACATGTACAAATGAACCTGAACTTAAACCTACTTTTGTGATGCCTATGTATGATATAAAGCAAATGGGGGAAAAAAATCACATGATTGTGACGGACTGTGTGGATTTAACCTATTTCATAACCTGATAGGAAATCTTTGAAAGCGTCCATTTTGCTACACTTCCATAGGACACAGTGAAGAGACATAGAAACACAGCAGTCTGGATGAGTGAGGAAAAGCACAGCACCACCTATTTAATAGCGCCATCCACTGGCTTGTTTTTAGAAATTCCTCTATTCAAAATATCACTTCAATGTACAACTTTGGTTTTAGAAGTCGGGGGGGTTTATCGAGTCGGATAAAAAAATCCAAACATCCTACCTGACCGCTCGGAGGCGTCTGCATGGTCCTAAAGAACACCGTTGCCTCGTTTTGTATGCCATTCTAATGATAAAACTGGGGGGGGGACAAACAATGGATGTCATTGTCATTCACAGAGAACTTGAATTGGAAATACTGTACCGTATTGTTAATTGTTTTGCAAATGTAGATAAGATGATTTAATTAAAGTCGCACTCCAGTCTCCTTTTCACCTGATTTACTTAACAAAAGGCACTTGGTGGTCCAGGTATGTTCATGACATAGCACAAGTGGAGGGTGGGTCTTTCTACATTTGTTCGCTATTGATTCTCTATTGTTTCTGCAAGCAATGGGGGAGACCGATGACATTAGAGGGCACTATCAACCCAACTCCTTGAATGGCCTACTCCAAGCACGAACCACCACATTTAACCTTGGCAAGGTGACGGGGAATATGGTAGAATACAAATAGAGTAGTAGTTCCCTCTGCAAGGCAATCAAACAGGCAAAACGTCAATATCGAGACAAAGTTGACTCGCAATTCAACAGCTCAGACATGACACATATGTGGCAGGGTTTACAGACAATCACTGACTACAAAAGGAAAACCAGCTACGTCGCTGAGACCGCCGTCTTGCTGCCAGACAAGCTAAACACTTTCTTTGCCCGCTTTGAGGACAACACAGTGCCACCGACGCGGCCAGGTACCAAGGACCGTCGGATCGCCATGGACGACGTGAGTAAGACATTTAAACGTGTTAATCCTTGCAAGGCTGCCAGCCCAGACGGCATCTCTAGCTGCGTCCTCAGAGCATGCGCAGACCAGCTGGCTGGTGTGTTAACGGACATACTCTCCCTATCCCAGTCTGCTGTCCCCACATGCTTCAAGATGGCCACCATTGTTCCTGTACCCAAGAATGCAAAGGTAACTGAACTAATTGACTATCACCCCATAGCACTCACTTCTGTCATCATGAAGTGCTTTGACAGGCTAATCAAGGATCATATCACCTCCACCTTACCTGTCAACCTAGACCCACTTCAATTTGCTTACCGCCCCAATAGGTCAACAGACGATGCAATTGCCATCACACTGCCCTATCCCATCTGGACAAGAGGAATACCTATGTAAGAATGCTGTTCATTGACTATAGCTCAGCATTCAACACCATAGTACCCTCCAAGATTATCATTAAGCTCGAGGCCATGGGTCTCAACCCCGCCCTGTGCAATTGGGTCCTGGACTTCCTGACGGGCCGCCCCCAGGTGGTGAAGGTAGGAAACAACATCTCCACTTCGCTGATCCTCCACACTAGGGTCCCACAAGGGTGTGTGCTCAGCCCCATCCTGTACTCATTTTTCACCCATGACTGTGTGGCCATGCACGCCTGCAACTCAATCATCAAGTTTGCAGATGAGACAACAGTAGTAGGCTTGATTACCAACAACGACGAGACAGCCTACAGGGAGGAGGTGAGGGCTCTCAGAGTGTGGTGTCAGGAAAATAACCTCTCACTCAACGTCAACAAAACAAAGGAGATAATCGTAGAATTTAGGAAACAGCAGAGGGAGCACCCCCCTATCCACGTCAATGGGACAGCAGTGGAGAAGGTGTAAAGTTTTAAGTTCCTTGACGTACATATCACTGACAAACTAAAATGGTCCACCCACATAGACAGCGTGGTGAAGAAGGCACAAAAGCGCCTCTTCAACCTCAGGAGGCTGAAGAAATTTGGCTTGTCACCTAAAACCCTCACAAACGTTTATAGATGCACAATTGAGAGCATCCTGTCGGGCTGTACCACCGCCTGGTACAGCAACTCTACCGCCCACAACCGCAGGGCTCTCCAGAGGGTGGTGCGGTCTGCGCAACGCATCATCGGGGGCAAACTAGGACAAAAAGGCTTCTCAACAGTTTTTACCCCCAAGCAATAAGACTCCTGAACAGGTAATCAAATGGCTACCCAGACTATTTGTATTCCAACCCCTCTTTTTACCCTGCTGCTACTCTCTGTTTATCATATATGCATAGTCACTTTAACTATACAATCATGTAAATACTACCTCAATTGGCCCGACCAACCGGTGCTCCCACACATTGGCTAACTGGAATATCTGCATTGTGTCCCGCCACCCGCCACCCACCACCCACCGACCCCTCTTTTACGCTACTGCTATTCTCTGTTCATCATACATGTACATACTACCTCAATCAGCCTGACTGTATGTAGCCTCATTACTTTTATAGCCTCGCAACTGTATATAGCCTGTCTTTTTACTGTTGTTTTATTTCTTTACTTACCTATTGTTCACCTAACACCTTTTTTGCGCTATTGGTTAGAGCCTGTAAGTAAGCATTTCACTGTAAGGTCTACACCTGTTGTATTCGGTGCACGTGACAAATAAACTTTGATTTGAAACTACCTGCCCTCCAGAACACCTACAGCACCTAATGTCACAGGATGGCCAAAAATATCCTCAAGGACAACAACCACCAAGCCACTGCCTGTTCACCCCGCTATCATCCAGAAGGCGAGGTCAGTACAGGTGCTTCAAAGCTGGGACCGAGAGACTGATAAACAGCTTCAATCTCAAGGCTGTCGTGTCTTTGGCGATGCCGGATTAAGTGATATGACATGCTAATTTATAAAATGATTTCTCTGTAATTAATATTACCTGATTAAGCTAATCATGTAAATGTAATTAACTAGAAAGTCGGGGCACCACGGAAGAACGTTTAGAGCTGTTATCTTCCGAATAAACTCTTAAAATACTTAGTAATATTTTACATCGATAGCAGTCAATATTAACCCTTAACTTATTTTCAGTCTCATAATGAAAGTTGTAAATTCTTGGTTATCTTCACGAACCCTGGCTAACAAGTTGAATCAGCAATACAAAATTGGGTTTAATTATTTATTTACTAAATACCTAACTAATCACACAGAATTACAAATACACAGAATACAATGATGTCATACAGAATTCACCCCTGGTGAACGGAACCTGTATGAAAGCTGGTTACACAAAGGAAAGGGGGTTGGGCTTGAATGAAAGAGCGGGAAGATTTAGGAACACAGAAACAGCAGCTATGCTATCGTAAATACATTATCTTATGCATTCTAAATTACCGCCCATTTGGAAAAGGAAAATGCAATAAATATTTACTCTGAGCTGCGCTTCGGTAGATTGGTCGTAGATGCTGGCCGGGTTGGTCAACAGATCTTCCTGTAGTGGAAGAATGTCAATGGTGGTAAATTGGATACGTGGTGGTATCTTCGTCTGGTTGTTAGACTGGATCCGTCGTCCGTCCTTTCCTAGCCCACGTTAGCAGCGGCTAACTCAACAGCTAGGAAGTATCACTTCTGTAGTGAATAAGCTCAAAGTTCATACCAGTTCATACCATAGCTCACGCCGAGGTTGGCTTAGTTCTCATGTGTCCTTCTAACGTAGAGGCTGCAGACCTCCCATACTGGAACTAACGGTTATCTTTTCGTCAAAGGCTTATATAGTGGAGAGGGGGGAAGGAGGTGTTTCATCGTTTATAACCCCTGTCTCTTCACAGGGTTGGGCCACTGATCGAGCAGGGCACTTTCCTTATGAAAACCCAATTCTCTCATTTGGAAGCTAAAATTACATTTAATCTCCTAACAAACAATTTCAATATCAAACATTTCAATTGCATAACAATTCCATGTGACTCTGATAACTAGAGGGTGTATACTTTCTCAGGTACAGTTTATGTCGTCCTGTCATCAATCATAATGTCCCAGATAACAATGAACTGACCTCCATACTCATTACGTTATCAAGCATATTTCCAACTGGTTTTATTAACAAAATATGGTTCCTTTCCCCATTTGTTTGATGTTCCCAGACTCTCTATATTTAACAGGACAGCAGTCCTTCAGTAGGGTCAGTAAGAGAGGGGAAGGGAGAAAGGTATTTATGGGGGGGGGGTCATAAACCTTACCCACAGGCCAACGTCATGACAAGGCCATCAGACTGTTAAACAGCCATCATTAGCCCAGAGAGGCTGCTGCCTATATACAGACTTGAAATCATAGGCCACTTTAATAAATGAAACACTAGTCACTTTCATAATACCACTTTAACAATGTTTACATATCTTGTATTACTCATCTCATATGTATATACTGTATTCTATACTATTTATTGCATCTTAGCCTATGCAGCTCTGACATTGCTCATCCATATATTTAAACATTCTTATTCCATTCCTTACTTAGATGTGTGTGTATTAGGTTTTTGTTGTGGAATTGTTAGATATTACTTGTTAGATATTGCTGCACTGTCAGAACGAGAAGCACAAGCATTTCGCTCCACTCGCAATAACATCTGCTAACCATTTGTATGTGACCAATAAAATGTGATTTGATCAAGGTTTTTACCCTTAAGTGTGTGTACATTACTGTATTTATACATGGGATATTGTTTTTCAACAGGAAAAGTAAAAAAATAGCTGGTGTGCGTCTTTAAGGAATAGCTTGATATTGTTGTAGAAAAACCCATCATCATAACCCAAATAATAATGAAGATTATCTCATGTGTCCAGTTTCAACTAAAATAAAAATAAAAATAAAAAAAAACTACGAAGCACATTTTTGAACACAACATTCCAATATCGTTAACTTTCCCTTGATAGAACGCTATTCTAATTTAATTTACTTTTCTATTTGCTTATTGTGTCCAAACCTTGGTGTCAAAGTATGTGTCCGGACAATATGATTTGTCGCATTGGCATTTGAGAGGGTGCTTGGACACAAACAGATTGAGGGGGAGGAGTGATAATCAGTGTGATCATTTTACAACAGAATACAATATAATCCACTTGCTTAAACATAGCTGAGTGGTGGCATTTATTGTGCGGGAAAGGGAAAGGGGAAATTGCACCGTGACGCCAAAGTACCTAACTGGCTGGACCTCACAAAGAGGTGAGGTCCAGCGAGTACAAAGGGCTGCGAGTACAATGTCCTGCACCTGACTGCAATCTATCAGAGCAACTTTAAGTTCACTCCAGCCTTTTCTTTGGGTTGTTTTTGATGGTTGACATTTTTCTGTTCTATTTGCTAAAGGATTTTTTTGTTTTTATATTGGAAAACTGCATCCAAGCTCCCTGGAGTGCCGTGCCCTACCCCTGGAAAGTGGGTTTGCTTTTGAATGAATGCACTCCTGCCACTTCCAGACTCATAATCTCTGAGTCGTAATCCATTGTACAGTTGGGAAGGTAAGTGCATTTCAAACTTCGCTCCAGTGCAAGTAATTGCCTAAGCATAAATATAGACCGGTTACTTGAGGCAAACTACTAAGTCAGACTTTGAAAAGTAAGTGAAACAATGACCTCTTCTTTGGAAAACTGGGTCTGTATCGGTCTCTTATCAGAGAAGTCACGGGAACCATCCAAGACAAATGTCCTCTCAGTCTCTCAGTCTGTTATTCTCTCTCTCTCCCCCGCTCTCTCTCTCGCTCAGGTGCCATGAGGCTGCAACACCGTCTCTCCTGGAGCCTCTCTTTGCTACTTCTGCTCTTGTGTAAGTGCTTCTGTGCAACACGATACATTATGTAAAAATGTCACACTACTGTATCTAAGTGTATTGGTGCAACCAGACGCAGTGTATTTGACTGCTCTATTTGACCATTTGTGTATGTTGTACTTACCATATTAGTATTGAACTGATACATTATCAGTAGTCTCACGTGACAGCCTTAACAATTGGTTCTGGGTGTCAAGATTACATGAAAATGGATTCTCAAGTTTTTCAGTTTGTGTGTGATACACTGTCTTCAGTGCACACTCAACCTATGTCGTAGTTGCTTGCACCGCACTTTTGAAAGAAAACGGTTTGAGTTCAAAGCCAAGGAATACAGTACTATTGTAAACTCAGCAAAAAAAAGAAACGGCCCTTTTTCAGGACCCTGTCTTTCAAAGATAATTCGTAAAAATCCAAATAACTTCACAGATCTTCATTGTAAAAGGTTTAAACACTGTTTTCCATGCTGGTTCAATGAACCATAAACAATTAATGAACATGCACCTGTGGAATGGTCATTAAGACAGTAACAGCTTACAGACAGTAGGCAATTAAGGTCACAGTTATGAAAACTTAGGACACTAAAGAGGCCTTTCTACTGACTCTGAAAAACATCAAAAGGAAGATGCCCAGGGTCCCTACTCATCTGCGTGAACGTGCCTTAGGCATGCTGCAAGGAGGAATGAGGACTGCAGATGTGGCCAGGGCAATAAATTGCAATGTCCGTACTGTGAAATGCCTAAGACAGCGCTACAGGGAGACAGGACGGACAGCTGATCGTCCTCGCAGTGGCAGAACACGTGTAACAACACCTGCACAGGATCGGTACATCTGAACATCACACCTGCGGGACAGGTACAGGATGGCAACAATAACTGCCCAAGTTACACCAGGAATGCACAATCTCTCCATCAGTGATCAGACTGTCCGCAATAGGCTGAGAGAGGCTGGAATGAGGGCTGTAGGCCTGCTGTAAGGCAGGTCCTCACCAGACATCACCGGCAACAACGTCGCCTATGGGCACAAACCTATCGTCGCTGGACCAGACAGGACTGGCAAATAGTGCTCTTCACTGACGTGTCGCGGTTTTGTCTCACCAGGGGTGATGGTCGGATTTGCGTTTATTGTCGAAGGTATGAGCGTTACACCGAGGCCTGTACACTGGAGCAGGATCGATTTGAATTTGGATTGTCCATCATGGTCTGGGGCGGTGTGTCACAGCATCATCGGACTGAGCTTGTTGTCAGTGCAGGCAATCTCAATGCTGTGTGTTACAGGGAAGACATCCTCCTCCCTCATGTGTTACCCTTCCTGCAGGCTCATCCTGACATGACCCTCCAGCATGACAATGCCACCAGCCATACTGCTCGTTCTGTGCGTGATTTCCTGCAAGACAGGAATGTCAGTGTTCTGCCATGGCCAGCGGAGAGCCCAGATCTCAATCCCATTGAGCACGTCTGGGACCTGTTGGATCGGAGGGTGAGGGCTAGGGCCATTCCCCCCAGAAATGTCCGGGAACTTGCAGGTGCCTTGGTGTAAGAGTGGGGTAACATCTCACAGCAGGAACTGGCAAATCTGGTGCAGTCCATGAGGAGGAGATGCACTGCAGTACTTAATGCAGCTGGTGGCCACACCAGATACTGACTGTTACTTTTGATTTTGACCCCCCCCTTTGTTTCAGGGACACATTATTCCATTTCTGTTAGTCACATGTCTGTGGAACTTGTTCAGTGTATGTCTCAGTTGTTGAATCTTGTTATGTTCATACAAATATTTACACATGTTAAGTTTGCTGAAAATAAACGCAGTTGACAGTGAGAGGACGTTTCTTTATATGTCTAGAACGAGCCAAGGAGCGTGCAGCTCTGGTCATCTGAGATGATTGAGACAATAGGGTGTTTCAATCTGTGTCTTCTAAGGAAATGATGTCTTCCGCTCTAAGAGATGTAAACTTCCCTTTGTGTTTGATGGAGGTTTCCACAGAGGTTATGTGATGTAACAACAAAGCTTGACAAACATCACATCAGGCAGAACTGTCATGTGCGCTCAGTCACTGGTTGACTACCTGATGAAAGTCCTCTTCACTTCATACTAAATATAAATGTAAGAAATCATGAGCTAAGTCATGAAAAGCATAGAGACCAACCGTATCAGTGGTTAGCAGTGGAGGCTGGTGTCATTTTAAATCGGAGGACAGGCTCATTGAAATGCCCATTCATTCCACTCCTGCCATTACATTGAGCCCTTCCAATTTCTTTCTCCATCAGCCTCCATCGAAGGTTGGTAAGGTATTGATTTCCAATCACCACAGGCAACACAATAACAACGTATGATCATGTTTCTGTCCCCAGTGACTTGTGGGTACCAGTGCGTGTCGGTCCACTTCCAGACCCCGCAGCCGGTCAATGTACTCCCAGCCGGACATCTAGTTCTCCAGGTCCAGATCGACCACGGTCCCAAAGAAATTATCTCCATGATAACCTGGGAGCGGGAGCCAGAGAATGCAAAAACTCCAGGGAATCCTGGGAAAATGACGTTGATTACGTTCCCCGGTCAAGACAAACTCTTGGACGGGCGTCTGAGTCTGGAGCAGCAGGGGTCAATACTGAAGCTGGAGGGCTTTGGCGTGGCGGACAGCGGGGTGTACATCGTGACCGTCACTGACCAGGCTGGCGTCAAGACCTCTGCGCAGTGTATCGTCAAGGAGTACGGTACGACGGTCAACATGGTCTCATTAGAATATATCCAAATTGGGACTTTTAACCGTTGTTCTATGTCACCTATGCTGACTTATTGCTTCAATGGAACTATAATGACGTGTTAGTTATGTGACAATACAGCTAACAGACTTTCTGATTACGTTGCTGGTTTGAACACATTCCTAGATATTCCTTCCTGTCCCCTGGAGTTATGTTCTTATAGAGGATTAACTGTTGGGTCAGTTCTGCCTAAGCTCCTTCTTTGTCTTTATAACATAAATGTATGCTTCACTGCAGTCCAACACTCAACTTTGAGTCGGTAATATTTCAGTTTATCAGTCCAATGACTGTCTCGCGCAATCCCTCTTCAATAGTTCCAAGCTCTATATTTGTCTCTGTCAAATGTCATCTTTCCAAGTTTCTGATGTGTTTTCTCCTCACAGCCTCGTACTTCTCAAGTCCCCACCACCAAGCCTCAGTAGACAACACGCTCAACTCACACTGTTACTTCACAACACAACCAACCTCTGTTCTCTCTCCTCTCTTTCTCCTCTTTGAGACAATTTTCAGTTGCAACTTCCAAGACTCTCACACCTGGTCGCCTTCTCTTTCCTCTGTCTCTTGTCTTTCCTCTCAGAGGCTGTGCACCATCCCTCAGTGAGAGTGAACGCGTCCCACTCCTCCCTGTTCTGTGTGGAGACCTGGGGGACAGACCTTAAATTCAGCTGGCTCCACGAGCGGGCAGCCATCGCCGATGCTGTGGGACACGTGTCGCCTGATGGGAAGACCCTGTTCATCTCCTCCTCCCCCATCTGTGGTCACTTCACCTGCATGGTGAGCAACAAGTTGGTCCACAGCTCTGCCACCTACACAGCAGGTATGGTACCCCACACACTAACTAACCCCATCTTTCTCTCAGTCTCTACACCAACTCTATCTGTCTCTCATGCCTGATTCATACTACAGGGCCAAACCAAGCCAAGCTGTACTGGCATGGCCTGGTTACGCATCCACCATACCGTTTTTGTTTGGAACCGTGCTAGAAAGGATCACGTTGGCCCTATATTGCGAATCAGCCATAAGTTTACACAAACTCCATCTGTCTGTCAGTCTCTATGCCGGTGGTCACCCACCCTGGTCATGAAGAGCTACAGTGTACGCAGACTGTTCCTCTAGCTAGTGCAGCTCAAGGCTGCATCAGATGTGGTTGTGCTAGGTTGTAAGAAAACCCTGCAAACCCTGTAGTTCTCCAGGACCAGGGTTGGTGACCAATGTTCTATGTAACAGTAGTGCAAAGCATGGGTAAGAAATCTCCTCTCTCTTTGACAGACAGAACAGGCAAGTAACTTTCCCTCAAAGGCCTTGTCGAATGCAGAAACAGTCAACGCCCAAGCTAGTGCCACACTATTCATTTCCATTGAATGTACAGCCTTCTCGGTGGGTGTGAGTGGGGTGCCCTATGTAGCGTTCGGGTTAATATGTACACTGTCTATATTTCGAGAGCCAAGTCCGAGTGACTCCGAGGCTGTCCTATGGACACCATAACATTTTCCCATATTGTTTTGTCGTGACCTTGTCCTGTCTGGTCTGTCAGAGCCGTGTGAGAGAGAGGACAAAAGGACCACGGTGGCAGTGGTCTCGCTCATCATCCTGCTGGTCTGTGGAGCAGTGCTAGCTTTTCTACTGTGGAGGTACGGTAACACACACTGACAGTCACACAGTGCAGATACAAATTTCATTTTGAGCTACGGTACACACTGTAAGATAAAGCCGTATATAGCAAGGAAACAGAGGTCGCTGACAGACGGCAGAAGTGAAAAGATAAAAGAATTTTCATAAATAAACGGGATTGACACCTCAAAATGGGAAGCTACAATATCACATCAAGGCATTGCACGCTTGACATTGTCAGTTGATATTACAATTATTTTGTTTATTCTATCAGTGCAGTTTATGGGCGGCAGGTAGCCTAGCGGTTAAGAGCGTTGGGCCGGTAATCGAAAGATCGCTGGTTCGAATCCCTGAGCCGACTAGGTGAAAAATATGCCGATGTGCCCTTGAGCAAGGCACTTAACCCTAATTGCTCCTGTAAGTCACTCTGGATAAGAGTGTCTGTTAAATGACTAAAATATAAAACATGTTCAGTGTGTGGTTGTATTTACACATATTAGAGCTTCTGTTGCTTTCGGTTTAGGAGACACGGGCGATACAATAACAGAGGAGAGAGGCTTCAGGAGCATTTTGAGGACAACTTGTAACGGTGAACCATTGATTACAGTACCCAAGTACTTTCGCTACACTCCCCTACTCAAAGATGGACTCATAAAAGGACAGTAAGTGTGCAAAACGCTTTGGGAGGAGCTTCCTTCCCTGTGAGCAGCAAGACCTTTCAGTGCATTGGAACAATGTGGAAAGTGAACTGCTTTGTTGGCCAATTGACGAGTTCTAAAATTGGAAAGATCAACTTTTGCCCAGTGTGTTGCCTGTTTTTGTAGAAGCCATCATTTTTATCCCGCCTCTCATTGTACTGAACTACACTTGATATTTTTTTATATAACGCTCTAAAATGATTTGTTTTAAAAACAATTCCTTATTCTCTAACTTTTCTATATTGTAAACATATTGTATATTTTGCTGCCTGTTCTTTGTAATAAAAAGCACATTTTAAACTGTGTGAGTCTTTAGTTAAATTGATCGCTATTGTAAATCCACAATTCAGTCAGGGAATGGGAGTCAAAGTACAACCGCTCCATACATAGTGAATTTCAAAACGCTTTACGGCCATGAATAAAAGGGTGCGTTCGTGCGCGTGTCCACCTCATCAGTACATCTCTCTGGTGAAGCCGGGGATGGGGACGGTGACTCCAGGGATGATCTTGACTGTCTCAGCCTCAGACAGGGCCTCCAAGTGCTGGCGGATGAGGTCGCTGCGCTGCTCCAGCTCCAGGGCCTCCTGCTTCCTGGACAGGTCCTCTCCCATACAGGCCTGTTGAGCCTCTATGGACTACAGAGAGTGCCTGGTACACAGGGTCACAGAACAGCAACACGGGGTTAGATGGTGGGGGGGGGGGTCCTTACATCAAACGGCAATATGCTATGAAAAGTAGCACATGATATGTTCAGTATGCTGTGAAAGAGTCATACGAGGTGGATATATGATGTGCTCACTTACATAGCAACTCAATAACACATGCACTCACATAGACTTGGCTAGTTTCTGCTGTAGCGCTTCTATGGTGGCTCCCAACGGCTTAGCCTCTTCCACCAGTCCAGAATGCACCTACAGAGATCACAGAGTCAAGGTATGGACACACATTATATACTGAACAAACATATGAACGCAACATGCAACAATTTCAATGATTTTACTGATTTAGAGTTCATAGAAGGAAATCAGTCAATTAAAATAAATTCATTAATTTAAGGATTTCACTTGACAAGTCATGGCGCAGCCATGGGTGGGCATAGGCCCATCCACTGGGAAGCCAGACCTAACCAATCAGAATGAGTTTTTCCCCATAAAAGGGCTTTATTCAGACAGAAATATTCCTCAATTTCATCAGCTGTCCAGGTGGCTGGTCTCAGATGACCCCGCAGGTGAAGAAGCCGGATATGGAGGTTACACGTGGTTTGCGGTTGTGAGGCCGGTTGAACGTACTGCCAAATTCTCTACAACTACATTGGAGGCGACTTATGGTAGAGAAATGAACATTCAATTCTCTGGCAACAACTCTGGTGGATAATCCTGCAGTCAGCATGCCAATTGCACACTACCTCAAAACTTGAGACATCTGTGGCATTGTGTTGTGTGACAAAACTACACATTTTAGTGGCCTTTTATTGTCCCCCAGCACAAGGTGCACCTGTGTAATGATCATGCTGTTTCAGCTTCTTGATATGCCACACCTGTCAGGTGGATGGATTGTCTTGGAAAAGGAGAAATGCTCACTAATGCGGATGTAAACTAATTTGTGCACACAATTTGAGAGAAAAAATGTTTTTGCATATGGAACATTTCTGGTATCTTTTACATCAGGTCATGAAACACGGGACCAACACTTTACATGTTGCGTTCATATTTCTGTTCAGTATACTATGACAAACAGAGACACTGCTCCTTTTCCATGACAAAGTCAACCTTTACAACAACTCAGGTCCTCTGAAGGGTCAATCTGTGCAGGCTTTCATAGAACAAACGTCTGAACACACAACGACCCTCCAGGACCAAAGAATAGCCACAACTAAGAAGGGCCGTCTAGAATTGTCCTCTTTGCTTTCTGAACTCTATGCTAGTCAATACTATCTTATCACCATCTATGCTCTCTATGGTTCTTGGTCTAGCCTCTAGCTCTCACACAATAGCTGATTCATAGATTCCACTTCTTGTTCGGATCTACTGTACTCTACTGTATATATGATGTTACTGATCCAGAACACATTCATGAGAAACCTAGGCGATCTGCCTTCCCTGCATTGACAACCAGTCTTATCTAATCCCTCCCTGTGCATTCCAGACACTGCTATTGTTATTGCCTCTGGAGTGGACTTCCTTACCAGGACTATATGTATTTATGTCTATGGAGATGGACAGGGCCCTGTGGAGCGCTAACAAAGGAAAATGGCTGTGCTGCTCTGATTAGAAGGGAGATCAGTTGAAGGGTGGAGAGAGCAGCTTAGGTCAGTGCGTCTCAGAGAGACGGGGGAGGGAGGTCTAATGGGTTTAGTGGATGTATAGCATGAGAAGAACCCAGTGTAAGAGCTAAGCATGTCATTAATGCTTAACAAGAGCCTTTCTAAGGATTAGCTCTGGATACTTGGTGGTCTTCCCGAGGCCTCTATCTACGTCTGTCCTCAATATCAATATTTAGTCAAAATAGTATGTTGCATTGAAATACATTTTCCATTGTGTGCCCTAATGAGCAGGACTCCGTACTCACAGCCGTGTGCTGCCAGTGCAGCTGACTGCAGGCCTGCTGGAGCTGGTGGGCCCTCTTGCGCAGGTTGAACCCAGTGGTGATCCGCTGCCCCTCCAGGTCATTCTGGCTCTGAAGGGACATAAGAGATGGGGGCATCAGACACCCCACAGAGGAGGGAGATGAGTAAGAGTCTTATGGTGCAGTTATAAGGAATATGGGGCCCGTATTCAGAAAGTCTCAGAGTCGGTGGGCTGATATAGGATCAGTCTTGCCTTTTAGATCCTAATGAATAAGATTATATGGAGAAGGGGGACCTGATCCTACAGTAGATTACCACTCCAACTCTGAGACGCTCTTGGAGAGGATGATCTTGCTATACTTAGTCAGATACACTTCAGTTTATGAAAATGGCCAATCATGGCAGTTTTCTTTAAAGTAACATGTCCTTCGAACTTATCCCCAAAACATGCTTATGTTTTCAAAAGAGGATGACAATGTCCTCTTCAGACTGTGTGAGTGAGAATGCCAACAACCCCCGGGCACACATTACAATCCCCTCGTAAAGAGGATATACAGCATTTATTGATCAGACTCCCGTTCCTGTTCAATGCTTCTGTACTGTATATCGATCAGGATGATATTCTTCGGATACAGTTTACACCGCTTCAGCCTGAGCCAAATAAAACAAGTGCTACCTCATGCCTTTGAAATAAACCCATATGTCCTGCTCAGCTTAAACAATCCCCTACATCAGCATTCCAATACAACAGTTACTGAAGTCCGCTTGCTGGTGTCTTTGCAATACATTCATGTCCATAATTATTGGCACCCTTGATAAAGATGAGCAAAAAATTCTGTATTAAATAAATAATAGAAGTACTGAGCTATATTGTATATAATATTTGACAGTAGCGTCTGACCATAGCACCGCCTGGAGTGTGATGAACGCAATGGCACTTGAATTAGAACCGGTGCTATTTGGCCACATATACAGCATATACAGAAGCATACAGTGAATTTGTAAAGAATTCAGACCCCTTGAATTTTTCCACATTTTGTTAGGTTACAGCCTTTCCTAAAATGGATACCAAAAAAAAATCCTCATCAATCTACACTCAATACCCCATAATGACAAAGCAAAAACAGGTTTTTAGACATTTTTGCAAATGCATTAAAAATAAAAAACAGAAATATCACATTTACATAACTATTCAGACCCTTTACTCAGTACTTTGTTGAAGAACCTTTGGCAGCAATTACAGCCTTGAGTCTTCTTGGGTATGACGCTACAAGCTTGGCACACCTGTACTTTCTGAGGTACTCCCATTCTTCTCTGCAGATCCTCTCAAGCTCTGTCAAGTTGGATGGTGAACTTCACCGCCACTCAAGGACATTCAGAGACTTGTACCGAAGCCACTCCTGCGTTGTCTTGGCTGTGTGCTTAGGGTCATTGTCCTGTTGGAAGGTGAAGTCTGAGTTCCTGAGCACTCTGGAGCAGGTTTTCATCAAGGATCTCTCTGTACTTTGCGCCATTCATCTTTCCCTCGATCCTGACTAGTCTCCCAGTTCCTGCCACTGAAAAACATCCCCATAGCATGATGCTGCCACCACCATGCTTCACCGTAGGGATGGTGCCAGGTTTCCTCCAGACATGAGCCTTGGCATTCTGGCCAAAGAGTTCAATCTTGGTTTCATCAGACCAGAAACGCTTGTTTCTCATGGTCTGAGAGTCTTTAGGTGCCTTTTGGCAAACTCCAAGCGAGCTGTCGTGTGCCTTTTACTGAGGAGTGGCTTCTGTCTGGCCACTCTACCATAAAGGCCTGATTGGTGGAATGCTGCAGGGATGGTTGTCTTTCTGGATGGTTCTTCCATCTCCACAGAGGAACTCTGGAGCTCTGAGTGACCATCAGGTTCTTGGTCACCTCCCTGTCCAAGGCCTTCTTCCCCGATTGCTCAGTTTGGCCGGGCGGCCAGCTCTTAGGAAGACTCTTGGTGGTTCCAAACTTCTTCCATTTAGGAATGATGGAGGCCACTGTGTTCTTGGGGACTTTGAATGCTGCAGAAATGTTTTGGTACCCTTCCCCAGATCTTTGCCTCGACGCAATCCCGCCTCTGAGCTCTATGGACAATTCCTTCGACCTCATGACTTGGTTTTTGCTCTGACATGCACTGTCAACTGTGGGACCTTATATACACACATGAGTGTGCCTTTCCAAATCATGTCCAATAAATTGAATTTACCACGGGTGGACTCCAATCAAGTTGTAGAAACATCTCAAAGATGAGAAATGGAAACAGGACGCACCTGAGCTCAATTTTGAGTCTTCTAACAAAGGGTGTGAATACTTATGTTTTTATTTTTAATACATTTGCAAAAATTTCTAAAAACCTGTTTTTGCTTTGTCATTATGACAATGGATGAGGAATTTCCTTTATTTAACCCATTTTAGAATAAGTCTGTAACATAACAAAATGTGGAAAAAGTGAACGGGTCTGAATACTTTCCGAATGCACTGTATACAGAAAAGTATCTCATACCTACGGTAAAATATGGTGTTGGATCTTTGATGTTATGGGGCTATTTTGCGGGCCCTTGTTGAGGCCCTTGTTAAGGTCAATGGCATCATGAACTTTTTTTTACCTAGTAGTAAGTATCAGAACATTTTAACCCAAAACCTTGTTTCCTCTGCCAAGAGACTGACAATTGGCCGGAAGTGGATCTTCCAGCAAGACAATAACCCCAATCCAATCAAAATCCACAAAGAAATGGTTAATTGACCACAAAATTAACATTTTGCAATGGCCATCAACATTGTGAACACACTGCCACCCCATGGTGAACACACTGCCACCCCATAACCCCACTGCCACCCCATGGTGGCAGTGGGGTTATGGTATGGGCAGGCATAAGCTAAGGACAATGAACACAATTGCATTTTAGCGATGGCAATTTGAATGCACTGAGATACCGTGACTACATCCCGAGGCCCATTGTTGTGCCATTCATCCGCCACCATTACCTCATGTTTCAGCATGATAATGCACAGCCCCATATCATAAGGATCTGTACACAATTCCTGGAAGCTGAAAATGTCGCAGTTCTTCCCTGGCCTGCATACCCACCAAACATGTCAACCATCAAGCATATTTGGGATGTTCTGGATCGACATGTACGACAGCGTGTTCCAGTTCCCGCTAATATCCAGCAACTTCACACATCCAATGAAGAGGAGTGGGACAACATTCCACAGGCCACAATCAACAGCCTGATCAACTCTATGCGAAGGAGATGTGTCGCACTGCATGAGGCAAATGGTGATCACACCAGATACTGACTGGTTTTCTAATCCAGCCCCTACTTTTTTTTAAGGGTATCTGTGACCAACAGATGCATATCTTTATTCCCAGTCATGTGAAATCCATAGATTAGGGCTTAATGGATTTATTTCAATTGACTGATTTCCTTATATGAACTGTAACTCAGTAAAATCTTTGAAATGGTTGCATGTTCAGTTAATATTTTTGTTTGGTGGTATATATATTTATTTTTCAAGTATTTTCATTTGTATTCAAACGGGGCTAGCATGAAATGAGAGGGGAGACAGAGAAGGAGGGAGATGCAGAATAGGGTATGGGCCGGGATTTGTACCCGCTCTGGCTAGACCAGCCTCAGGCACGTATACAGTTTGTAATGGGCAGCAAGCATATTATTAAAATGCCGTCCAAAAACACTTAGAAATACCAAACATCCCTTTTTTTATTAGTTTGTTATGGGAGTTGCCCTATACGCCTAATGGAATCAATTTCCATACTGTGTAAAATGGTCTCTGACTGTACATCCACACAAGCCCCCACCCTCCCCAGTTTCCATTCCCCGACCCTGACTTCCTGTGCTACTAATAACATGTATCGCTCTCCTCCTCCCTCAATACACAGATAGTTCCACCCACACATTATTTTGTAGGAGTAGGTTGAAGTTGCCCCTAGACACTGATCTAAGCTCAGTCTTGTGTTTTTACCTCTAATGTTTAAGGTTAGGATTTGGGGAGGGTAAACTGATCCTAGATCAGTCCTCTAGCACCTGTATCCTTGTAGAGGTCATGGTCTCCCTCAGCTGTAGGGAAACCTGCATCTCCTCCTCAGCTCGGGTCACGTTGTAGTGGGTGAACTGCTCCCACTCTTGGTGTGTGGAGGCACTGCAGGGTAAAAGACAATAAATCAGCCACAGTTATACATCGGTAAGTACTGTACACTATAAGTACTGTGTTATAAATGAGAAAATGTTTCAGGTTCAGAGGATCAGAAGAGGTTCAGTGGTCCAAAAGAACATAAATCAAGATTTAGGTAAAGGCTGAGAATTTGTCTGCCATTGAGTGTTCTGCTATCTAAACACCGATACAAAGTATTTAGGGGTGACGATTATGTAAAACAAAATTCCTAGAAATATCCTAGAATTATACAGTATAATTTCACTCATGATCATCTCACTATCATCTCCTTTATTCTACACATGTTGACTCAATCGGTTGACAAGGCACTACTCTGCTCCCGTCCTTACCTAGTGGGTACGTGGGTGGGGTCAGGCTTGAAAGATATTGTCAGGTGACCTGTCTGTGAGTGACAGGCATGATAGATCCACATCCAGAGCTTCAGTCTCGTTGGTTAGGTCAAAGGTCAGCTGTTGGTGGGCTTCCTTGAGACAGCTTAAAGTTAAATGGAATAAACTTTATTGATGCTACATTGCTAAGAAGGGAAATTAGATTAATCACCCGCATAGAACTACAGACACACAAGCATACATCAGTATAGATCCTTTTAAATTACTAGAGGGGATATGTCATAAACCCTCAAAGTTCCAGAATGGTATGATAATGGCAGCCGTTTTGGTCAGGGAGAAATTCAAATGGAATGAATGGGAGTAGAGGCATACATGATAAATAAAAGGCATGTGATGTATCAGAAATTGTGTAAAAGAATTGTCATCCTAAAATATTGTCATATAATTATGAATACAGTTTACACAGGTTTTAGACCAATTTTCTGTATGAATAGCCTCTAAAATATCATCAACTGATTTAAGCCAGTGTATGGCTGTGGATTGATTGCATTGTTTGTATGGACTATTGGCATATTGGCAGTTAATTTGAAAAAAGATTGGAATCATTCCAATAAAACTGTCTGGCTAGTTAGCTAATAAACATACTGTCAAGATAATCTTCAAATTGATTGTTTTCACAATATTTTAATCACAGCACTGGCTGCCCTACTCCCTGACCAAAATGGCTGACCTTTTATACCGTCATAAGATAGCTAACGTCCATTCTAGTGTTCTAATTCCTAATTATATGCATACATCAGCACACATAGGCTACAGAACGCAGCGGAATGTTAACGAATCCTGTCAAATGTGCTGCAATTCATCTTAATGAAGCAATGGTGAAAATTAAATCAAGACGACACACCTGCCTCCAATTGTCAGTACCATCCACCCGTTTCGGTTTCACATCGCATTATCCTTTATTTTTAAGAGCAACACAGCTGCATGTTAGATAGAAACCCTTTATGTTCCATGGATCAATTAAACCATATCCCGAGTACACAACCAAAGACCTACAGTTAAATCTCTATCCTGCATTACCAGAGCTGCTCAAAGGCCTTGCTGATGTGCTGCTGCAGCTCTTGCTGCATGGTGTCCATCATCTGGGCCTCCCTCTTCAGCTGGCCCTCCAGGGGGGTCACTGACCAGCTCGCTCCCCCGCCGACCCTCTCTCTGGGTCAGACACTCCACTACCACTTCCAGGGGCACGGCCGTTTCCGCCAGGGCCCTCTCCGTCTCTTCCTTT
Organism: Salmo trutta; assembly: GCF_901001165.1. Taxonomy (NCBI): domain Eukaryota; kingdom Metazoa; phylum Chordata; class Actinopteri; order Salmoniformes; family Salmonidae; genus Salmo; species Salmo trutta. The sequence goes on along the minus strand of NC_042959.1, from coordinate 50,154,910 downwards.
ACCTGGGAGAGAGACAGAGACAGACAGACATGGTTGACAATACAGTTTGTACTAAACGCCCAAGGTAGATCCGCTAGATGATTAAACATGTGTGCTATCATTCATTGTCAACCAACACACATACTTCCAGAAATAACAAAAATAACACCCCTCAGGCATAATTAGATTATGATTATCTTACCTAATAAGGGTAGGATTTGGGTAGAGTAGACTGCACCAGACTACACAACAATGCATACAAATAGCATAGTAGAATGTCGATTCCCAAAGGTCCCTAGAGTTAACAAATTAGGGACACTGACAGATTGTGTTCTGTGACATGCGTACTACAGTATAAGTGTTGATGATGTTTTTGGTTAGTAAAGTGAGTTGAACATTAAGTAGTTCTCCCACAACAAGTATTAGTGACATTTACATTACATTTTACATTTTAGTCATTTAGCAGACGCTCTTATCCAGAGTGACTTACAGTCGTGAATGCATACATTTCATTAAAAAAAAATCTCCGTACTGGTCCCCCGTGGGAATCGAATCCACAACCCTGGCGTTGCAAACACCATGCTCTACCAACTGAGCCACACGGGACCATGACCTGTGTCAGAGCTTTGATCTCTCTCTCCATTGCCTGTACGCAGAACTGCAGTCTGTCCTTCTGCTCAGTGACCTCATTGATCCTGTCAACCAGCCTGTCTCGGCTGTCACTTTCATCCCAGCGTGTCTGACAGAGAGACGGAGAAGAGCCCACGGTCACACACAGTATTACTTTGTTATTACGGGGTATAGATGTGAACATGAGTTGGTCATCTCTCTGTCAATGCATTTGGCCTGCTGGCTGGCATCAGGCATCCATAACAGTCCCTGTCTCTCCGTCTCTCTACCTTACAGGCTGCCTGGTGCCTCAGGGCCCACCCATCTTGCCTTGTCTGCTGTGAATGGTGGCGTTGGTGCTCGGCGGTGTCCGTGAGCAGCTTGTTATTGGTCTCCCAGTCTGTCACTCAGTAACGCTGACCGGGCTTCCTACTCGTAGTGGTTATTCCTACCAACATAAATAGACAACTTGAATTGAGTTAGTCAGTCAAAGGTTGTAGAGACCTGTATGCAGGTCTACATCCTCCCATCAGCAAAGGGAAATTCCTTTCCACTAAAATTACGTTTTTAATAGTGTTATAATCCAACCATAATGGGCACACAGGCCGTTATAGCACTTCCTGATGTGAACCAACTGGCCTAACTTTCTACATTTGTTTTATTATCATCATATGTCAAATAGTAGGGTATGAAACCTGGCCATGATCAATTAAAAAGGTTTCATAATGCTTTAAAGTAAATATTTTCTAATCTTTTCCATGGGAGGAATGGGTCGACACAGAATAGGAAGCACGGTAGTAGTCATGACTGCCATGTAAATGCAACTGAAACTCTACCCCTCTATCAAATGAAGCATGAAATGTGAAAAACCTAGGATAAAGTTAGCGATGGTGGAAAAGCCCTAAACATGTACACTGAATACCCTGAAGCTACTTAGGACAACCTGAGTACAATACTCCTGCAGAAGTAGCTGGAATGAATTCTGGACAGCAGTTTACATGTTTATGTGATCTCCTGATTACTTTACATTCCAGACACTTGTGGGATGTTGTTGGCACACTGTCACACCCCTCTTACACTGCTATTTTTCATTTTATTTTATTTATTTCCCCTTTATTTAACCAGGTAGGCCAGTTGAGAACAAGTTCTCATTTACAACTGCGACCTGGCCAAGATAAAGCAAAGCAGTGCGACAAAAACAACACAGAATTACACATGGGATAGACAAATGTACAGTATAACACAATAGAACAATCTATATACAGTGTGTGCAAATGTAGTAAGATTTGGTAAGGCAATAAATAGGCCATAGTGGCAAAATAATTACAGTTTAGCATTAACACTGGAGTGATAGATGTGTAGACGGTGATGTGCAAGTAGAGATACCAGGGTTTAAAAGAGCAACAACAACAAAAAACAATATGAGGATGAGGTAGATAGGTGGGCTATTTACAGATGGGCTGTGTACAGGTGCAGTGATCGGTAAGCTGCTCTGACAGCTGATGCTTATAGTTAGTGAGCGAGATATAAGTCTCCAGCTTCAGTGACTTTTGCAATTCATTCTAGTCATTGGCAGCAGATAACTGGAAGGAAAGGCGGCCAAAGGAGGTGTTGGCTTTGGGGATGACCAGTGAAATATACCTGCTGGAGCGTGTGCTACGGGTGGGTGTTGCTATGGTGACCAGTGAGCTGAAATAAGGCGGGGCTTTACCTAGCAAAGACTTACAGATGACCTGGAGCCAGTGGGTTTGGTGACGGATATGTAGCGAGGGCCAGCCAACGAGAGCATACAGGTCACAGTGGTGGGTAGTATATGGGGCTTTGGTAACAAAATGGATGGCACTGTGATAGACTGCATCCAATTTGCTGAGTAGAGTGTTGGAGGCTATTTTGTAAATGGCATCGCCGAAGTCAAGGATCGGAAGGATAGTCAGTTTTACGAGGGTATGTTTGGCAGCATGAGTGAAGGATGCTTTGTTGTGAAATAGGAAGCCGATTCGAGATTTAATTTTGGATTGGAGATGCTTAATGTGAGTCTGGAAGGAGAGCTTACAGTCTAACCAGACACCTAGGTATTTGTAGTTGTCCACATATTCTAAGTCAGAAACGTCCAGAGTAGTGATGCTGGTCGGGCGGGCGGGTGCGGGCAGCAATCTGTTGAAGAGCATGCATTTAGTTTTACTAGCATTTAAGAGCAGTTGGAGGCCACGAAGGAGTGTTGTATGGCATTGAAGCTCGTTTGGAGGTTTGTTAACACCGTGTCCAAAGAAGGGCCAGAAGTATACAGAATGGTGTCGTCTGCGTAGCGGTGGATCAGAGAATCACCAGCAGCAAGAGCGACATCATTCATGTATACAGAGAAAAGAGTCGGCCCGAGAATTGAACCCTGTGGCACCCCCATAGAGACTGCCAGAGGTCTGGATAACAGGCCCTCCGATTTGACACACTGAACTATTTTCCATGAGTTTCGAGAAGTAGTTGGTGAACCAGGCGAGGCAGTCAATTGAGAAACCAAGGCTGTTGAGTCTGCCGATAAGAATGCGGTGATTGACAGCATCGAAAGCCTTGGCCAGGTCAATGAAGACAGCTGCACAGTACTGTCTTTTATCGATGGCGGTTATGATATCGTTTAGGACCTTGAGTGTGGCTGAGGTGCACCCATGACCAGCTCGGAAACCAGATTGCATAGCGGAAAAGGTGCGGTGGGATTCGAAATGGTCGGTGATTTGTTTGTTATCTTGGCTTTTGAAGACCTTAGAAAGGCAGGGCAGGATGGATATAGGTCTGTAACAGTTTGGGTCTAGAGTGTCTCCCCCTTTGAGGGGGAAGACCGCAGCATCTTTCCAATCTTTGGGGATCTCAGACGATACGAGAGGTTGAACAGGCTAGTAATAGGGGTTGCAACAATTGCAGCGGATAATTTTAGAAAGAGAGGGTCCAGATTGTCTAGCCCAGCTGATTTGTCGGGGGTCAAGATTTTGTAGCTCTTCAGAACATCAGCTATCTGGATTTGGGTGAAAGAGAAGCGGGGGGGGGGCTTGGGCAGGTTGCTGCGGGGAGTGCAGAGCTGTTGGCCGGGGTAGGGGAAGCCAGGTGGAAAGCATGGCTGGCCATAGAAAAATGATTGTTGAAATTATCGGTTATCGTAGATTTATTGGTGGTGACAGTGTTTCCTAGCCTCAGTGCAGTGGACAGCTGAGAGGAGCTGCTCTTATTCTCCATGGACTTTACTGTGTCCCAAAACTTTTTGGAATTAGGGTTACAAGATGCAAATTTCTGCTTTAAAAAGCTAGCCTTTGCTTTCCTAACTGAGTGTGTATATTGGTTCCTGACTTCCCTGAAAAGTTGCATATAGCGGGGGCTATTCGATGCTAATGCAGTACGCCACTGGATGTGCTGGTCAAGGGCAGTCAAGTCAGGAGTGAACCAGGGGCTATATCTGTTCTTAGTTCTACATTTTTGGAACGGGGCATGCTTATTTAAGATGGTGAGGAAAGCACTTTTAAAGAACAACCAGGCATCCTCTACTGATGGGATGAGGTCAATATACTTCCAGGATACCCGGGCCAGGTCGATTAGAAAGGCCTGCTCGCGGATGTATTTTAGGGAGTGTTTGACAGTGATGAGGTTGGTCGTATGACTGCGGACACATTACGGACGCAGGCAATGAGGCAGTGATCGCTGAGATCCTGGTTGAAGACAGCAGAGGTGTATTTGGAGGGCAAGCTGGTAAGGATGATATCTATGAGGGTGCCCATGTTTACGGATTTAGGGTTGTACCTGGTAGGTTCCTTGATAATTTGTGTGAGATTGAGGGCATCTAGTTTAGATTGTAGGACGGCCGGGGTGTTAAGCATATCCCAGTTTAGGTCACCTAACAGTATGAACTCTGAAGATAGATGGGGGGCAATCAATTCACATATGGTGTCCAGGGCACAGCTGGGGGCTGAGGGGGGTCTATTACAAGCAGCAACAATGAGAGACTTATTTCTGGATTTTTAAAAGTAGAAGCTCGAACTGTTTGGGCAGATACCTGGATAGTAAGACAGAACTCTGCAGGCTCTCTCTGCAGTAGATTGCAAAATGTTGTAGTTGCGGATGGACATTTCTGAATTTTTGGTGGCCTTCCTAAACCAGGATTCAGACAAGGCTAGGGCATCAGGGTTGGCGGAGTGTGCTAAAGCAGAGAATAAAAAACTTCGGGAGGAGGCTTCTGATGTTAACATGCTTTAAACCAAGGCTTTTACGTTAAAGAAGTCAACAAATGAGAGCGCCTGGGGAATAGGTGTAGAACTGGGGGCTACAGGGCCTGGGTTACATCACCAGAGGAACAGAGGAGGAGTTGGCTAAGGGTATGGCTAAAGGCTATAAGAACTGGTCGTCTAGTGCGTTGGGGACGGAGAACAAAAGGAGCAGATTTCTGGGTGTGGTAGAATAGATTCAGGGCATAATGTACAGACAATGGTATGGTAGGATGTGAGTACAGTGGAGGTAAACCTAGGCATTGAGTGACGATGAGAGAGGTTGGGTCTCTGGAGGCACCAGGTAAGCCAGGTGAGGTCTCCGCATGCGTGAGGGGTGGGACAAAAGAGCTATCTTAGGCATGTTGAGCAGGATTGGGAGCTCTACAGTGAAATAAAACAATAATAACTAACCAAAACAGCAGTAGACAAGGTATATTGACATTAGAGATAGGCATAAAGCAATCACAGGTGTTAGTCGGGAGAGCTAAGACAACAACGGGTAAATGACGATGAATGGGCAGAGTGAGTCAGTTAGGTACACAAAGGACCTTAGTTCGAGGCTGGGGCCGAAAAATTACCTCATTTTGTTTCAGTTTTATTTTACAGACCAGCAGGCATCAGCTGTGTAGCCGAGTGATCATAGGGTCCAATGAGCAGCAATAGGTGAGTCTGGGAGCCGAACGCTCTGGGTTGATATTGCGCTGTGCAGACTGGCAGGTAATTGTCCGAGCTAAAGCTGGCTAGTGTCTGAGATAACATTTTACATTTACATTTTAGTCATTTAGCAGACGCTCTTATCCAGAGCGACGTACAGTAGTGAATGCATACATTTCATTTCATGCATTTTTTTTTTGTACTGGCCCCCCGTGGGAATCGAACCCACAACCCTGGCGTTGCACACACCATGCTGGCATTGCAAACACCATGCTCTACCAACTGAGCCACAGGTGAAGACCGCTAGCAGCGGCAAACAATGACTAGTAGCTAGATTGCTGGCTAGCTACTGATGGAGGTTCCAGTTATAAGGTCTAAAAAGAATAGCAGATCCGTACCACATTGCGTGAGGCGGGTTGCAGGAAAGTATGCTTAGTTCATAGATGGAAAGTGAGATTAAAATATGAAAGAAATTAAAAACAGAATATTTACAGACTAATTAACAAGGGACAAGACAAACACACGTCCGACTGCTACGCCATCTTTGTGCACTGACTGTTCCACGGAGAGATATGAGCGTCCTTGAGGATTCATTCTGCCATAGACTTAGTGAAGGATAAATGTGACTAAAAATGTGATTTTAGGAGTTTCAATTCAATCCATCCCATATTTTCCAGGAGGGTTGAATTGGTTCAGTGCACTCGGGTACACTTTCCATTTTCATTACGACCAGTTTGTTATGATTCATTTAATTTGAGGCAATGGTGGAAAATGAAATAAAGTTCAGTTGGTAGACTAGATTGTATTCTGCGTTCTCGTGGTTCTTAACCTGAAACGTTGACAGGTTCAGATTTCCAAAGTAGGCTAGGCTATACTGTAGCCTAGTCCTAGTCATACATGCTTATGACAAATCTTACAATACATTATAACAGCGTCATAATGCATTGTACAGGAGTATGGTTGCAAAGCTACAGGTAATTTACTAATGTTTCTGTAATCAGTAGGTCATCTATGGTAATTTATACTTGAATAACTTAAAATAAGTATGTATATACACTACATGGCCAAAAGTATCTGGACACTTGCTCGTCAAATAGCTCATTCCAAAATCATGGGCATGAATATGGAATTGGTCCCCTCTTTGCTGCTTTAACAGCCTCCACTCTTCTGGGAAGTCTTTCCACTAGATGTAACATTGCTGATGTGACTTGCTTCCATTCTGCCACAAGAGCATTAGTGAAGTCAGGCACTGATTTTGGGCAATTAGGCCTGGCTCGCAGTCGGCATTCCAATTCATCCCAAAGGTGTTCGATGGGGTTGAGGTCAGGGCTCTGTGCAGGCCAGTCAAGTTCTTCCACACTGATCTTGACAAAACATTTCTGTATGGACCTTTGTGCATTGTCATGCTAAAACAGGAAAGGGCCTTCCCCAAACTGTTGCCACAAAGTTGGAAACACAGAATCGTCTACAATGTCATTGTATGCTGTAGCATTAAGATTTCCCTTCACTGGAACTAAGGGGACTCGCCCAAACCATGAACAAAAGCCCCAGACCATTATTCCTCCTCCACAAAACTTTACAGTTGGCACTATGCATTTGGGCAGGTAGTGTTCTCCTGGCATCCTCCAAACACAGATTCGTCTTTCGGACTGCCAGATGGTGAAGCGTGATTCCTCACTCCAGAGTCCAATGTCAGTGAGCTTTACATCACTCCAGCCGACGTTTGGCATTGTGATCTTAGGCTTGTGTGCGGCTGCACGGCCACGGAAACCCATTTCATTAAGCTCCCGTCAAACAGTTCTAGTGCTGACGTTGCTTCCAGAGGTAGTTTGGAACTCGCTATTGAGTGTTACAACCAAGGACGGACCATTTTTTTGCTTCAGCACTCAGAGGTCCCGTTCTTGTGTGGTTTACCACTTCGCGGCTGAGCAGTTGTTGTTCCTAGACATTTCCACTTCACAATAACAGCACTTACAGTTGACCACGGCGTTCTAGCAGAGCAGAAATTTGTTGAACTGACCTGTTGGAAAGGTGGCATCCTATGACTGTGCCACATTGAAAGTCACTGAGCTCTTCAGCACGGGCCATTCTACTGCCAATGTTTGTCTATGGAGATTGCATGGCGGTGTGTTCGATTTTATACAGGGTCAGCAAATAGCCAAATCCACTCATTTGAAGGGGTTGTCGACGTGTGTGTGTGTTCCATGAGTTGAGTGGATAAACCATATGGTTTATGAGAAAATTGACAAATTAATGGAAAAAAAGCAACTAGTACAATTAACTCTGCAACTCTTCCAAATACTGCCACAAAACATTTTCATAACACATATTGACAAAGTAAAGTGTAAAAAATAAAAGTATCTCATGGTGAAACCCTCATTCACTAAATTGGTTAATATTTAGGGTTCCTGCTTTATTCCGTTCATTCAGTTTTACATTCTTATTAGATAAAACATATTTTACATGTGATAAGGCCACAGAGTGCCAGAGATTTGACAGACTACTGTCTGAAGTACCCAAAAATGCCACTAGCTGTCATGATACAATTCCATATACTCCTTGATAGTTACTAAAAGTCTTATAGTTTACTTAGAAAGTTTGCAGTAATATACACTCCCTTTGCCACATTATAGTTACTTACTATTCAAGACCACTTCTTTACATTCCTTGAAATGAAGAGACTAATACCACAATGGGTCTAGAATACAGGCAACTGTCTGGTGCAACAACAGAAAATCAGAAGAATAACAGAACAATAGAATTAGAACACGGTGCAATGACATCATTTAGTAACATTACATCTGCGCTGAACTAGAACTGGCTAGTGACTACAGCGGTATAGCCAAATAGCCTTCCCTGTAGCTCAGTTGGTAGAGCATGGTGTTTGCCATGCCAGGGTTGTGGGTTCGATTCCCACAGGGGGCCAGCACAGAAATTTTTTTTATGAAATGAAATGTATGTATTCACTACTGTAAGTCGCTCTGGATAAGAGCGTCTGCTAAATGACTAAAATGTACAATGTATTTTATTTATACTCCACCATAAATTAAAGAGGGGGGTGTGTGATCACGTGTGCGTGCGTGGTCTAGAAACAAATATCATGACGCAAAAGGTATTAAATCAAAGCTTTTTATTGCAAGTATTCGTGAAAGATACACTTCAAACGTAAGCAAAGCAACACTAAAAAGGCCTAAAAGAGAGAGAATTACAAAACAAAGACATTCAAAACAAAAATAAAAAAGACCTGTTGGTACAACAGAGAGTTTGAAACATACAGAGTAGAGACACACAGAGACAGAGACCAAAACAGAGACAGAGACCAAAACAGAGACAGAGGCATGGAACTCATCTGGCTACCTTGTTCGCATCATCAAACACCCATTGATTTTTAGCTGGTGCCTCAGGACTCAAAATGGTATCACGGCACACAATCCTGGCTGACATTCAATTAAAAAGTAAATGACACAAACCGACCGCACGTCAAATACAAAATAAGCTCAAGATACCGATGAAACATAGAGGAAACCCTTTAAAAAGTCCAGCATTCTCGGCCACTGACGAGATCGGTCTTCAAACCAGTTTAAACACAGGGAAAACAGCATCCGATAATCTCTCGCGCAAACGTGATTTCAAAACCTTAACATGGACTGCGAATGGACTGAAAGCAAGCAGCGTCTGCTTGCACATCAAACAGATAGCTAAATGGCGTCAACATGTCTTAAAAGGATTTGTCTGTGGGTGATGGGTAGAACAAGCCTATTGAAGTTCTGAACAGGGTTGACGACCCCTTCAAAGCTCCACGCCTCTGACCCTAGAGTGAGGTGGGAACTAACAGACACTGTGTGCAAACAGAACAGCAACTCATTATTACAACACCTTGATTCGTTACACAGGGACAAGTCTAAGTACAGCACACAGAACCCTCGGGCTCCTGTTCTGACATCCATACACGTGGGGCGAGGGTTCTGTTCTTACATCCATACACGTGGGGCGAGGGTTCTGTTCTTACATCCATACACGTGGGGAAACACACTTTTGAACGTTGGGGCTCACCACCTACTGTAGCACTGTTAGTGGTTTGAAAAGAAACACGAGGATGCCATTTTGGAGTTGGGCCTTTTTTTTGTACTCAACTCAGGCATTCTGTAGTCGTAAATAAAACCCAACAACGAAGTAAGAACACACTTAAGGCGGAGGCTTGCATTTTGGAGTGGAATGGGACTTTACTGTGTAAAAAGTCTCTGGCACAAGGAAAAGAACTCCAGAGGAGACATGAAAGGACAGAAGCCACTCCTAACCATACAAAGGCTCTACCTTAGCACCATCCCTCCCTCCCTCCTTTTCTCCTCCATTCTCACGTACCTGTACTCCACCAGGCCAGGGGAGTTTACATGGCTAACATATTAGCAGCACTGGACGAGGAAGTCCGTTTTTACAAAGGCTCAGCTCAGTCCGTGTGGTTCAGTGAAGGTTCCCTACCCCAACAGAGATGAGATGCAACATGTGGGGGTGGTGGGTGGGAGTGGGCTCATCAAGATGGGAGGAGAGAACCGGGGAGGAGAGAACCGGGGAGGAGAGAGGGACTAGAGAGTACAAGAAGGTGATGAGGACATATGAGAAGGCCTCTTCCCTTCATGAGGAACCAAACAGGAAGCTAAAACGCAGGGGTCTACATAATTAATACCCAATTTAAAACAGATGCCCCTGCTCAACTGTGCCCCTCCGTCCTCCCACCACCACGTTGCTGTGCTTGCGTGTTTGGGGAGGATAAGGCTTCAACATGGAACATGGAGGGGGGGTTTAATGCCTCGTCCCCTTAGCTCCACCATGCTGCCAATGTTGCGGAGACTCTAGCTAGCTGCTCGTTTATGCACTCAATAAATACAGCGTAAAATATTTTGCAATATATATTTCATATACATATTAAAAAGAACAACATTTAAATAGGACGACAAAATAAAATGTTCGGCTCAAGTCAGATAAGTGTTAAGACAAATAAAAACAAGAGAATATCTTAGTTATACTTCCGTCTCTAAAACAGTTATGAGAATATCATAATCAGGTATTAATCAAGCATTATACTGTAATAACCAAAGCAATATTTGCAGTTATTCCTCTCATGTAGTATAAGATATGCAGCATACAAAGGTAAGTGAGGAGCATTGTTTTTTTAATGTCTTGTAAAAGGTATCACCCCCCTGAACTGACGGGTACCCCAAATGACTCATACAAACCCCCTCTGAGTCTTATTCCACACCCGAACTGCCCCAAAACACCAATGAAAGTGGGTCCACTATCCTTCCAAGACAGACACACGGCGGGGCGAGGCATTGCACTAGGATGAGAATGCCATGGGCCAGACAACTGCCGACATCCTAATATGAATGCCATACTTCCAACTTCCTAATATGGATGCCTTACATTGGAACACTTAAAAACCCTTGGTGGCTGACTCAGTCATCATCAGCGGAGTCACATGAGCTGGAGGCACACCTTTAAAATGACCACTTTGTAGCGATAGTAACCGTTTTGTTTGGCGTCGTAATCCAATTCCCTTTCCCAGAGGAGGAAAATTTCCTCAATCACATAATAACAAGTCCTCGACACTCCACTGTATCTGGGAGGCGGGGATTGGAGGAGGAACAAAGACAGAAAACCTTGTGGCTTTGTGTCCGAGTGAGAGTGGCAGTCTATAAAGTGCTGTGCTATGTTCGTCATTCGTGGACCAGACTGTGTCACACACACACACACACACACACACACACACATCGGTTTTAACTATGACCTCGCTTGTCAACGCAAGTTCCACTGTACCAACCAACCGAGTCGATTGGTCCAAACTCAAAATGCACCACTAAGTGAACGCTCAACCACAATCATATACTCTGTCTTTAATAAACAGACTGCGGGTCCGCAGTACGCATCTTGGTATGCGTGCGTGCATATCTATCTATCTATATATATATATATCTATGTGTGTGTGTGTACTGTGCATAAACACATGGTTTTCTGCATTGCAATGCATTTTTTTTTTCTTCAAAAATTAGATAGATGTCTTTTTCATTTGCCATTTGTTTTACAGCACCACCATAAAGAAAGGCACTTTCTGTGGACTTCTTCACTCTGCCATAGATTTACCTTCCGCACCGAAAAGAAAGAACATACAACTAAAAATCCAGTATATCTGTGCGTCACAGGCAACGGAATGAACACACATATAGCTACTTTTCCATAGAGTATAGCAAACTCTGGGGTGATGTTTAAGACCTAGAAAGGCCTTGCTCATAAATATCTATAAACTAAGCAAAAAAACAAAACAAAAAAAAAACAGCTGAACACAAACGAACATCTGAAAAACGTTACTGTTGACGATTTAGCGAGTCGTAACGTAAGGACGTTAGGCAAACACATCTGCTATATATGTAAACATGTGTTCTTTTGCCCAGGAAAATCAGAACGTTCTATACAGTCCTTGACGTTCATCATCATGTCAGCTTGGATGATCGCTACGCTTGTCGCTTGCTAAACCAAGTACCGATCCGTACACACCACCTCCCTCAAATGGCATTTAGCCCTACTTCTCACTTTACATACACCAGAACCAGCCACATGCAAAGACCCATCTAAAAAAAATACCAACTAAGAACACACCAACACACCGATCAAAGACACCATTGGATCATACATTTACGGAGCAGACAAACTTCTTCTGTCCTCTAGTCTTCCAGATTTGCTCTCCGCTCTCAGGGGAATCTGATGGCAGATCTACAGGCTATGGAATGTAAGTCCTCTGGCAATGGGAATCAAAAGGAAGGAGAAAGTGGAAAAAACGAAATGAGATTATATACTTTGTCACATTGCAGACTTACTGGAGGCCTTAAGGCTTTGTATTTCTGAGCACAAGAAGTGCCCGTGGTTAAACGAGGAGAGGAGTAAAGCAACAGTTACAGGCCAAGTCTCGCTCTATAGGGGCCTCATAACCCACAAGGCTTAACCTAAAACACAGCGGGCCACATCGGTACTAAACGTTCAAGATGACCAGTCAAGGTAATCATCTCATTCTTTAAATCAACTACATCTTTTAAAGTGGGTCTACAACACTTTGACAAGGTCCGGTTTCTCCCGCTCTCCCCTATTCTACAGGCATCAACTCCCGCCTGAGAAAGACAATTAGGCAGGACCAGAACAATTATGCTCTAAACATTTTTTTTTAAAGTCCAATGATCTTCATTTGTATTCTTTGACAACAGGGAGGAGCTGACAACAGCTGCCAAGAGTGACAGAAATAGAAGCACCTCTTACTTACAGAAGTCCACCACATCCCGATCCATAACAGTATAACAAATTTCAACATGTTACATGTCGAAATATATCCACCGCCACTGTACGCACGCCAAAATACACAAATAATGTTATACATTGCCACAGGACATGAGTCAACAACAGTCTATTGTATTATCAAAACTCTGCCATATTTTATTACCATTTAATGATGAATAACTATATAGGTTAGATTTTTTGTTAGCAAAAATAAGTGGTGTGTGCATTACAATAATGTGAAATGTACATATATATATATATATACACTTCTTCCAATCTGGCTTTTGAAAAAGGCTTTTGGACACTAGTGAAGATCATGAAGGCTCAAACTCATTGGCTTCCAGCCAGGGGAAGGCTAGAGTTGGGAAGGCAGTCAAACGCAACTTCAGGGGGGGACACAGGATTCTACCATTGGACCTCACTACCGTTCACCTATTGGGGCAGTCCTTGCCTTGAGAACTGTGTCCTTGTATCATTGTACCATCAAAACAAGAGATTCTCAAATGGCAACCGTTTCCACTAACAGTTAGGACGAGAAATCCCTACAGTGCCCCACATAACACAGACCCTCTCGTCTACTTCATAGCACCAGAGGCATGTGTTCGGTCCAACACACACTTATTTTAGTGCAGATAATTGTCTCTCTTTTGAACACCACTAGGCATGCCTCATGTCACAGAGCACATAGGAGCTAAGCAGCGACCACACAAGTCACTCACTCAGTCTCCCGGACTTCCAAGATTCATCGAATTGTTGACTCTAGTAGACAGCTAGATACTATTGGTTTGGATGGTCAGTTATACGGGGAAATTAATTTTGTCGGCTTGGCTCTCCTGCCGCTCATGACCGAGGCATGCCTCGATTCTTAGTCACCTTGAGTACATGTAGATATAGCAGCTAGATCCATGTCTGATGAGGATAGAGGCAGAGTGCAGCACGACTTGATCTGCTAAAATACCGCTGCTATTAGGCAAAGACGATAGGAGAAACTCACACACACATATATATATATATATATATTTTCTATCACGAGGATTTCAACGTGAAGCAACTTCTGTCAAAAATGAGGCAAAATGTAGCTTGAAGTCATCTTTCTCCAGCTAAACTTTGCCCTTTAACTTCCTTGTTCGAATACATTTTCGAAAGCTAGGACCGCCACGTCATGATCCATCCATACAAGCAGCCATTTAACCGTTCATTTCCAAAACCAGGCACTTGATTTCGAACCCATAACACACCTCATTGGCATAACCCTTAGACCTCTGAACCTCACTACTCCCTTCATAAAGAGGAGCAACGGGTAAGTGCCAATTGTGTGGCTCAAAAACATTCTCTTACTAGCCGAGAGCTCTCGTAAGATATCTGGGTTCTAGTACATTCTCCTAACTCACCGCTACAGACTTCCAGACATTCAAGTCGTATCCTCTAGAAGACGATTCCTTCCCTCAGCTAAAATATTATTGCACTAGAGGAAAGCAACATGATCTGTCATTCAATTTAGGATCTTCCACAACAAAATTTAAAAAAATCCAAGAGAGCAGATAGATAGAATGAAAGAATGCAGAAAGAAATGCTCGTCTCATTAAATTACTATATCTTGAGCGTACTAATAAATACTGGAAAGAACGGTTAAAGAAAAAATAACAAGCATCTTAAATATCAAACATGATGTACAGGAAAGAAAATTCAAAACAGGGTCACATTGCAATGTTTGCTGTGACAGCGCATTAGACCTATGTCATAGGGGACTGACTTAGGGTGTGATATCATTGTATTACCCTCTATGACCTGTGCCACAGTATACGCACATCACTTATTGGTTCAAGTCAAATGATAACGAGTAAGAAATCATATGATTAGCATCATAGCTTATTCCCCAGACAGGTTGGGACTTTTGAAGAGAGCATTTACACCGTTCAGGTGGCACTGTGCTCAAAATAAGAGCTTGTGTTCGTCTCCTTGTACGCAGTGTCCATTGACACGCTCACACGTTTGATAAGTCACCATTGGCTAAAAAAAAAGATGGAGAGGAAAGGAGAGGGAAAATAACAGTGGCAAGCTGGTGCGCCGTGATAGTTCTGCACAGATAGAGATCCACCCTTCAAACTCCTAATCCTTTTCTTCTTCTCTCCTCAACCGTTGATAAAGAAAAGTTAAAACAGAACTAACAAACGAAAAAAGGGCAGAAAGTGCTGCCGTCAAACTGAGTCGAGGTAAAAGGCATGATGACGAAAGGGAACGAATTCTGCAACGTCAACCATACACATCCGGAATCAAAACCACAGATCTCCTTCATGACCGGAGAAAGGGAGGGAGGGCCTGGAGGAGGTGGGGGCGGAGTTAGGGTGCCCAGGAAAAGCAGCGGGCTGGTTTAATATTGCATAATAGTGCCAAGTTCTTCCTCTCTTGTTTTAAAGCAGCGTCAGTCTGCATCCTCAGTCCATTGCGGGGGGCTTCCCCCACCCCCCCTTCCCTCTACACAGTGTCAGGTCCGGATTGACTGGTTGTGGGGGGCTGCAACCCTCCTTGACTGGCAGGCAGGGGGTGTGGGGGTGTGTGTGTTTTAAGTGCGATGATGGTGGTGTGGGGTGGTGCTCAGGCGAAGTACATGGTCCTCAGCGTGTCGTGGTGAATCTGCACCGCCTTGGCCAGAGCCTGGGGGTCCCGACCGTTACTCTGACCAGAGACATGGCTGCCCTCCGCACTGGGAGAAGAGAAGACATTCATCAGGACAGAGACATACATGAATGGATCAGAAAGACAAGTCAACTATGATACACAGACTTATTTGAAGCTACATTTAGTTTTATGGAGAAAGCTAGCTTTCTAGGGCAGTATAATATCTAGCGCCGCTTTCTAGGGCAGTATAATATCTAGCGGCGCTTTCTGGGGCAGTATAATATATAGCGGCGCTTTCTAGGGCAGTATAATATCTAGCGGCGCTTTCTGGGGCAGTATAATATCTAGCGCCGCTTTGGGAGCAGTATAATATCTAGCGCCGCTTTCTGGGGCAGT
This sequence comes from Salmo trutta, assembly GCF_901001165.1. Taxonomy (NCBI): domain Eukaryota; kingdom Metazoa; phylum Chordata; class Actinopteri; order Salmoniformes; family Salmonidae; genus Salmo; species Salmo trutta. Next base: position 50,139,089 of record NC_042959.1, on the reverse strand, counting down.
ATAATATCTAGTGCCGCTTTCTGGGGCAGTATAATATCTAGTGCCGCTTTCTGGGGCAGTATAATATCTAGCGCCGCTTTGGGAGCAGTATAATATCTAGCGCCGCTTTGGGAGCAGTATAATATCTAGCGCTGCTTTGGGGGCAGTGTAATATCTAGCGCTGCTTTGGGGGCAGTATAATATCTAGAGCTGCTTTGGGGGCAGTATAATATCTAGCGCTGCTTTGGGGGCAGTATAATATCTAGCGCTGCTTTGGGGGCAGTATAATATCTAGCGCTGCTTTGGGGGCAGTATAATATCTAGAGCTGCTTTGGGGGCAGTATAATATCTAAAGCTGCCTTGGGGTAGTAGAACACACACAAAAAAAACAGTATTGCAATACTGTACATCTCACCCAAAATAGATAGAAAATAGGAAACGTAGAGTTGAGCACAACAGAGGCGAAGCATGCAGAAAGACTAAAGCAGACTGTTTTGTGCAGTGATAAAGTAACCCCCACCCCTGCCAATCACCTGTCGTGCTCCTTGTCCACCAGATGGTAGCGGGCACGGAAGGCCACCAGGTGGGCGTAGTAGGCTGGCGCTGGGATGGAGACGGAGCGGGTACAGCGCACGTAGGTGTGGCACAGCTGGTAAGTGAGCAGCTGGAACTCGTCGGCCGTGAAGCAGTTGTCGTCCCACAGGACGTGGTAGTGGGAGGGCCGACTGGTGCCCTGGGGACAGTAGACAGCAGACGTTACACATGCTACACAGCCTCAATTTGGGGATTTAATAGAGATGTGGTATAAAAACCGATGTAGAACTACAATTCGGGACAATTGGGTTTTAGAATGAACTATAGGCCTACTTATTTACAAATTTAGTCAAATTTTCTTCATCTTGAAAACCATAGAGTATTTGGTAGTTTAATTTCAGTAAAGAACTGTTTATCTACCAAAAAACAGTGTGAATAAAGTGTGTTTAAATTCTAAAAAGCAGACGTATTTCCTGAGACTTCATAAAGTCATTTCCTGAGAGTAAAGTGCAGTGAGGCAGCAGGCTAGATGAACAGATGGTGAATGCTGCAGTACCTGTATTCCAGCGTGACTGCAGAGGTAAAAGTCAAACTCGTAGGGGTGCGTGATGTCCGTGTCCACCGTGGTGCCAGCAGGAATGTTTCCACTACGTCCAACCTGAAAGAAGAGTTGTCGTCGATTTGCGGTTTTTATTAATAAACTGGCAAATGTTAAAAACGTCCTTCCATCTGTCCTGTTCTACTTCAACACCAAGCTTCACACACGTCCATCCCTTGGACTCATTTAACGATGGCAGAAAGTGAACGAACAGAGGGAGATGTAGAGTGTTTAAATGTTTTATTTAACTAGGCAAGTCAGTTAAGAACAAATACTTATTTACAATGATGGCCTACCCCGGCCAAACCCTAATGACGCCGGGACAATTGACAGCCGCCCTATCTCCATAGTTCTGAATGACGTAATCTACAAATGACCAGAATAATGACAAAATAGATTTCTCCCTATCAGTCAAAGTGCACTTCACTTGTAAACAAGGTGATAAACGGCAAAAAGCCCTGCTCTCCCAGGCCTCGAGTGGCACTCCAGGTCCGTCAACTCACATCAGGCCTAATGCTATAATGGAATATAATTACCAAGGGTGAGGGAGAGCAGGCCCATTGACAACAGAGTAATTGGATAATTAGGACAACCATTTAGAGCACTTAATAAACTAGGGGGTAATAAAGAACACGGACCAACTAAAACACACAGTTCCCCACCCCTAATCTATAAAAGGGCTTTTCACACTGCTGTGCCAAACAGAGTTGAACCAAGCTGTAGTGAGCTGGCCTGGTTACGCATCTACTAAAGTTGTTGGAACAGTGCTAGAAGAAAATGTAAGAGCCAGCACAGTTTGGGTGGGATACGGCCCTATAGTGTGACTCAGGCATGAGTATCATGTCAGAATGACCCTAAGGTAGCTGGGAGGGTGGCTGGAAGTAAAGTGGGCCCGCTCACCCTTTCGTTGCGGTCGGCACAGAAGAGGCGGGTGTGGTGGCGTTTCTGGACCACGATGTAGGTGATGCCGGGCTGGTACTCCTTCTCTAAGCCAATGCAGGCCTCGCGGATGGCCAGCAGCTCGTAGTACAGCACCTGGGGGTGGGCAGAGGGATAAAACAGGGTTAAAACATCCATTACTGACGATATGACTTTGAATGTCCACCATCCCGGCTCTGAGCAGTTTTTCTAGATCGGACCAGTTGAGGTAGATGATATAGGCCTCGACATTGCACCCTTTTACCACCATCTGACAATGTGACGGGGAAATAAGCGTCTTCATGTTTTGGTCACAGCCATGCATGTTATTCTAATGTCCTCTTAGTGGATCTTCATGATGTGCATCAATAGTTTACCTAGACAGATAGGACATCTACCTAACTTTATCAGTTTAATTAAAGAGGGACACAACATTTGACTTGCAACCTTTGACCCTCTAGTTTCTGAAGTTCTGGAGGCGGAGAGCGACTTACATTTTTCCCCCCAGGATAGTCACTTCGGCCTTTGCTCACCTGTCTGAACTGGCCCTCTGACACTCCGTCCCTGTAGAAGATGATCCTGGTGGGCTTGTAGCGGGTCGACTTGTAGAACTGGATCAGCAGCTCTCGCACCATAGAGGCCAGATCCTGGATCACCTCCTGCCTGGGCCTCTGGACCCTCACTGTGGCACAGTACCTGCTGGGGTGGGCGTCCATACTGCCGACCACCTGGAGATGTATAGAGAGAAACAGGGTGGGAGAGAGAGAGAGTGTGTGTGTGTGAGACACACAAACACCAGCGCTGAGCAAATTGAATAGCTCTGCACAAACATTATGAACTTGAATGCATTGGCAATATAGTATAGACCAGGCCACAGAAGTCTCAAACATGTAGTTCGCAGGCCAGATGCGGCCCGCGAGCCTATTTAAATGCGGCCTGCGGTTGTCTTAGTAAATGTAGCCCATGGTTGGAAGAGTAAAAAAATATATAAATGTGGCCCCTGGGCTAAATGAGTTCAAGACCCCTGGTATAGGCCAATAGGAGTTAAGTGAACTCACTGCAGCGATGGAGGGCTTCTTCCCGTCTCCAGCAGGGGGGTGTGTAACGTCCGCCCCCAGGAAGATGATTGGCTGCTGGAATACTGAGGGTCTGGGTGGAGGAAGAGAGAAGGACCAGTGAGGACAGAGTTCAAACAAAGGGTCTCTAATAAGGGTTTAGATTTTACACAATATGTACATTTATGTCAATCATAAATTGGAGGACACTTGATTGGGAGATTGATATAATTTGTGTACAAAAAAATGAAACATTCTCTTACATACAGTATTTGAAACAGATATTGACAATTGTAGTAAGGGCAAAGGCCTAAAATTTAATTTACTGTTTAAACGGATGCCCCACTTCACGTCTCAAAATGTGAAGTGGTGCACACTTCTAATGGAAGATAAATATAATTAAATTAGAAAGAAAATGTGCTTTCTTTAGCTTCTTAAAAATATTTGTATGGTCATTCCAGTCCTATCGTCCAGCCACAGTGGCCACGTACCGTTGGTGAGGCACCAGGATATTGTTGATTCCCCCCAGCTTCACATTGATCTTGAGGCAGAGGTTGGAGAGGGTCTGGGGGGACGTCTTCACCACGTTCTTCACCTGGACACACTGAGTGGCCATTCCTAGGAGAGTATCTCCCACCCTCTTCACCTCCGCTACACAGGACAAATAACAGGCAGTGATCAATCAATCTCTGTGCAATTAACAGTCAGTCAGATTAGGGAAGTAAAGAGTAAAGTACCACCTATGCTTTAAAGGGAAGGTATTGATAGATAACAGATGGTGTACATCTGTCTGGTAACGTACAACAGTACACATCCCTTATCAAAGCTGATTCAGCAACACAAGAGTTTCAAAGAATAGCAGATGCTTTAGTAGAACTATTATATAGATACAGAAAATGTTAGACAGTGAATCAGCATGGGTAAGGTGACTGTAAATTTCAGTGTTCCTCAAGGCTCTGTTTTAGGACCAGTGCTAGCCTCTAATTTGGCTTCCTGTTAAGTCTCAGGCTGATTTCAAGGTTTTACTGCTAACCTACAAAGCATTACATGGGCTTGCTCCTACCCATCTTTCCGATTTGGTCCTGCCGTACATACCTACACGTACACTACGGTCACACGACGCAGGCCTCCTTACTGTCCCTAGAATTTCTAAGCAAAGAGCTGGAGGCAGAGCTTTTTCCTATAGAGCTCCATTTTTATGGAATGGTCTGCCTATCCATGCGAGAGATGCAGACTCGGTCTCAACCTTTAAGTCTTTATTGAAGACTCATCTCTTCAGAAGGTTTTATGATTAAGTGTAGTCTGGCCCAGGAGTGTGAAGGTGACCGCAAAGAGTCTCCCTCCCTCGGCACAGCCAGAAGAAGGCCACCCCTCACAGCCTGGTTTCTCTAGGTTTCTTCCTAGGTTCCGGCCTTTCTAGAGTTTTTTCCCCTAGCCACCGTGCTTCTACACATGCGCTGTTTGGGGTTTTAGGCTGGGTTTCTGTTCAGCACTTTGTGACGTCAGCTGATGTAAGAAGGGCTTTATGAATAAATTTGATTGATTCCAATGAACATCATGTGAATATGCATGTCTATGGGTGCTGCCTACCGTAGACGGGGGTCTTTCCGGGCAGGATGACGATGATGAGCTGCAGTCCAGAGTAGGTGTTCTTCAGGTGCCTGAACATGGGCTCCACACTGTCGGCTCCCTGGGCGTATTTACAGAAACACGGCTGGCCCTGGATGGGCATCCCAGCATCCTTGGAGATCTTACGCAGCTGGTCTGTGAAACCCCTATAGAAGGTGGGTAATGGATGGAGGAATTAGGGAGGGAAAGAGGAATGAGGGAGGAAGAGACAGTAATGGAGAAAGGTGGGAGGGGGAGAAAAGGAAGGTTGTAAAGACCAAATATAATCTGGTTGGTTAGGGAGTTGTTTAGTAATGTCATCCTTGAGAGTGGCTGTGTAAATTCTAACAAGGTTGTATCGGAGGCGTAGAGGACAAACTAATTACACAAGGATCCCTTTCTTATCTGGAAGGCCATCTCCAACAACACATCCATAGCAGGGAGGGATTCCTTTCCATATATCCCTGTGGCTATGTGAGAAGCTGCTTAATGAATAGGGGGGTTATGTTATGTTAAAATGTACTGAAACAGGGCAGGACTACCTGGAACAATAAGAAATGCTCATTTTTGTCTTCCATTGAACATTTTGCCACGGTGTGCCCTAACGAGCATAACCCAGTTGTACACATAGTAAGTGGGCGAAACAGAAAAGACTGGTTGGTTCTTACTTGAGGATCTCCTCGCGACACTGCCTCTGTGTGGCGAAACATGCGATGGCCCACATCTTGATCTCCACTCCCGTGTGGAACTGTTTGCCCCTCATGTCCCACACCCCGTGACTTGGGGTGGCCACTGTCCGGTTCTGAAACCACAGTGTAGTACGGTTGATCTGCTGCGTGTACACACACACACACACACACACACACACACACACTTCTGCGCAAACACACACTTGCTTTTCTATCCTTGTGGGGACCTAAAATGTATTTCCATTAAAAATCATTTTTCCCTAACCCTAATTGAAAGCCTAAACCCTAAGTTTAAAATAGCCTTTGTCATCATGGGGATGTGGGAAATGTCCCCACGAGGGATCATTTCCCATGTTTTACTATCCTTGGGTACATTTGGGGATTTCAGGTCCCCACGAGGATAGAGAAAAAGTGCACAGTAACCACATTCACCCAATGGAGTTGGACATGCAGACACTCAGAAAGTCATGCAGGCACACATGTAGAAATGTAGACACCAACACTTTATGGATACATAGTCCAATTTAAAAACACACGCACATATAGACTGCAAAACAGGTGCTGTGTTTTAAAATGTTTTTCTTTTCCCCAAAACGGCTTCAAAAATGTCCTGAAAATGTTCTACGAATATTTGAGCATTTCTGAAAGTGGCAAAAATGTACTGCCCCTAACCGTTACCTTAATAACCCTTTAAGGCAAGGCACCACAGGCTGAAATTACATTTTTGCATCTATATTTGGGTCTTTAATATTAGTACTTTCAAAAAGTAAACAAAATGTCCAAAACTATGTACACATATTTTATTTTGTTTGTTTGTTTATCATCATACTACCATCAAAATGTTGTGAATTTTAACCACATTCAAAAATGGACATCATTTCAAAGCTCACTACATGTAATTAACTATAAATCATTTAAAAAGGCCATTCCAAACTGGACTACAGTGCCTTCGGAAAGTATTCAGACCCCTTGACTTTTCCACTTTGTTACGTTATAGCCTTATTCTAAAATTGATACATTTAAATAAAATCCTCAGCAATCGACACAATAGCCCATAATGACAAAACAAACAGGGTTTAGACATTTTTGCACATGACAGCCCGCTTGGAGTTTGCCAAAAGGCACCTAAAGACTCTCAGACATTAATTAACAAGATTATCTGGTGTGATGAAACCAAGATTGAACTCTTTGGACAGAATGCCAAGCATCACATCTGGAAGAAGCCTGGCACTATCCGTATGGTGAAGGACGGTGGTGGCAGCATCATGCTGTGGGGTTCTTGTTCAGCGGCAGGGACTGCGAGACTAGCCAGGATCGAGGGAAAGATGAACGGAGCAAAGTACAAAGAGATCCTTGATGAAAGCACTCTGGAGCAGGTTCAGGACCTCAGACTGGGGTGAAGGTTCACCTTCCAACAGGACAACAACCCTAAGCATACAGCCAAGACAACGCAGGAGTGGCATCAGGACTCTGAATGTCCTTGACTGGCCCAGCCAGCAAGGCCGAACATGAACCCAATCGAACATCTCTGGAGACCTGAAAATATCTGTGCAGCAACGTTCCCCATCCAACCTGACAGAGATCTAGAGGATCTGCAGAGAAGAATGGGAGAAACTCCCCAAATACAGATGAGCCAAGCTTTTAGCGTCATACCCAAGAAGACTCAAGGCTGTAGTCACTGCCAAAGGCGCTTCAACAAGGTACTTAGTAAAGGGTCTGAATACTTATGTAAAGGTGATAAATCTTTTAAAAATAAATTAGCAAAAATTCTAAAAACCTGTTTTTCTTTTGTCACTATGGGGTAGTGTGTGTAGATTTGAGGAAAAACAAACAAATTAATACATTTTAGAATAAGGCTGTAACGTACAAAATGTGGAAAAAGTCAAGGGGTCTGAACACTTTCCGAAGGCACTGTATATGTAGTAACTTCATTTGAAGAGATCGTGATTAGGTCTCAATAGGTGTTTTGCAATTGGTAAGGTAAATTCACTGTACTTCACTTTAATGGCCATTTATTTCCTGAAAGTCAGACTCTTCCAACACGCCAACTCATTTCCCAGCTTCAGAATCATCTGCATTCTCCAAATTTAGCCTTCACAAAATTTGTTTATAGTTAATCTGAATTTGATAACATTTTATTTGAAAATATGCACCAAATATGCTGTTTACGTACATGGTTTAGTAATTTACAGACAAGGTAGAAATATGAAAACAAGTCTGGTCCTGGAGTGTCTTAACCAAATGAAACCAGAATGTTAAGGCTGACCTCATCCAGTGTCCAGAAAAACAGATTCATTGGCGTTCTCCTTGGGCAGTCCTAATCACTTTAAAATATGGTTGAATGCAAAACTGGGTCTGGGATTAAGGCTTAAAATTTGATTTGATTGTTTTCAGTAAAATCCCACTGATGTGTCATCTACTCTCACAAATCACAAAAGTGAAATTGCAAACCAAAGTGAGTGAGCTTAAAAAAAAGAAAAAAAAAGCATAAACACCACAAAGGGAAGCTAAACTGAGTCATAGCATATTATGTCATGACGATCTGTACTATGCATTCTCAAAAAAAATCTGAAATGAAAAATGATGTAGCCGTGTTAGCATTGAGCAAAGACTACTAGCTTATATTAATCCACACAGACAAGCCTGTATTCATAAAGCGTCTTAGCTACTCTAAGCCGATCTAGGAACAATTGTCTGTGAAATCACTATGAATAAGAGGGGGACCTGATCCTAGATCAGCACACCTACTCCTAGACGATTCACAGAGGGGAAAGACAAACGGATCAAATCAAACCAAAGCAAAAGGGGTTAGTTCCCTCATATAGCAAGGGTAGGTAGCGTGTCAAACAGAGTATGGAGCGTGATTTAAAGGAAGGGTACCATAAAGTGCTCTGTGCTCACCCTGCCGCCGTATTGCAGCATGGGGGCGGGCAGCACGCGCCCAGTCACGTGGGCCATCTCGTCGCGCACCTTGAACTGGAACTCCTGCACAAAGGGGTCAGCCTCGTAGTTGGCACTACGCACCTGCAGGGGTCACACACACAGAGAAAGGGGTGTTTAGGGTGGTGAGGTAAATTGGTATCCACAAGGCAGTGTCATATTCACAATGCAATAAAACAGAAGAAAACAAACTACTCCTATTAGAAAACACTCAACTTGTCCAAAAATAAAACACATTAATTTGGTACGGAATGCCCTAATGAATATGACCCAGGTTTTAGGAGGTTTTGATGTTGACACAACTCACAAGTTTGTAGATTGAACTAAAAACACATTTTCCCCAGAATTCTGTCACACACACACAACATGCTGAAATAACCTTAGACATCTTTAGAACATTGTCAAACTTCCCCCTCGGTTTGTCCAATCCTTCTGCATATTTCACAGTTATTCCACCCACACTTTCATTCAGTTACTATTCACGGATGGTTCTCTGCATCTAAATTAGAAGTTTACTGTCTCTGGCAGTGTACTATCAACCAGAGGTATGCTTTAATCCCAGGTGGGAGATCAGAAGTCTGTTTAATAAGGTGACCGAAGCAGAGCCTGAATGAGATGCCAACTGATGGTGTCTAATGGCAGCGGTGTTAGCCTCTCTAATCCTCCAGAAGACACCATGGCCAGGCAGTGTGCTGGTGAGAGCTAGCCAACAATACCATCTTCGACCTGGCCTTTCACTGACCTGGGCCCGTATTCATTAAGCGTCTCAGAGTAGGAGTGCCGATCTAAGATCAGTTTTGCCTTTTAGATCATAATGAACAAGACAGGGGACCTGATCCTAGATTAGCTCTCCTACTCTGAGACGTTTCGGCAAACCGTACCAATACATCCTCCAAAACACCGGTTGAGGGCATTACCAACATATTCAAAATAATGATTGACATTTTCATTAACTTTATTTTGATCAATTTATTCATACCATTTCATCCTTCCTCAAGATATAGTCCCGACAAAAATCTAGGGTTGCTACCCAACCCAGCTGGTCATTCGTTCTATCGGTTCGGTGGCCAGCCACCCAGTCGCTAAGTCTTTTTGTTCTAAATTTACATTTACATTTTAGTCATTTAGCAGACGCTCTTATCCAGAGCGACTTACAGTAGTGAATACATTTCATTTCATGCATTTATTTAAAAAAAAAATTGTACTGGCACCCCGTGGGAATCGAACCCACAACCCTGGCGTTGCACACACTATGCTGGCGTTGCAAACACCATGCACTACCAACTGAGCCACAAAATCTATGGACGCAATCCAGTCGTTTGTTCTAAATGTTCCGTTGCCATGATGGCTGGCCACATTTTTATCCCTTACTTGCTGGCTAGCTAGCTAGCCAGCCAACTTTGGCTAACACAGTCACGTCAAACAGTGTAGCCAAAATACAGCAAACCATCTGCATTTTGTGTTTTTCTATTGACATTTCCTCATACAGTACCAGTCAAAAGTTTGGACACACCTACTCATTCAAGGGTTTTTCTTTATTTTAATATTTTTTACATTGTAGAATAATAGTGAAGACATCAAAACTATGAAATAACACATGTAGTAAACACATGTAGGAATCATGATGTAACCAAAAAAAAAAGTGTTAAACAATTCTAAATAGATTTTATATTTGAGATTCTTCAATGTAGCCACCATTTGCCTTGATGACAACTTCGCACATTCTTGGCATTCTCTCAAACATCTTCAAGAGGTAGTCACCTGGAATGCATTTAAAATGGACAGGTGTGCCTTTTAAAAATTATTTGTGTAATTTCTTTCCTTTTTAATGCGTTTGAGCCAATCAGTTGTGACAAGGTAGGGGTGGTATACACAAGATAGCCGTATTTGGTAAAAGACCAAGTCCATATTATGGCAAGAACAGTTCAAATAAGCAAAGAGAAACGACGGTCCATCATTACTTTAAGACATGAAGGTCAGTCAATCCAGAAAATGTCTTTAGTCTGATGAGTCCAAATTTGAGATTTTTGGTTCCAACCGCCGTGTCTTTGTGAGACACAGAGTAGGTGAACGGATGATCTCCACATGTGTGGTTCCCACCGTGAAGCATGGAGGAGGTGTGATGGTGACATTGATTTATATAGAATTCACGGCACACTTAACTAGCATGCATACCACAGCATTCTGAAACAATACACCATCCCATCTGGTTTGTGCTTAGTGGGACTATCATTTGTTTTTCAACAGGACAATGACCCAACACACCTCTAGGCTGTGTAACGGCTATTTGACCAAGGAGGAGAGTGATGGAGTGCTGCAACAGAATACCTGGCCTCCACAAATCACACCGACCTCAAAACAATTGAGGTGGTTCGGGATGAGTTGGCTGCTTTTCCTTCACTCTGCAGTCCAACAAGTGCTCAGCATATGCGGGAACTCCTTCAAGACTGTTAGAAAAGCATTCCAGGTGACTACCTCATGAAGCTGGTTGAGAGAATGCCAAGTGTGCAAAGCTGTCATTAAGGCAAAGGATGGCTACTTTGAAGAATCTCAAACATATTTTGATTTGTTTAACACTTGTGGTTACTACATGATTCCATATCATGAAGAAAATAGTAAAAATAAAGAAAAACCCTTGAATGAGTAGGTGTCCAAACTTTTGACTGGTACTGTGTGCGCGCACATGCACACGATGCTGATTAATGATTTCGACTGGCTGAGAAGTTGCTAGCCTGTCTGTCTCACCCACCCCGATAGCGTTCATTACCATAGGACAACTGGAGATCGAATTTCAATATTGAAACAATGTTGCAAATGTCAGAGACAGACAGCAAAGTTATTGAAAATCGTCGCTGTTGAAAACTAAACGCTAGTCTAAAAGAAAATGGGAGATAATGTCTAGATGCTTTTTACGGTGAAGATCTAGTATATAAATTGCCTGGCTGAACTGACAAGACCGTGGATTGCGCAGTCAGATGGAACAGAGTCAATAGGCATTTCAACTTCATAGATTTAGCCGGTGTTAACATGTGGAATAGACACCGGCTGGAATGGGGTTAACCAATCAGCATCCAGGATTAGACCAACCCGTTGTATAAAAGTAAATAAGACTCCATGCCACCAGGCGGCACCACTGACTCACCAGCCGGCTGATCTCCTCCTGTCTGTCAGGTGCAGAGCGAGCCGTGGCTTTGATCATAGTGGACGTCTGATTATCTGTCAGTTTCTTGATGCAGCGCTGCCCTGCTACTATGTTACACACCTGCAGGGACACAGCACCAAAGCATTGAGTATATTGCAAAGCATTTTTTTCGCACTATTTGGCCAAACTGAAGCCACGCTAAAAAGGACAATGTGAAAAGACAATATCCGAGCCATCACAGTACGGTTTGGGTCAGCCATATAGTGTGAATCAGACAAAGAAATGAATATTTCTCACCTCCAGGGGCAGGTAGGTGTGCTTCTGCTCCTGGCCCACCTGGAGGCAGGGCAGGTGGGGATACTTGAGCTGCAGGCTGTACTTCTCTCTGAAGTACTGGGCCACCGTGCGTTCCACCGTTTGACCATTCTCCAGCTGCAGAGGGAACCTGACCACAACAGGTAGATGGAACGGCAAGCGTTAAGAACAACCTTTACTAACATTGAAAGGGGCGGCTGTGCAAGAGGGGCTAGTCTGGGTCTACGTAGACTAAGGTTATCAACAGCTAAAGCGGTCTTCAATTTCTAGTTAAGATCAATACAGTGAAGATACAGAAACAGCCTCACAAATCCTTCTCAAATGTTGATGCTGGAAAGCAAAGAAGCAGCAGCAGTAGATAAACAGCTGCATGTAATAGCATATTGCCAACGATGACTAACACCCATTGACCTCGAGACAAGGATCTGACTCAGACATTTTGTGGTTCTGGTGAATTCTTGTGAACAGGTCATCCTACATTCAAGTGCACGCTCCTCTCCCACCCCGCCCCACACAAACCACCACACCCCATGTGCATCTCCCAGTCTCTCTCTGGCCTCTCCTAGTCCCACCACACCCCACTCTCTCCCTAGTTCCACTCCACCCAACCTCATCTACTTCTAGTCCCACCCCACCATCCCTCTGGGGCTCTCTTGACTCACGTTTGATGGCTGGCGGGCCGACGGGTTACGTTGCAAACGCGGTACTTCCTCCGCATGGTTCCACAGTGTGTCACCTCCACCTTCAGACCTGGCCAGGAGAGTGGCAGCTTTTAGGACCTCAGGGACGTGGGAATGACACGAATGCGTGTACAGAGGCACGCCCCAAAAGCCTAGTTTACATCCTCTTTCACGCACAAAATACACTACCTTTGATTTCTTTGGTGAACTTGACCCGGTGGGAGTCTGTGAGAGGTCGGGGCTGCTCGTCTATGTTGTGGATGTCCAGGACCTCACACATGAACTGGATCACAGGCTGGGCTTTGTAGAAGGCCGTGGCAGAAACTGCGGGACAGACAGGGCTATCAAAACACTCGATCACACTCACTCAGAATTACCAATCACTGGCAATACCTGCCAAAACCAAGATTAATCTCCCTAGCTCTTTACTGTAGATGCAAAATGTGAATTGATCTTGGTCTACCAAATACATCACGCCAGGAGCAGCCATTGTCATCAATTATCAGCCATCATTTTTTAGCTATTTAGGCCTATATCTCAAATCAAACCAAGTACAGCAGCTCAAGGCCTGTAGCCAGGGACACCACTAAGTACCTCAGGGTAGGGACACGCCAACACGGCTCTCAAACATGAAATAAAACCTAGGAGGAACATCCAACATCCCTCTGTCTTTATCTGCCGTTAGAGGAAGCTGGCGCCTAGATGAAGGCCCTAATGCTTTCTCCACCTGAATGGAGAGATGAGAAGAGAGGAAACAGATGCTGCACTGACACTGTGCTGACTTCACAGTGATGTCAGGGCCACGTCTGACAGTGACGCTGACGACCGGAGCATACATGCGATTAGAAATGATGGGGAGTGCAGGTCACGGTCACTCTCCCCAGAGACAGTAGGGTTCTCATCTCCATAAACAGGAAATGACATCAGCAATTTCATGTTTGTTTTGATGCCTGTTTGTGATAGTGCTGATACATTACTCTTGGGAGTGTGAAAATGAAAGGGTTTTAAATAGCACACATTTTTGTTTGTTGCTTATATACACCGGTACATTTTCTCAGTGTTGCTATATCTTCAGCTAGGATGTGTGTGTGTGTGATTATATATGTCCCCTGGTGAGATATAAAAACAGATTGGCGCCTATTTGCTTTTGCGCTCTTTTAGGGCCTATTCTCCTCATTCCTTCAGCACACAATGACTAATGAAAAAGAGAATAATTTGCAGACGGCTGGACTTCTCTGCCCTTTGGTGGCGAATGGGGGAGGGGCTAGAGGAAGCAAAATGATTTGCGAGAGAGGGAGAGCGGGAAACCCGCCTGAGTGAGAGAGGCCCGAAGACAGAGAGAGCAGTCAGGCACTCCCCAAAACAAAAGCAGCCCACCAAAAATAGCTCCCAAACACACAGGGCCCTTCAGATCCCTGTACCTCCATCTCCACAGCAACCGCCTAGGCAGTTTCCACAAAGCAAGAGCCCCATCCATTTTCTACAAAGCCTACAGCCAGCCCACCCACCTATAACCAGAACCCTCTTTCCAAACCCCCCTGTTGCCAGCGTGCGGCACAACACCCACTATGGAGTCCTCCCATATTAGGGAGAAGTTACCTCAAACACCGATACAGGTTCAGGGCCTGCATTCATAAAGCGTCTCAGAATAGGGGTGATGGTCTAACACCAGTTTAGCCCTTTTGATCACATTGAATACGATTACATGGACAGGGGGCTTGATCCTAGATCAGAACTCCTATTCTGATCCATATCAGATTTTTTTTTTTTGCCCCCTAAAATGGTTACGGTTAGGATTGGTTGCAACGTGATGTGCGCCGTCCTCACCGTCAATATTGAGCATCATCTTCCACATGGCGGGACGTACAGACTGGTGGAAACCAAACCACACCTCTCTCCCCCCTCCCAGAGGATGGTCGTAGCCCTCTGGGGCTGAGAAGAAGGAGCGACCCACCGGGGTGTACCTGGAGAGGGGGAGGAGAGAGAGGAGAGAGGGGAGAGAGATATAGTGAGGGGGGGAAGAGCAACAAAATAAGGAGAGAGATAGAAGGGGGACAGACATAAGAGAATGGGGAAGTTAGTATCCACAACAAGATATTTTTACAGTTGACACTGAACGTCAACGAAACGAGAGGGTGGAAACTCCACCCAGCCTTTAATCGACATCTGATCACTGAGCGGCAAAGAGGCATTAATAACAGAGTATGCCGGATACATTCTGTCAATGCAGTAGCCTGAAGCTATAGCAAACATAGCCTTATGGCCGGTGTCGATACACAGAAGACAGTTTTTATTTAATACTTGGGGAAATACTTTCATTAAAAAAGGTTTTCATTCAGTGTTGGTAGGCACACTGATAACACATTGCTTTGGAGTGGAGGAGGCGAAGAGCGAAGTCAAGTATGACGGCATAGGAATGACTATACATCTGGTTTCCTGCCGAACTTTCGTCATGCCGTGAAAACAACCACACTTGTTTTGCAAGAGCTTACGTTCACGCGTTTCATTTCCAATGTGGCACTAAGCAGAAGTGAGTCGTCACTGAAATTCAGTACTTGATTTGTCATTTTAGGAAATGATCTTGGAATAAAAATCAGTCTCTCGCGCCAGCAAATGAAATGTATTATCATTTATTAATTAGGCCTACATTTACAGTAAATAAATCTGCCTCAAAAGTCAAATTAACATGTAGCAGAGTTGCGTCGTTTTCTTTTAAAATCAGTTCACTGAGGTTTCCAGGGATAAATGCTCAACTTTTCAGAAATACATGCATCCTGTTGATCAAATAATTAACCCAATCACAAAGTTATAACATTCCCCATTAAAACCAGTTGGGCGGCGACTGTCCAACTCACTTCATGGAGGGCAGGTGTCGCAGCACTACATCCACAGCATGTACTGGGTTGGTGCTGATGGGCTTGTCCAGCTCCAGGGGCTCAGGCACGCTGCGGCCCGTTAGCACCTCGTGCAACATGTGCCAGCTCACCAGGGACACAAACTTGATCGAGACCTTAAAGGGCCGGTCCTTGCCCCCCTCACCCGGTAGAGTGACGTCCAGATCCACCTGTGTGTGTGCGTTAACAGACCAAGAAGTGTGGGAGCGTGAGAGAGAGAGAGAGAGAGAGTGTTTTCAGTCTTACTCTTGTAGGAGCGCCAGCTAGTAGGTTTGACTGTTTGTGTGTGTGTTTGTGTGTGTGTGTGGCTAGGTGGGTGGCAGTCTACATCCATCTTACCCCTGCGGTTGCCACAGGCAGCGGGTTGGCTGTGTACAAGCTCCTCTTCCCATCGTAGACTGGCCGACGATCCCCGAAGATGGTAACCTTGAAGTGCTGCACCATGGAGTCCACCACCTCCCTACAGAACACAAAACAAGTGAACCTCTTTTTAGACTTGTCCAATGGTCTGCAACTTGTGGCTCTGGTAGCGCATGCGGCTCTTTAACTGCCCATATGTGGCTCTATAATTAGTATTCAAAGTATCAATAAATAAAATATAATAGAAGTAGAATAAACACATCAAATTACCTGTAGTCACACTTCAACAACCCATAAACCGATACCACATGAAACATTTTGAGATCCTAGCGAAAGGCATTATTCTAGGCATACCTGTTGACGCGGCGCGGGCACTTCTCGGGCTTGATGTCCACCTCATAGAGGTAGACGTCTATCTTTGGGATATCCACCTGGAAGCAGTTGGCCAGCAGCTTGATGGGCTTTCCCATGGTGCCATAGCCAGGTCGCCGCGGCACAGTGAACAGGGGCTGGGCTCCAACGGCTCCTAGAGATGGAAGGAGGGGAATGGAAAACGAGAACAATCATTCAACTTCCATTACAACAGACCAGCTCTTTGAGGTATAGGCTTGGATTAGTAAATTGCTAAAAATATATATATATACACAAAAAAAAAAGCTTTGACGTGGCCACTTTTTTTAACTAAAAAGTTAGGTCTAAATGGAGCGGCAGGTAGCCTAGTGGTTAGAGCGTTGGGCCAGTAACCAAAAGGTTGCTGGATCGAATCCCCGAGCTGACAAGGTAGAAATCTGTCGTTCTGCCCCTGAACAAAGTGCAACCCACTGTTCCTAGGCCGTCATTGTAAATAAGAATTTGTTCTTAACTGACTTTCCTAGTTAAATAAATGTAAAATCACTTCTTGCCTGTGTGTCAAGAAGATAGAGATGTCAGCTAAAATAATCTAGTGGAAGGAACCACTTTAGAAAGTACAGAGACAGCGAGGAATACAAAAGGTTTTGTTCCTCTAAAATTTTTTTAACCCAACAGAAACAAACAGACGTGTGTACACAGCGGTACGTAACACACATTGCCACCCCCAGACACAGAATGTCTTACACAGGAGTAACTTTAACCCAGTAGACAGAGTTATTTTAAAAACAGCCCGATGTGCCACACTCATCCCAGTGCCATGTTGGGTCTGCCGTCTCGTGGCCTGCCCATCAACATCAGGAGCAGCTGATGCGAAGGGAAGAAAAAGAAAAAAACTCGCCTTTTGAAGCTTTGCGCTGGTTTAGCCAGACATTTGCTATGACGTTGTTCAGCTGGCCTGTGTGAGCGGCTTAACTATTGCGCAACACTCAGTCTAACAACTGAGTTCAGATGAGGGGAGTCAGTCAGTGTATTGTTTTCCCATCCTAAACTATACTGAACAAAAATATAAAAACTCAACATGTAAAAAGTGTTGGTCCCATGTTTCATGATCTGAAATAAAAGATAACAGAAATGTTCCAGATGCACAAAAAGCTTATTTAAAAAATTGGCTTACATTCTTGTTAGTGAGAATTTCTCCTTTCCCAAAATAATCCATCCACCTGACAGACACCTTGTGCTGGGGACAATAACAGGCCACTCTAAAATGTACAGTTGTGTCACACAACAAAGCCACAGATGTCTCAAGTTGAGGGAGCGCACAATTAGCATGCTGACTGCAGGAATATCCACCAGAGCGGTTGCCAGAGAATTGAATGTTAATATCTCTACCGTAAGCCACCTCCAACATAGTTTTAGAGAATTTGGCAGTACGTCCAACCAGGCTCACAATTGCAGACCAAGTGTAACAACGCCAGCCCAGGACCTCCACATCAAACTTCTTCACCTGCGTGATCGTCTGAAACCAGCCACCCGGACAGCTGATGAAACGGAGGGGTATTTCTGTCTGTAATAAAGCCCTTTTGTGGGGAGAAATTCAGATGGACTGGGCAGGAGTCATGTGAAATCCATAGATTAGGGCCTAATGAATTGATTTCAAATAACTGATTGCCTTAAATGAACTGTAATTGTTGCGTTCATATTTTTGTTCAGTATACATATCCTCATCACCCCTATTCAACACTTCCATCTCCATCTCTCAACTCAAGAAGTCAGGCAGAAAGTAAACCATGGGAGTTTCCCCTCAGCCTCTCTCTGGTACTCATTGATCAATGAGTGTCAGTGCTATGAATGATTCACCTCCTATTGAGTCATGATGAGCATACATGAGTGGGTGTCAGTTCATTCAGAGCCCCAGCGCAGGGGGGGGGGAGATAAAAACCATAACAGAACCCTTTCTCAGGTGCTGCCAGCTCATAGGATTGGTGCCTGAGTAAAGATGTTTTTTTAGGGCTGTCTTTCCAGAAGCTGGAGCGTTCATGGTTCTCTCCCCTTCCGTTTCTCTCGCCTGGTGGACCTTGAGGGGTCGGTACAGGGGTGACAGATGCAGGTTGGGTGTGGGCTAAGGCTAGACCTTGGTGGGTCACGATGACAGCAGAGAAAGGGGGAATCGATAGAGAGAGACACACGTCTGGAAGTCTAGCCGTAACTGTCCCACGGACAAACAACAGCCCTTTGTGATGGAAATGATCCAGGGGGCCGAGAGGAGACTAGTGCTGGTCTCAGACAGAGACACACACACAGGTTTACACATACTGCCACACAAACATTGCTGTTCCAGTGCTGCGGTGGGGGTGAGTAAGAGGGAGGAGTAGGATGGCTGGGGGAGTGGGTAGGGAGGGCTGGTATTCCTCTCAGGCACTCCTATTGTCGAGCTAGCCTCCACACTGCATGAGTCACTTGGCCACGCAGAGAGAGAGAAACCCAGGAGGAGGAGCTTGCCAGGCGTTCTAAAAAATGTAAAACAACACTTTCCTCCTAGTCCTGATGTTCTTTTGTACACCCCCCCCCCCCCCCCCGACAAGATCTTGCGCGCACACACACTCTCTCACGCACGCATACATGTCCTCCTGATGTGTGTGTAAGCATTTCACATTAAGGTCTACACCTGTTGTATTCGGTGCATGTGACAAATACAATTTGATGCCGTCTTACACGCACGCACACACACACACACACAGGTGCCTTCTGACACGCCCTTAACGAAACACGCATGCAAGCTCGAACAACCACACACAGGAAAGCAGCTGCAACGTCATCATCCCACCATGCAGCGAGCGAGACACAAAGAAACACCAAGGCCACAGAGGGAGAGAAGGATAACACACACACACCCACAACACACACCCACTGGATCAGAAATTCAGAACACTGCATAACAAAAAAAATACAAGTGGCAGAAACGACTCAACATTTCCACGCTTCCGGTTATTAAACCTAACCCTCCTGGCTATTTCTCCTTCAGACTTTCAAAGAAATGGATTCAAAACACACTCGTGTGCTGAACTAAACTAGATGGCAAAAAGCTTGTCGCAAAATCCCTTCCAAGGCAAGCTAGCCTATTTTCTCTGTCACTGATAATTCAGAATGCTTCTCAAGCACGCACACGGCCCAGTATCTCAATTCTCCCCCCCGTCTAAACTAGTTGAACCCCTTGCAGACAAAACAAGTACAAGCACACCCCTGGGAACTGTAGAGTGAGGGGAACGTTGTGGAGGGACGTGGCTGTCAGGGGCCAGGGCAGGGAGTTACGTAGAGAGGGGAGCTGACTACTCTAGTCTGAAGTTTCTCTGACACTGTGTCGGCCCCAGTGGCCCCGAGCTGGCCCTGTCCTCAGGTCACCCACTGCCCATATAAGGCATGTTCAGTACCAAGCAAGCAACACAGCACAGAGACCAGTGGAACACACAAACACAAAAAAAGCTGAATTGTAAGCGCGCCCACACACACACACGTGTGAAGCTGAACTAACTGCTCCAATGAACTCGACCTGAGATACACAACAAAGGATCAACCAAAAATGTCAAACTCTACAAAACCAAAAAAGTTGAGGCCTAAACTGCACACCAAGATTAGTACTCAACTATCCTGGAATACCACGACCTGTGACTTATAGGCCTTCCCATACACATAACGAGATTGCCGGCAATGACGTATGGCCTACTCAAAAGCCCATGTGGAGGAATCAAAGGCTTGTGGTCTGCGTCATTTAGCGGTGAGAGAGGTAGCAGGTTCATGGAAACCTCCCCCTCGTGTGTTTACTCTGAAAGACTTTATGTTACGGACTACAGTACAGACACCAACTAAAAGAGGAAGTTAACTGGGTAGTATTCGTTAGGGCATACCGTAGGAAAACGGCGTACAACAGAAAACGAGCGTTGTTGGACAAGGTCAGATGGTCAGAAACAGAAAGAACTGCTTTCTCCGTTTTGGTGCCTAATGAATATGTCCTTGATACTAGAAAGAAAAAGTCAGTGGGTATGAGGAGAGATAAGGAGGCATCACTGAACTGACCTTGTAACGACAATTTCTCAGTCAAACTAACTGTAGTGGACATGCCAAAATGGGTACAAAGCAATAAACTCTGCAAGGGTGGCTTTGTACAATTGTTCCATCATTTAAGTGTCTTTTATGAGCAAGCCGGCGTTCGATCTCACGCGACCTCAGCTTGCCACACTCATAGGTTGGACGCTGGTTAACGCTCTGAGGTGAAAAATTACTAGGCTATATTATTACAGGCTAGGAGAGAAACCAGTTACCACATCCCTGAAAAGCAGTGGATACCTACACTGACTGGGGTCATGTTCAGTAGGCACAGAATGGATGAAAACAGACTCAGAGATGCAGCCTACTACCTGAACTCCAACAAGAAACTTAAAACATATTGCAACGGTGTGCACTAATGAACATGACCTAGTTACCGTTAAACATCAAGTCTGGGCTCTCCCTTTCTCACTCCCGCTGCCTTCAACAATGATTGGCTGCAAATGTACTCACACAGACGCAGGGCAGACCCACACACAATACAGCTGTTGTATGTCTAATCCGGATAGGCCTGGGCTGTGGGAACAGGGCGAGCGCTCCGATGCGGGGCACAAAGGCGTCAGTCACAGCAGGCCCAGGCACACACGGATGGACGGACGCACAGTGACAGAGCGCCGCGGGCTGGGAGGGACTGATGCGTGTCAAACAAATAGTTTATTCCCCCCTCTGTCACTTGTTCCATCTACCTCAGTGCTCAGAGAGTGTCGGCCACCGACTGGAGCCACTACAGCTGCTGCCACTCACTCCACAACCAAAACTGTACAGGGAGACCGAGGAGGGAGAGGCAACATGAAGTACTCTGAGGATGGATGGCAGTGGGGAAAGCAAGGCAGGCTGGACCTAGAGTGACACACTGGTGAATGAGCTAGCGCTGTTATCCTGGCTGAGGACTCCACAGGGAAATGTTAAATGAAACACTGTAAACCAGGGCAAAGCCCAGCCTGGTCGGAACATCAGGGTACTAGCGGAGGGCACAATTAAAACATGTTTAGTGGTGAGGGAGAACCAACTCTGTGATTAGGATTAGGAGGGAGGGAGAGAAATGGACTGGCGTTAGGCCAGGGGTCACGTTAATCCAGAATTCTGTGTTTGTAACAGAAAATATATATATATTTTTTAAACGCAGACCAAATATCTTGCTGCGTTTTGTAAATGCAGATCTAAAATGCTTCTTATTGTAATTTCTGCTTGGCATCAGACTCATTTTGTGCTTCAGTTGCACTTCTCCCGGATGAGAATTCATGAAAGGCGCATTCTATCAGCAGACAACGCTCTGACTGATGTTTAGCTACTTTTCTCCAGTGAAATGCAAGATAAACATCTAGCAAAACATTAGGAAATTTAGCTGGCTACATTCTTTCCATGATAAACATTAGAACTATAATGGCCATGCATCGATGCACTTCTGAAAACGAAGCCATTTTCTGCCGAATGGTGTTTCTCTAATGCATTTTCTGTGAAGGAAAACTACAGATGCAGGCGCCTGAAACAATAGTCAAATAAGCCAAACTACAAATAAACAAACGTATCAATAATAAAGCAAAAACTATCTAGACAAAACCTTAACCAACTATGACGCAATGTTAAAGTAAACTAAAATACAATTAACTTTAACTTACGGACGAGCCCCCACTTGTCACAGGCTCATAGCCTGGAGGAGCAGGGAGAGAGAGCGCAAAGCCCTGTTCGAAAGACTGGTGTGGGCCAGGTTGACTATCAATTTGGCAAAGTGTGAGTTTGCCAAAGCTACAGTCACATACCTAGGCAAGGTTGTTGGTCAGGGTGTTGTCTGTCCCGTGGAAGCCAAGGTTCAGGCTGTGAAGCAGTTCCCACAGCCCTCCACAAAGAAAGAACTGATGCGCTTCCTGGGAATGGCGGGGTACTACCGTGCTTTCTGTAAACTTTTCGGTAGTAGTGTCCCCACTGACCAATCTGAAGGCCAAGGCTGAATTTATCTGGTCCACCCAGTGTCAAGAGGCATTTGATGCAGTTAAGGCTCTTTTGTGTTTGGCACCACCAAATTTTAGGAAACCTTTCAAATTGCAGGTAGACGCCAGTCAAATCGTTGCTGGGGCTGTGCTTCTCCAGGAAAATGAGGACAATGTTGAGTGTCCAGTCAGTTTCTTTTCCCGGAAATGTAATAAGTATCAGCAAAACTATTCTGTAATTGAAAAGGAGGCTTTAGGTCTCATTTGGTCTTTACAGCACTTCGAAGTCTATGTTGGTTCTGGTTTAACCCCTTTAACTGTGTTCACTGACCACAACCCACTTATTTTTCTGAAGTCCCTGCAAAATCCCAACCAGTGCCTAATGCGTTGGGCTTTGTTCTTGCAACCATTCAACCTCGATATTAGACACATTAGTGGTAAGGATAATATCATTGCTGATGCTCTGTCTCGTGCTCCTTTAGCCTAGTTTGTATTTTCTCTCTGCTGACCCCTGCGGGCTGTCTGCGCCTCTTTTCTCTTAAATTGCTCCCCAGGTACCAGGGCTGCTGAGTTTGAGGGGGGACAGTCAGCTAGGGGACACAGGGCCACTGCTAGGAGCCGGGACTGGTATCTGTTTTTTTGTCTTTTTTGGGGGGAATTTTGGATTGTTTTAAATATGTTGGGTCGTAATTTGGGTTGAGGGTGGGACCCTCATTTTAAGGAGGGGGGTGTCACGGCCCCTCCTCTGCAGTGCAGGGGCGGTTCCTCCTGCAGGCAGAGGAGGGTCGTTAGTGATTGGAGCTGGCGTGATTGAAGCCACCTGGGCTCAGGGTATTTAAACTGCTTCACTAACCACTCTCTCTCTCTGCTCCTCCAGGTATGATCCTGTTTTGTTTGTTCCTTTGTAGGTTTACTTAGTTTCCACTCAGTCATGTTCACACACACATATTCATGCATCCGTGCACCTTACCTGCACCCTACATTATGACATTTCCACACCTCATTCCTTTTTCTTTGTTTAAAGTTTTTGGTTTACAATAAAGAACCTTTTGATTGGCCTATACCTGTTGTTCATGTCCCCTCATTTTTGCCACAGGCTATGAGCCGGCCTGTGACAAGTGGGGGCTCGTCCACACAAAAAGATTACTTTTCTGAGATAATTTCTCACTTTCAACGACGTCAGGCTCTGTCTTCTCTCTCTCAGTTCTCCCACAATAAAAAAAAGTTTGGTTACCCCCTTAAGACACTCGCCTCACATCAGCCCTGGGTCCCTCTCTTCCTGTCTGAACCCCTCCTGCACTTTGCCACTCTTGTGTTGTGTTCCCCCTATAGATTTAGCCTAAATGGTCCTCACAAAACAGAGCTCAGGAACAGGAGGGAGAGAAGAGTGCCCAATCCAGGCCTCCTCGTCCCACTGAGCTGAGACAGACATCCCCCAGCCTTACAGCCCACTTCTACTGGGCCCTCCTACAGTCAGTCCTCTCCATCTATCCCCACGCTCTCTCCCTCCCTCTCTGGCTCAGTGATTTACTCTCTCTGGCTCTCCCACTCTCTCTTCCGCTGATTTATCTCCCTCCCTCCCCCACATGAGTTCAATTCTAGCCACGCTCACAACATGTGAAGGTCGACACAGACAGATGCTTCTCAATCCAGCACCCAGGCATGGGCTGTTTTAATTAAAACTTGTTAGAAGTGAAAAATAACATTCCTTTCTAGGCTATGGGGACACAGGCTGCAAGATCCTAACGAACACAGGCTCGTGTTCATTAGGGCACGCAACAACAAAAACGCCTTGTAACGGTAAAGAGAAATTGAGTATTTCTCATAGAACAACTCCAGGTTGTCCCTCCCCGTTTGTCTGTTTTCTTCCGGTTGGTGCCTAATGAATACTAACTACTCAGGCCTAGCCTGTGTGTGAATATTCCAGCTGATCGTCAACACCATACTAAATGTGAGTGGTGCAATGTGACCCAAATGGGCTAGCTTTGGACAAGGATTTGAAAATCAAAAAGGTGGTTCTCGATTTCCTGCCTTTTTTCTTCAGGTAAAGTGAGGCGCTACAGAGGCAGGAGAGTGAGACAGGATAAGAAAGGGAGGATGAGAAAGGTGGTGGGCATGGGGGTTAGGTGAAACAAAACAAAACAAAGAGCGGGAAGGAGAATAGAAGGAGCGGGAGTGTGTGAATCAGAAAGACAAAGAACTGCCATATATGCCAATTCAAAATTAGCTACTGCTAACAAACTTTAGGTACCTCAACCACATTTACCTAGAAGACCCCCTTGATAGTTGGCAACTAGCCTGAAGTGTGAGGGGACAGAGAGTGTGTGTGTGTGTGTGTGGGGGTCCCCTGTACTGCCTGTGTGGTGTCCCTTTGTCTTCCGGTAAGCCCCACACAGGTGTGTGTGGATGAGGCTGTGTATGTCATGGGCGTATCCATTACAACAGGAAGCAGCTGCACTTCTCATGGACTATTAAGCGTGCCAGGTTACCCATCCAAAACCAACTGACAATAGAACTCATCTTAACACCACCTACTATACATCAAAAATATAAAACTTTTGGAGAATTTTTTTATTTTTTTATAAAAAGTTTTATGATCATGTGTTGCCTTTCAAATACGATACAGACCTGTATGATGGACGGGATTTTAAGGGTTAAAAGCTCAAGTCATATCCTATGAGCACTAGCTAATCTTTGCATGCTGCCAGACTACCGTTGGAATGAATAGTGTGTTAATAAGCAGGCCAGGAAATCAATCAATTAGCATTTTCTCACGCCACACTCTTCTTAGCGACGAGGGCCCCCTTCAATCATTCACTGAGGAATCAAGTCCACTCCTCTGTTCCCCCTTATGGCTGTATGTCTGTTAACCATTAGGTACACAGCTGACGGACAGAAAACACCTGCCCTGTTCAGGTTTGTTTTTTAGGGCACACTGTAGCAAAATGTTTTGAAACAGAAAAGCAAAAAAAAAAAAAAAAAAAAGAGCTTCTTATCAGTCGAAGTCCAGATAGTCCCACCTTGTTGTAGTCTGCATTCTACCATTTGGTGCATAATGAACAATCCCCAGTTATCCCTCTTTTAAACTCTACAACCTGAGGAGGTTTGGAGGTCAGTTGCCGGGGGGGACCTCCTCTGGAGGGAATCAATATAGCTCTGTCTGGCCTGGCCGTATCAGGTGTCACTCACTGGGTCTACCTGCTAGGGTATCGTTGCAGTAGAAGTGGAAAGCTTCCGTTACAACTACAGACAAAGCAAACTGTAAAAAACGTTTCCCCTGGCTGTCACTGTAAACTGCAAGAAGGAACTGTCTGACCTAGGCTACCATCTAGGTTATACAGGGTCTCCTCTATTATGGATGCTTTCCCTTTATATTTAGGCCTAGCCTACACATCACCACTGTTTTGCAGTCTACTCATGAGAAAACATCACCATGCAGTCCACTTACTATTCAAACTGAAACGCTTTGAATAAGAAAAAGTAGTCACTAACTTTGCCTCTCCTGAACTAGGCCCCTATAAAATCTAAATTAAACTTCTGTAATAGAATAGTTGTATTTTTTTTCTAAGTCCATAACAATGCTCAAACATCAGGAGACCACTTTTGAGGTCTGGGAAAAATTTAAGAAATGTTGATGTAGTTACCCTTTAATGCAAAGTGTGCACCAGCTAGAGAAAGTTGTTTGGCTTGGAGGGTTCACGGGCCAGTAGGAGACACACTTTCCTCTGGTCTAAAGGGCAGAGATTGGGGACGTTGCCCTGTGTAGGGTGCCGTCTTTCGGATGGGACTTTAAAACGGGTGTCCTGACTCTCTGTGGTCACTGAAGATCCCATGGCACTTATAAAATAGTAGGGGTGTTAACTCCAGCGTCCTGGCTAAATTCCCAATCTGGCCCTCATACCATCATGGCCACCTAATCATCCCCAGCTTACAATTCGCTCATTCATCCCCTCTCCCCTGTAACTAGGTCGTTGCTGTAAATGAGAACGTGTTCTCAGTCAACTTACCTGGTAAAATATGGGATAAATTAAAAAAAGGCACACACAGGGGAATTCCTGTTTCAGAAAGTTGAGGGAATATACAAACCACTGATGCATTTTGTTCATGTCTTATGATTAACTTGGGCAAAATAATACATTTTCGAATATTGTCGAATTCCGTTTTAATGTCTGGATTTCGTCCGCATGTTCCGTAACTGATTTTATAGGGCCCTACTGACCTCTGATAAACAGTGTGGCACATGTCTGCTGTGACAAACAAGATGACCCCATTGCTGAACCACAGGAGGCTGCGGAGGGGAGAACGACTCATAATTATGTCCGGAACAGCTCAAATGGAATGGCATCAAACACCTGGAGACCATGTGTTTGATACTACCCAGAGCCCGTTCTCCCCAATTAACGTGCCGCCAATCACCTGTGTGCTGAACTACTCATGCATACCCATGTGGACTTTTCTATGACTAACGATTAAGCGGCGTGAGTAGGAAGATACCTATGAAGGTTGAAGTGTGAAATATGATGCCACAAAACTTTTGTTAAGTCTCCATTTCATAGCATTGCTCCACTTATGACTAGCCTAACTTCACAAGACTTCAAAGACACTGTACTCCCACATGTATAGAATTACATTTCACCTGTGACTCACACATGGCCAACAGATAACTGTTGAACTCCCCTAACTACAGTTAAACAAATAGTAGCCAGCAGCCATTCATGAATTTACCTAGGTGTTTTTAACAACAGCGGGTGCATTTACATACACTAGCATTGCTTTCAATTAGAGGTTGACCGATTAATCGGAATGGCCGATTAATTAGGGCCGATTTCAAGTTTTCATAAGCATTTTTTAAAGCCGATTATGGCCGATTATATTGCAATCCACGAGGCGACTGCGTGGCAGGCTGACCACTTGTTACACGAGTGCAGGCAGCGAGGAGCTAAGGTAAGTTGCTAGCTAGCATTAAACTTATCTTATAAAAAAACAATCCATCTTAACATAATCACTAGTTAACTACACATGGTTGATGATATTACTAGTTACTAGTGCCTGAAATTGTGTCACTTCTCATGTGTTCAGAGTATGTGCAGCAGTTTGGGTCGCCTGGCTCGTTGCGAACTGTGTGAAGACCATTTCTTCCTAACAAAGACCGTAATTAATTTCCCAGAATTTTGCATAATTATGACATAACATTGAAGGTTGTGCAATGTAACAGCAATATTTAGACTTAGGGTTGCCAACCCTTCGATAAAATACAGAACGGTTCCGTATTTCACTGAATGAATAAAAGTTTTGTTTTCAAAATGATAGTTCCTGGATTAGACCATATTAATGACCTAAGGCTCGAATTTCTGTGTGTTTATTATATTATAATTAAGCCTATGATTTGATAGAGCAGTCTGACTGAGCGGTGGTAGGCAGCAGCAGGCTCGTAAGCATTCATTCAAACAGCACTTTACAGCATTTGCCAGCAGCTCTTAGCAATGATTGAAGCACAGCACTGTTTATGACTTCAAGCCTATCAACTCCCGAGATTAGGCTGGCAATCCTAAAATGCCTATAAGAACATCCAATAGTCAAAGGTCTATGAAATACAAATGGTTTAGAGATTAATAGTCCTATAATAACTAAAACATATAACTTCTTAACTGGGAATATTGAAGACTCATGCTAAAAGGAACCACCAGCTTCCATATGTTCTCATGTTCTGAGCAAGGAACTTAAACCTTCGCTTTTTTACATGGCACATATTGCACTTTCACTTTCTTGTCCAATACTGTTTTTGCATTATTTAAACCAAATTGAACATGTTTCATTTAATTGAGACTAAATAGTTATTTATGTATTATATTAAGTGAAAATAAGTGTTCATTGTTAATTCAGTATTGTTGTAACTGTCATTATTACAAATATATATATAAAAATTAGCAGATTAATCGGTATAGGCTTTTTTTGGTCCTCCAATAAATCGGTATCGGTGTTGAAAAATCATAAATCGGTCGACCTCTACTTTCAATTGTATTTAACGAAAACAGTCCGTGAGAAGCCAGAAGTTAAATCCAATTCCATTTCAACTTACTGTGCCTATGGGCAGGAAAGTTGGTTGCTTGTGTTGCAATGGCAGTGTTGGGAAACATCACATGCAACAACTGAGTAGATCATTTTGGCATGATATGAGCAATGACAGCCAATTGGTTACCTGTAGTTCCGATTTCCATTCATGAGGTCCCTGCCCGGTTTACTCCCCGGATCACAGACGTCAAATGTCAGGAACTCTTGCTTGGTTCAATCTGGTTTATCGGCAGTTCAACGCCTCACAGGCGATGCAGCCGAGTAGTTACGGGTTCCCCCGAGTTCTCCTCTCCGCTCACTGTCAAACTAGCCCCTGTTCCAGTCCCTTTGGACGAGGGTCTTCCGTGTCCCAGTGTCTGCAAGTCGTTCACACGATCAAGGTATCCAATCAGATTTCACTGCCACGGCGATACTTGCTCGAGCCTCAACGACGCTGATAAACTAGGTAGCAACTAGCTCGATGCTAGATTAGCAAATGGATTGAGAGAAACATTGCTAACTGACACTTGTCAAGATATCATAATTGCAGATTCACTGAGCTCTTTAGTTTCTTACCAGTTTGCTTCATAAAAATCGGATAAGTTCGGTTTTACGTCCAGCAGAAATCGAGTTTAAGGCTGGGCGATAATTAGCTAGCTAGCCACCAAGCTACCTACGACTACTAGTTAGAATTCTCATCCGACAATAGCAGCTACTTATCACTCAAAGTCTGCTAACGATAGGCAGCTTGCACCCGTTTTGATGTGCAGCCTTGTTTCCACTGATGTCACTCTCCAACAGCGGCCAGTCTCGCTGTGTCTAGGCTGTCAACTCCCGGTTGCCTTCGCCGATATGACTAAGATTTTCAGCCCGGTTGCCTGTGGTCAACTCTGTGGGGCTCTGACCAACTAAATATGGTGAAGTTACTACTCTGACACCGACAGGAAGAGGTGTGTTCTATCTCAATAGGAAACGCCAAACGTCAGAATGAAGCACTTTGCCCAAAGACAGTACAGTATGAAGATAGGCAGAAACTGCTTCTCCAATAGAAATCCCCGATCACGTTAGCCATCTAAGCGCATGCGCAGAAATACGTCATTGGATCTAACGGTCGTCTCGCGCCTAATTGCGCATGTGCACGCCGTCAATCAAAGGCACCCCTTCAATACAAGTTATTTTTGACGAAAATGAAAACGAGTCAGTTTGTCACTTTCACGAGGTCAGAGTAATAACATGTTCAATTACTTAAGACATTGGCCCGAATCTTGGTTGTGCCTTTAGATTTCGAAAAATTAACAACGAAGGAAGGTTTTTTTCACTTCTCTCATTGACTTCTCTCACCCCAAACCCCGGCCTGGTCTGCTTGGCCAGTTTCGCAAGCATTCCTGCAAGTCTCGTGATGTTGCGCCTCAGTTGACAAAATCTGTGCTTCGACTTTAGCCAATGGGAATAAATTATATTACAATAACACAGAAACCATGTCAGTTCTTATGTTAAAATGTTTCCCCTTTCCTCTCTACAGATTGACATACATGTATTTTAAATGGATTAAGGTTTCAGAGATAGTGGTTGGAGCTTTCTGATGTGATTTAGGCTAGGCTACAGAAGTGTCAGTATCTGTCATAATACAAAATAAAAACCTGCATACACATGGGTCTTCCAGGACTGACCATAAATGAATTAATGTTTGTCTGTACACAAAAACAATCAACAAGAGTAATAAAAAACAAATGTATTTTCTTTAAAAAATAGCCCTCCCCCAACAGAGTCCCCATACTATTACATCATACAGAGCCAAAATAAGTTGCTTCCATTTCCTTTCATTCAACCTATTGGGAAGTGCTATGACAACGACTGTTCTTGATCAGTGGCTTTTATATTGCTTAGTCAGTGTGGAGCAGATTCACTTGTCCCCTCATCATGATGCTTTTCCCAGAGTGAAGATAAGAACTGCATCAGTGGCGCTGAGCTTACCCAAGCTGAATTTGAACACAGAGGGGCTGGGGACGACGACTAACCCCAACTAAAAAGGCCCCGCTACATTGATGAGCCCAAATTCATTACAGGTTATATACAAATTACCTTGGACACGTGGGGTCAGTAAAATGGTGTACAAAAGTTCATAAACATGAATTCCCCCAAAAATGGCATATCATTAAATCTCTATCGTCATTCCCTTCCAACATAAAAGGGGCTCTACAACCCATCAGACATGTTTGGAGGCGCTTGAAGGCCAAGAAGTGAAAGTTGCCAGACTACTTTTCGCATAGAGTGTATCCTCAAGGGGGTACTGACACTACTCAACACAATACAGAAAACAAAAAGCAGCCTTTCAGTTCACCGTTTACACAAATGAGGCTATGACTGAAAGGCTAAAGTGAGCGTATTAAGCTCCTATCTCTAGGAAAACCAAGGTGGCTCAGAATATCCAGTCATAATAAAAAATGTGTTACATGCGTTTCATAAAGTCAGAAAGTGATCAGAAGTGAAGGCAGGGCATATTGAGTAAGTACCCCCCAATAACCTATGTAGCAAACCCCTATCTGTGTTGTCCATGCACACAGCGCACCAATGGGGAATCATACACTAGGCTGGGAGGAGGGGAGCTGAAGCAGAGGGTTGAGCGGGGTATGGCTGGGGGGGAAAAAAATGGGTGGTGGTGTTGGAAGGAGGGGGCAAGTATTCATGTGGGGGTTTTAAGGGGGCAAGTGCATGCGTGGAGGCGGCTCGTTACACACTCCGTAGGAGAATGTGAGGAGGCATGAGTGTGCTTGTGTTGACAATGCTGTGGTCGATGTCTGTAGGAAGGACAAGCTATTTACAAAATAACAAAGAGACGCTGTGTGTGCGTACAGTATGGGTGGGTGTATGTCATCTCCATTGACATAGGTTGGAATGTGTACCTAGAATGTGTAAAATGATCATATAGCCAAGGTCAAGTGCTAAAAGTGAGGGAGAAACACTTCATTGTGTTCTCTGGCCCATGTCTTTTTGCTGCGTTCACACCTACAAAGAAAAGATGAAGACCTTGTATTGCTACTGTTACTCTATTGGTTCAGCAAGCTTAGAGAGGTTGTAGGTGTGAGAACATGCATTATGTAGGTAGGTGGGGAGGGGTGTAGGCCTGTGTGTGAAGCCTGAGGGAAGACAAATCTCCCCATTCTGAAGTAACATAAACCAAAGAAAGTGCCTCGTAATTCCTCCGCAGAGTAAATGCATTCTGACACAAAGATTATCTTCTTCCTGTTTACATAGGTGCCCCTTTTCTATTGGTAGGCATCACATTAGGCTGGTTGATAATAATAATGCTGGTTTAGGTACATGGGGTGTGAGTATATTGAAGTATATTCAATACACTCAATGCAATGGTCCCTCTAACTTCTACATTGCCCTCTCTCTACTGGCTAATTCTAAGAGGAGACTCCCAACCTGCACAGATACAGTGAAGAAGGACTTAGTCTAATGTATCTACGACATGCTACACCTGCCCTTTGTATTTCTGCTCTATTTCCACAATTAAGAGCAGAGGGCTAGTCTCACACAGACATAGACCCTTCATATAGGTGCAGGGTGGGCGGCGTTGGCTACATGCTAATCTCTAAGTGCTTATGTACCATACGTCCCGTTGCACGCATCAAGGCCAAAAAATTTAAAAAGAGAAAAAGAGAATGGCAACAGAAGAATGGAGTTCATGATAAAAAGTTAATAAGTGTGTCCTTGTCGTCACCCTTCCCCCGCCCCGCCCGGGGGTCCCATGACTCCTGTTGTACCAGGGGCTTGGAACAGAACACTGGCATCCGCTGTGCGGATAGGTAAGAGGCAGCATTGTGGTGGCAGTCAAAAGTCTCGGGGCAGCTCAGCGCCCGTTTTCCTCCCCTCCGTATTGCATACATAGGAGTGTGGAAGGTCGCATACAATAATACCCTTTTTTTTTTTTTTAAGTCAACATCAAAACACATAGTCCTGGTAAAGTAAATAAAAACAAACATATCAATAATGATAATAATAACCATTGTGCAGGACGCTGCAGAGTTAGTCTGGGTTGATCAGGTGAAGGGTTTATAGTTCTGGTACTGGGGTGGTTTGGCTGTGGTGGGTCAGTCAAGAGAGGGTATGTGGAGTGTGTGGGTGGTCAGAGCCATGGAGGGAGGAGGAGAGATGGAAGGCTTCCTGTGGGCTCCCAAGCCCCTCACCGAGGGATGGTGAGTCTTAAGGACAGTGGTGGTGGCGGTGGTGTGGGGTGGTGCTCAGGCGAAGTACATGGTCCTCAGCGTGTCGTGGTGAATCTGCACCGCCTTGGCCAGAGCCTGGGGGTCCCGACCGTTACTCTGACCAGAGACATGGCTCCCCTCCCCACTACAGTATGGACATAAAGACACAGGACACAATAAGTACCGAATAAGATCTGGAAATTATATGGTGCTCATCTTTTTCATTCATTTTAGGTTGAGGCATACAGCTGGATCTACAAAACCGACGGCATGGAACTTGAATTATTAGACTACATTTGACAACATTTGAAGTCATCATCATCTGACAACAGATTTAAGTGTAAAGTCCCTTTAAACGTTAACTAGACCACCATGCTCACCTGTCATGCTCCTTGTCCACCAGATGGTAGCGGGCACGGAAGGCCACGAGGCGGGCGTAGTAGGCTGGCGCTGGGATGGAGACGGAGCGGGTACAGCGCACGTAGGTGTGGCACAGCTGGTAAGTGAGGATTTGCAGCTCGTCGGCGGTGAAACGATTGTCGTCCCACAGGACGTAGTAATGTGAGGGCCGACTAGTCCCCTGCAGAGTGGAGAGACCATTTCATCACTCAAGAGGGGGGGGGGGGGGGGGGATTACTTGAAAACATGAATAACTAGTATTAGGGCCCTGTGTTTTGGCTGGATTTTAAACTTTTGTTTAACGCTTTAACTTCAAACGGTCCCCTTTCATGTCAGATGGTCCAGCACCATCCTCAGACAACTGTTTAATCTTTGGTGTAATTCTCATTTCTGAATAAGGCTTAAAATACAGAATAGAATCTTGCTATGTCACATGATTGTGCAAAACACAGGGCCCTAGCTATGTTTTTAAACCTGCTCTTTTAAAGTTTTCATATGCACTGTTTTAACTTACATTCATTGTTATGTATCGTGTAAATATATGCATGCTGCTTTGTTGGAGATGTAAATCTCAATGTGATTTCTATGGTTAAATAAATAATAAAAAAGTATACAAATTAAAATCGCCATGGAGCCACAAAGGAGCGTTAAAGAGCTGCATGTGACTCCAGAGCCAGGAGGTTTAGAATGGCTCAGGTTAGACAAAAACAGCTGGACAGCAGCAAGAAGCACCTCCCCACTCACCTGTATACCCGCGTGACTGCAAAGGTAAAAGTCAAACTCAAACGGGTGAGTGATGCTGGTGTCCACTGTGGTCCCTGCAGGAATGTTACCACTCTTCCCGATCTACAGAAAAAGGAAAGACGATACAGGACCACGATATTTAATTCCAAACGCTTATCCTAACATTACAACCGCAAACCACATCAAATAAGCTCAAAGGCCGCATTTGGCCCGTGTGCCGATAGTTTGAGACCCCTGTTCTAGAGTGAAACCTATAAAGCATGATACAGTTATGGTTACAATAGCTCTGACTGTTGACTCACTCTCTCAGACTTGTCGGCACAGAAGAGGCGTGTGTGGTGGCGCTTCTGGACCACGATGTAGGTGATACCAGGCTGGTAGTCCTTCTCCAGCTTGATGCACGCATCCCTGATGGCCAGAAGCTCGTAGTGGAGTATCTACGCAGAAAAATAAAATATTTACTCTTTATCTGTCCAAATGATATCTTTAGAGGTAGTTGCGTTGCTCACCTCTTTCTGTAACTCTTCCCAGTATTGTGCATTATTGTCACATGCTATACTATATCAAATCATACTTATTCAGATATGAACTATGTACCACTATAAACTACTAGGCCTATTGGTCAAAGTGATGGAAAATATAATGATCTGGCCAACTCTGTCATTTATAAATAATGAAAAATGAATCCCCATCTCTATTGATAACTATTTATAACGCCCAATGACAGAGACCAGTAAGTACCTGTGGCAGCTGCCCCTCAGGCACTCCGTCCCTGTAGAAGATGATCCTGGTGGGCTTGAAGCGGGTCGACTTGTAGAACTGGATCAGCAGTTCTCGCACCATGTAAGAAAGGTCTTCGATAATCTCCTGCCTGGGCCTCTGGACCCGGACTGTGGCACAGTACCTGCTGGGGTGGGCGTCCATACTGCCTACCACCTGGAGAGAGCAAGGGAGAGAAAGAAAAAGAAAAAAACAGAGAGAGGGATGAGAATAAGAGAGAAATGAGGGGACGAGCCATACAGACACAGACTAGGGCCTGTATTCAGAAAGAGTGTAAGAGTGATGATCTATCATCTGGTCCTCCTGTCCACGTAATCTTATTCACTATTAGGCAAAAGGAAACTGATCCTATATCAGCACTACTACTCTGAGACTCTTTGTGAATCCAGGCCCAAAACTCAGAAACCCCTCCTAAAAAGCAAACGCTTTGAAAATACAGAGATGAGCTGAAAAACAGAGACCAGATAGACAACCTAAAACATCAATATTTAATTCAGTCTTCTATGATTCACCTCTAGCCAATTATACAATGTGAGCACTAGCATCCTCTAGAGGCACAGGATAGGCGGTGTGGGAAGCTCTGTGTCGTCAGCATCTATAACAGTAACCTTGTAGCCTCACGTCTTGTTATTGTGAGAAAAATGGTCATCCTTCCTGACCACCTATATAAGCGCGCACACACACACACCCACAGAAGTACATACAAACACACACAGAGGGCTGTGTGACTCAACAGCCGGTCATGATTGCTTGGCAACTACACAGCCAACCACAGTCAGGCCCGGGTTGTGGGACAGGGAGGATCGGGGTGACGTAATTTCCTCCCCGTCTGTGAGTCAGCGCTGAGCCACTCTCTTCCCCTTCTCCACCTCTCCCTCATCACTCCCTCTTAAAATACAATGTACTCTTAATACATCATTTGTGTTAACATGGTGTAGTGGTAGTATTGGAGAAGCAGCCTTACAGCGGTAATGGAGGGCTTCTTCCCGTCTCCAGCAGGGGGGTGTGTTACATCGGCCCCCAGGAAGATGACAGGCTCCTGGAACACTGCTGACCTGTGAGACAGGAAGGGAGAAGGGACAAATTCAGTGAAACTCACAGGAGTTTGTCTGATTTCAAAGAGTGCTCATATACATAAATGTGTTTCTATCCAGAGCACATTCAGACCAAGGTCGTATCCATTAGGTACCAAACGGAACAAAACAGACTGAAAAAGGAAGGGACTTTGTGTGCCATAATGAACCCAACCCAGTGGAGAGAGTTGGTGAAAGTTTACCGTTGGTGGGGCACCAGGATATTGTTGATTCCCCCAAGCTTGACATTGATCTTGAGGCAGAGGTTGGAGAGGGTCTGGGGGGACGTCTTCACCACGTTCTTCACCTGGACACACTGAGTGGCCATTCCTAGGAGAGTATCTCCCACCCTCTTCACCTCCGCTACACAGGACAAGTAACAGGCAGAAATTAAGTACAGATCCATAAATGCTAAACTGAAGCTATTATACGCGGAGTACAAAACATTAAGAACACCTTCCTAATATCGAGTTAGCTGGATGTCTTTTCGGGGGTGGACCATTCTTGATACACACGGGAAAGTAACTGCAATGATGAGATCAATGTTCTTCTTCGTTTTATTATCTCGCTGTCATACGGTGTTCGATCTTGCATACCTATCTTGTCTCAAGAGAACCACATCAGAAATAAGTCCCAGACTGTGTGTTATCCTCGATTATTTTACTCATGTGCATGTATGGCTTTTACAAGTTTTATGTGTGCTTGTTTTTTTAAATGGTCGTGTTAATAAATAAAAGTTTAAAAAGTTCTGAGCGTGGAAAACCCAGCAGCGTTGCAGTTCTTGACACAAACTGATGCGCCTGGCACCTACACCTTACCCCGTTCAAAAGGCACTCTTTTGTCTTGCCCATTCACACTGAATGGCACACATACACAATCCATGTCTCAATTGTCTCAAGGTTTAAAAATCCTTCTTTAACCGGTCTCCTCTCCATCTACACTGATTGAAGTGGATTTAACAAGTGTTATCAATAAAGGATCATAGCTTTCACCTGGATTGACCTGGTCAGTCTATGTCATGGAAAGACCAGGTGTTCACTATGTTTTGTACACTCAGTGTATCATAGACATCTCGGTTACTGCAATAGGTCAAGGTAAAGATAATACATTATATAAAATATATTTTTGTAAGGGTGGTGGTCAAGCAAGTTAAGTAAACTGATATTTTGGTTAAACAATTTGACCTTAGAGAATTTTGTAAGTAAATCATTCAGCAACTCGACAGGGTGCAGAGGAGGGCCTTGAGAATCATCTCCAGACGTGGAGCAGTCCAACCACAGCTCCCCTCACTGCACAGCAGGCGAGAGCAGGCTGCAGTGCATCTGGTGAAGGACATGCACACTCTTGACCATCCAATGAATGACCTGCTCCCTCCAAAGAGGTAAATGCACCACCAGGCTCCTGAGAAACAGCCACGAACTGTCCTGTATAACACCCATATGAACCGCCTGCAAAACGCCACTCTACCCTCTGCTGTCAGACTATATAAAAACTCTAGCTCTTAAATGGTTCTCCCAAAAATTGTATTTTTTTTTTTAAATCACATTTTAATATTTAAATTTCCATTATGAAAAATGTTCAATATTCTATTTATGTCACGTATTATGTATTTTAAATGAGTGTTTGCAATTATTAGTAATGTAAATTCTGCATTTCTTCAGTTTTATCTGTGAGCAAGAATAAACAAACTCAAACTCAGCATGAATAAGGCCAATCTTACCGTAGACGGGGGTCTTTCCGGGCAGGATGACGATGATGAGCTGCAGTCCAGAGTAGGTGTTCTTCAGGTGCCTGAACATGGGCTCCACACTGTCGGCTCCCTGGGCGTATTTACAGAAACACGGCTGGCCCTGGATGGGCATCCCAGCATCCTTGGAGATCTTACGCAGCTGGTCTGTGAAGTTCCTGAGGAGAGTGGTGAAAATGTTTTGTTAGGAAAGAAACCTGGTTCACATGGTGGTGCTGTATGCTGGGCCCGGGACTGTGTTTATTAAGCACCAAACGGAAGACAATGGACTGAAACAGGGATGTACCATCTGGACTTCTCCAACGGAATGGTCATTTCCAATTGCAAAATGTTTCAGAACGCTTCCCCGTAGTGTGCACTAATGAACAAAGACCCATGCCACAGCAAGTAAAGCTCTAAATGTAAAACAAATAAACACTACTCTAACACACAAAACCACATTGCAAAGCCAAGAACAGTACATATTTTATCTTTAGATATAAATACTGTTGCACTCTGACAGGAATCTCTAATACGATGCCTGAAGATATCCACTTCAGACGCCCCTTCCCACACTACCCCCCACTCCAAGCAGGGTACTTACTTGAGCACCTCCTCGCGACACTGTTTCTGGGGGGCGAAGCAGGCGATGGCCCACACCTTGATCTCAATGCCGTTGTAGAACTGCTTTCCCCTCATGTCCCACACCCCCTGGTTGGGCGTGGCGATGGCCCGGTTCTGTGAGGTGGAACAGGTGGGAGACAAAAGCTTCAGAACCAGATCAATGTCAGGGCTGTTTGCGCTCTGTGAAATCCACAACTACCGTAGTGGGGACTGACTTCTGAAGCCAGAAGCCTGGTTTGATATAGAGTGGTGAGGAGGAACTCTGTGGACCCTTTGTGTCCGGAAGTAATTTAGTCATTCATTGTAGCCGTTGGTGCTCTGTAGAGTTGCTATTTTCTTGGGTTGACTCGTGTCAATTAACTCGTGACGTTCCTGGATTACTTATAACTAATAAAGTCTGATTTAATTAACTTTAATCACAATCTTTAGGATGTTTTTATCATAAATATTCAATAATATTCCAACCGGACAATTCCGTTGTCATTAGAAAGGAAAGGGAGCTCGCGCTCACAGCCGAACGCGATAAACAACTCATGGCTTTCAGCTGAGCCACTTACTGTGAGTGGTCTTATTCTCTCCCCTTTCACAATAGAAGCCTGAAACAACTTTCTAAAGACTCTTGACATCTCGTGGAAGCCTTAGGAAGTGCAATCTGACCCCATCTACACTGGATATTGGATAGGCAATCACTTGAAAAACCACAAACCTCAGATTTCCCACTTCCTGGTTGGATTTCTCAGGTTTTTGCCTGCCATATGAGTTCTGTTATACTCACAGACATCATTCAAACAGTTTTAGAAACTTCAGAGTGCTTTCGATCCAAATCTACTAATAATAGCCTAGCTTCTGGGCCTGAGTAGCGGGCAGTTTACTCTGGGCACGCTTTTCATCCGGACGTGAAAATACTGCCCCCTAGCCAAAAGAGGTTAATTAAGGGTACAAGACTGTGTACATGGCCGTGTTGGCAAAATCACTACATATCCCATCAAGCAAAGCGGGGAGAGGCTGCCCCTCGTCACAGTTCCAAGACCCGTCAGAAACATCCAGCTAAACCTACGCCAATGATTAAATGTAAATGATGGTAGATCTCAAAACTGAACTTGGATCAGTGTTAAGTAGCAATGACATTCTTCACCACAGCTTATTATGACATATAGTGCAAACCAGTCATGACTATTCAACAAAACAAATCATTTTCAGCTAATTTCTTAGTTACATGATTGTATAACTAGCAAAGGAGTTTTGAAGTTGAGGGTGCAGTACTTATGAAGTTTGGCAATGAGGACAAAAACTAGCATAGCTCAGCTAGCCAGCAGGATATAGCTGGGCGCACATGCACACTAGATTAAGTCAGGACATAAATTGCAGTTTTAATACCCTGGTATCAGACGCTGGCATCAAAAAGTTTGATTAAACAATTCAGAGACCAAAACGAATGTCAGATGACAAATATTTAAGGAGAGCGAATCGATATACAATCCCGAAATTAGCAGGAACCGACAAAAGTAAAACAAAGCTTAAAACTATGTTCGAGTGAACCTGAATCCAGAAAATGAATAGTGAAGTCCTCCTCACCACTCTATAGCCCACTGGTGAGTAGCTTTGTGGGCTACTCCTGTTGTTACTGATATATATATATATATATATATATATATATATATATATATATATAGCATTGGGCTGTGTGTGTAATATATATACACTGCTCAAAAAAATAAAGGGAACACTTAAACAACACAATGCAACTCCAAGTCAATCACACTTCTGTGAAATCAAACTGTCCACTTAGGAAGCAACACTGATTGACAATAAATTTCACATGCTGTTGTGCAAATGGAATAGACAACAGGTGGAAATTATAGGCAATTAGCAAGACACCCCCAATAAAAGAGTGGTTCTGCAGGTGGGGACCACAGACCACTTCTCAGTTCCTATGCTTCCTGGCTGATGTTTTGGTCACTTTGGCCTGTCTCCTGGTAGCGCCTCCATGCTCTGGACACTACGCTGACAGACACAGCAAACCTTCTTGCCACAGCTCGCATTGATGTGCCATCCTGGATGAGCTGCACTACCTGAGCCACTTGTGTGGGTTGTAGACTCCGTCTCATGCTACCACTAGAGTGAAAGCACCGCCAGCATTCAAAAGTGACCAAAACATCAGCCAGGAAGCATAGGAACTGAGAAGTGGTCTGTGGTCACCACCTGCAGAACCACTCCTTTATTGGGGGTGTCTTGCTAATTGCCTATAATTTCCACCTGTTGTCTATTCCATTTGCACAACAGCATGTGAAATGTACTGTCAATCAGTGTTGCTTCCTAAGTGGACAGTTTGATTTCACAGAAGTGTGATTGACTTGGAGTTACATTGTGTTGTTTAAGTGTTCCCTTTATTTTTTTGAGCAGTATGTATGTATGTATGTATGTATGTATGTATGTATGTATGTATGTATAAACACACAATCTGGACAGTAAATTGTGCTAAAGAAAACATAGCCCAATGCGAGAGGCAAATTAATTACTCCTCCATTTACTTTCCTGGACACATTTTTTTGCACTAAGTACACACAATTGAAAGGATGCTTAATGTGGCTGTACTATAAGCGCGATGTCTCTTACCCGTCCTCCATACTGTAGGATGGGGGCAGGCAGCACCCTTCCTGTCACCTCCGCCATCTCATCCTTCACCTTGATCCCAAACTCCTGGATGTACGGGTCCAGGTTAAAGTTGGCATTTTTCATCTGTGGATAGACGGGGACAACAGACAGGATATGTTATACATTCTCGCATGTCACATTCACACTGCTGTGCTGTCAATTCACATCTGTGGAGAGAATAATAGGAAGTAATATACTATGTATTGTCTTTTCCCTCAAGTCTAGTAGTAGTAGTAGTAGTAGTATGCGTTAATCTGTGTTGGATGGTCTTGTGTTCAATTCATTAATGCCAATTCTCATGCTCATAGCTGGTAGTTTCGCATTGCAGCCTCCAGGCGGCACCACTGACTCACCAGCCGGCTGATCTCCTCCTGTCTGTCAGGTGCAGAGCGAGCCGTGGCTTTGATCATAGTGGACGTCTGATTATCTGTCAGTTTCTTGATGCAGCGCTGCCCTGCTACTATGTTACACACCTGCAGCGAAACAAAACCAAAAACCATTGAGCATATTATATAAGCAGGAATTTCCTTCTCAAACACATAAAGCAACTGGACTGAATTGAATGTATTCACTCTAGAAGAGTCAGCGGTCCAATATTTCTCACCTCCAGGGGCAGGTAGGTGTGCTTCTGCTCCTGGCCCACCTGGAGGCAGGGCAGGTGGGGATACTTGAGCTGCAGATTGTACTTCTGCTTGAAGTACTGGGCCACCGTACATTCTACCGTCTGTCCGCTCTCAAGCTGCAGGGGAAACCTGGTAGGGATTGTGCAATAAAGATGTCAAAACTGACTAACACAGCGACCTGAGAATAGTCACCACATGCCTCACATTGGTGCAAGTGCCTCTAGAAAACCACTGGTGTCTTCACTAAATGCGAGAAAAAAGGTGGATAATAGAAAACATCCATCCTTGTCATGGAACATATCCTTACTCAGAATCACAAAGACCAATATCCTAACTGACACCGATGATTTATGGGTCATGACTTTTATTGGAATTATCTCAGACATATCATCCACCCAAAACATCCGTTCTCCGGGGAGCATCAGTAGGGTCAACCGTGTGACGCTACTCACGTCTGGTGGCTGGCGGGGCGTCGCGTGACGTTGCAGACGCGGTACTTCCTCTTCATCTGACCGCAGTGAGTCACCTCCACCTTCAGACCTGGTAACGCCCACCGACAGCAGGGCACAGACACACACAAAGATAAGAGCCAGCAGTAGTGACGGCACGGGGACAGACGTAGATGGGGAGAGGGTGGAGGAGAAGGGAAGGACATCAGAGTTCTCCCCATAGGCTGTGTGCACAGAGGCACTGCTCTACCAGTATTTCACTTTTTACTCTTTAGCGCCATCATGTGGACTTTCAAATGTATTTCTTTATGAAAACTCATCCAAAATGTATAATACTGCCTTTCAATCACGCCGTTTTATAGAAATTCAGGAATGCAGAATTGAGGATAGAGTCGACAGAGGTGATGAGGATTTCTACTTTCTGAAGATGAGCTTTACACTATGAAAAAATTCTGGGGAGAGTACTGGGGTAGAAAATAACAGAGGGCAAGATGGAGAGAAGGATGAACGTCAAAAGAAGGTGGAGAAAAGGAAATGGAGGAGTGAGTGAGTCAGTAAGAGAAGATAAGGAGTGAAGTGAGTGGTGGAGGAGTGGAGAGATTGAGGAAGGAGTGAGTGGGGAAGGAATGAGTGATGGGAGAAGGAGTGAGGGGTGATGTGAGGGGATCATCTGAGGGAGGGGGGGGGCATTGGTGA
Organism: Salmo trutta; assembly: GCF_901001165.1. Lineage (NCBI taxonomy): Eukaryota > Metazoa > Chordata > Actinopteri > Salmoniformes > Salmonidae > Salmo > Salmo trutta. The sequence continues at coordinate 50,096,966 of NC_042959.1, read as the reverse complement.
GAGGCAGGCGGCATGGCGTGTGGAAGGTACTCACTCACTGTTCAACGGCCCACCTTTGATCTCCTTGGTGAAGCGGACCCTCTGCGAGTCGGTCAGGGTCTTGGGCTGCTCGTCTATGTTGCGGATGTCCAGGACTTCGCACATGAATTCGATCACCGGCTGGGCTTTGTAGAAGGCCGTGGCAGACACTAGAGGGAGAAAGATGCATTCAGTCTGAATGGAAGTGAAGTGCAGCGGAGACAGAAGCCCAGTGGTATAGGATTATGTTATTCCTAAGCATTGGGTTGTGTTCGCTAGGGCATGCAAGGGAAAACATATAAGAAAATGTTTCTGCGGAAAAGGAAAATGAGAGTTTCTTATAGGACAAATCCACTTAGTTCCTGTCTGTTTTCTTCCATTTGGTGACTAATGAACACAACCCAATACAATAGACTGAAGTCATTTCTAAGCATTTGATCTGCAGTGAATTTTTACACCACACAAAGCAGATGTTAAATCATAGACCACTGTGAATGTAAGTTTAAGAGCATACCTAAGATCAGATTTTCATACCATCATGCAGATGCAACTTTTTATGATCTGTGACTTCATAACCTCGAGTAGATCTTGCCTGGTGGGACTCAGCCGACTCACCATCAATATTTAGCATCATCTTCCACATGGCGGGGCGCACAGACTGGTGGAAACCAAACCACACTTCCCTCCCCCCACCCAGGGGATGGTAGTATCCTTCCGGTGGGGAGAAGAATGATCGTCCCACCGGAGTGTACCTGGAAGACAAAAGATGACCTTATGGAGAATGACTCAAATTTGAGTCTCAGCACCGCAGCATGATTCAATGTCCAGTAATTCTGTGTCACCTATAAGGCGTCGCAGACATAAGCCCAATAGGATGAGTCAACAGCTTGTGTATGTGATCTCATCAAGCCTCCAAGTCACTGATTATTAGATTTTGTTCATGTGACACCTTTACACAGTTCTCAGCTATCAGGCATCTGTTCATCTCCTCTAGAGATGTAAATATAATAGAATCTAAAACTAAATCGCTGTTCAACAAGTTTGACAGGAATGTCTTGCTATTGTTCGAGATTTGAAAAAAATCTAAAATAACAAAACATTCACACGTCAAGGCCTTTCAATTAGTTTGAAGACAACACGCACACAGACTGTTGTCCCATGGCGTGTGTGTTTGACTGTTTGTGCATCATAGATCCTAGCTTTGTAATTAGCCACAAGCTTCTCTGCCCTTGCTTTCATAGTGTGTGTGTGTGTGTGTGTGTGTATGTGTGTGTGTGTGTGTGTGAACACACGCACGTGTGTGCTTAGTGTACCGTACCTCATGGAGGCCAGGTGGCGCATGGCCACATCCAGGGCTTGGACAGAGTCCAGGGGTACCTGCAGGCGCCCGCTGACCAGCGTCTCCTGGAGCAGACGCCATGACACAGTGGCCAGGAAGCGGATAGACACCTTGAAGATACGATCCTTCCCCTCCCCGGGGATAGTCACCTCAAAGTCCACCTTCAGGGAGAAAGAGCGATGGAGGAGAGTTTAGGTGGAGGGGCGATGGGTTACAGGATACAGCGATGGAACGGATATAGACCGGAGTAGAAAGGGACTTGCTCAAATGTATAGGACACACACTCTCTCTCTCCCTTATGCCTACCTTCTCACTTCCGATAGGAAGCGCTAGCACCGTATAGATATTCTTCTTGCCGTCGTACACTGGCTTCCTGTCGCCAAAGAGCTGGGGCTTGAAGTGCTGCACCATGTATTCCACCACTTCCCTGCAGGGGGCGACACAGAGTCAAACACACTAGGGTCACCATCATGACCACCAGAGGAGACAAAACCACAAAAGACTACCATCTGTCAACAAATGTAGTGCTCCAAATTAAACCCAACATCAGAAATCTGGATTTAGGATGGGTGTTTTCTGGGGAGCAGGGAAGACCCGATTCGATTGGTTATGGATCAAGCAGGATACAGCTGGTGAGAGGTGATGTCTCATGGTCGTGGGGGAATCCCTAGGACAAAGGGAGGCAGCCATGGGGCCCCAGCACCTCTGAATACATGGTGTGGGGGTAGAGTGGACGGGTTGAAAAGGAAAGGTCATGTTGGGTTGACCTTTCGCATGCCTGCATGGACGCTTTGTCTGAAAAAACTCCTACTAAGTAAGAACGAAGCAGGAAGCTCTAAGACGTGTGTGTTCGGTGTGTGTGTACTTCGTACATTTTCATCATGCTAAGTAAAAACTACACATTTAACTCAGCTTCTCTGTTAAACAAGTAAACGAGAGAGAAAGAGAGAGAAGCTTCTCTTCCGGGACCAGTTTTTTGTTGTTGGATATAAAACGGTTGAGTTACACTTTATGAGGTTGTACAACGGCTGCAATAAATCCTCAGTCAAATCAATCAGAGGAAAGAAACGCAGGCGGCTCAATTGGCGAAACATTGAAACCAATGTCCGGGGTTTAGAATATATTGGCCAATGATGACCACCCTACAATGGGGATCTCTTGAAGACCGTTAATTATATCCTGGCTAGGTAATGGTGGATACTGGACTAGAGAGTCATTGTCATGGTGCACTAATGAACTGTGAGTGTCTCTCTGAATCACCTTGAGAAGTTGTTGGACTTCTGCAGACTAACACTTCTATATAGAGTGTGGTCCTCCGAGTTCTGACTACGGCTCAGTTCTACAGTCCATATTCTGTGGTTCTTAAAAAACATTGGTAAAATGTTAGCCATCAAGTGGACCACTGCGTCACCTATAGTTGGGGACACCTGGGTGAAAGGTGTTGAGTTGGGTAACCTCAATCCCCAGGATATTGCCCACAGGGGACGAGGCCTGGCACATGAGACTATGTAGGGTGACACGTTACTCTACCTGTTGACCCGTCGGGGACACTTGTCAGGCTTGATGTCCACCTCGTAGTGGAACACGTCCATCTTGGGGATCTCCACCTCAAAGTAGTTGGCCAGCAGCTTGATGGGCTTGCCCACAGTGCCCATGCCCGGCCGGCGGGGTGCCTGGAACACCTGCTGCAGAGGTGGGGGGAAGGGCCCCATGGGCACTGGAGGGGCAGTGGTAGACATGGGCAATTTAGGGAAAGGGTATCGGAAGTTTAGGCAAGGGCAGAAACGGTAGGGATGTGGGTATGGGAGATGAAATAAATGGAGTAATGAGGAAAGAAAAGTGAGCATGGGCATGCGATGATGGGCAGGGAGACGGGGCATGAGCATGTGATGACGGGCAGGGAGAGGGGGCATGGGACGACGGGCAGAGAGAGGGGCCATGGGCATGTGAGGAAGGGCAGAGAGAGGTCATAAGTTGGATGACGAGTTAGAGGAAGAGACGGGAAGAAGTAGAGAGGAAGAAAAGGGCAACAGACGGACAGGAAGGAAAAGGTTGAGCGGCAAAATATGGGGATAATGAATGAAGGAATGGGGGTACGTGGAGAGAGAGAGAGAGAATAGCGGGAGAGAGGGGAGGAGGAACAAAGCGATTAGGGTGAGAGGAAGGAGGGTGTGAACGAAAGAGAAGGGAGAGGGGTGGTTGGTGGTTCAATGATAATTAAAGGGTAAGAGAGAGAGAAAAAGAATACATTAGGGCGATGCTGGATACACCAAGCCAGACAGACACTGAAAGAAAGATACAGACATTTCCTTAAACACGCAGGCAGGGTGAGAAACTGCTAGCGGAGGAGTAGGCTAGCCTCACAAGGGCTTCTAGTGGGATTTTGAATTGAAAATAATCAAATGACCTCCGCCTACATAAGATGGAACGATCACAAATGTGCCTTAGCTAGTTAGCGACAGTAGCATAGGCACACAATCCAACGGTCACAGAAGACGACTAAAAGCCTGCATTTGAGATGTTTTCGTTTGACATGAATGCTACTGCTAGCCTCTTGTCAAACATCATTTGAAACTTTGTTATTGAGTGGAGAGTGAATACAATACACAAACTGCAGTGAGGAACACAAGTAGGTGAAGTTCAAGAGGTGTGTGACTTCAGATCGGCCTGGTAAAATGTGAGACTCCTGCCTTCCTCCCTGCCTGAGAGGGGGCCCAGCCCAGACCAGTCCAGTCCAGCCCATGTCTTAACCTCTGCTTCCCCAGAGAACAGCCCTCTCACAATCACAACAAAGACCCCAGCTGCCCTCCTCCTCCATCACACAGACAGGGGGGCTGGGGAGAGAGGGAGAGCCCCCACTACCACACACAAACACAGGGGTCCCCCCCAACATTCCCAGGCTTACCATGGAGACTCCACAGCAACACTGGCATTATCATGGAGATCAGGAAACCTGGAGGGGCAGTGGGTGGGTGGAGGGGTAGTGTGCGTGTGTGTGTGTGGAGGGGTAGTGCGTGTGTGTGTGTGTGTGTGTGTGTGTATGTGTGTGTGGACCTTGGCCTTTTTCATCCTGAAGCAGCGTTAGTGTTTCCACATTACGTCCGAGCGGCCTCCTCCCCAGTCATTAATCTCTCTCACATGCGAGGCCTATAGCTGAGCGGAGAGCTTGTGGTTTAAAAGGCAAGCATTGGAAATCCTGTAGTCAAGCATAGCAGTCAGTCAAGGATGTATACGCTCACTAGGCCTTGAAAAAGCAACCAACTATGGACTGGCAAATCTGGCATGATAAACCACATAAGACTAGGTAGATTCTACTGATGGTGTGTTTGTTACACCGACGGCATAAGTCTGAAGAGTCTTGACACGGAGTAGGCTAAACAAACTGACACACACACCGGCAGCCCGCCCCACCCCAGTGTAGGCAGATGGTGAGAAGTGGAGCCAGGGTTTACACATCCCCAGACAATAGCAGTCTTTCCCTGGCATTGGGGCCCTTTCCATGTCAACTGTGTGTGTTTCTCCCTGGAGTCTGGTTTAGGCCAGGCTCCTTTTTCAGTGAAACACGGAATTACACACACAATTCCCTGCTGACATCACTAGAGATGATGCCATGTCTAATAGCGGTCTGGAATTGTGATATAGCTAAGAGTTGACTATTTATAGGTTTAAGTTTATATAAATATTGAAATGCTGTCCTGAGGTACAGGTATAAAACATTCTAGTAGCTTAACTCTAGTCTTGAGGACAGAGTCAGTGTTAAATGGGGCAGTGCAGTCAAACACATGATTTTCTTGTTTTTTTTTATATATTTCCACACTGAGGTTGAAAAAAATATGGTGAAAATTATGATAATGCATTTTAGTATAAGAGCTGTTTGAAAAGACCACCTGAAATGTCAACTTGTTTGGCTGGGTGGGTTTTTTGGACTGCCTGGTGACATCACCAGATGGTATAAGCTAATAGGCCAATAACAAAGACAGTTTGTCCTTCTCTCTGCCAATAACAGCTATTTTTCAGGTTATACATCCTTCCAATTAAGCTCCTCCAATTAGGCCCCTCTCTCAGACAGTCCTAGCAACATTTTTGCTTGAGAAATTACAATTTTCTAAGAAGCTATTTTAGTTTGTTTTTTTTACCATTTTAATTGAAAACAATCACAGTAAGGTACTTAATTGCTACGCAGACATGATTTGATATTGAGATCAAACGGCTGCATTGGACCTTTAAAGGAAAATACCACTCAAACTATGTTGCTATTTGTTTCACTGTTGATACAGTCCCAAAATGTTTTGCATGTCATCAATCAAGTTTTCTAGATATAGAACTTTCAAAATACAGAAAGTGTCAAAGTATGCTGCGTTTTGCATCATATGATCAACAGTGGACTAATGAAACAAATACCAAAAGACAGTGGAATTTTCATTTAAGTGTTGCTGATTAACTGACTAATATTAATGTGTAAATGGAGTCCTATACAGGTTCTGTAAAATCCTACTAGTCCCATATCTGGAGGCCAGTCAGTCAATGTAGTTGCGTAAAGATACACAACAAAGAACATGTAGCTTTGGTCAGAGAAGAAGACTTCTGGGAGATGGGCAGGTCTGGGGGTCATTAGCTGTTTGTCCCCCTCCCCCTCTCTAAAAACAAACAACTCCATACTTAAGTGTCAACAAGCTGTCAAACGATTGGCCTAATCCATTTGAATGACAGTGGATTTTAGCTAACATAACTGTGATTAATACTAACACCTGGGGACCAATCTTTGTGAAAATCAACTTTTTGCATTCCATTGGTCACTAAATCGTCTATGTTGGTGATCAAGTTCAGACTTGGTTAGGGAGTCGCTAAAAGATTTGATTATGCACAGACTGGACTTCAGACCAGACTAAAAGCACAGCGTCATATCACAGGTCGTCATAATATTTAGAGTAGTATGGCTGTCTTGCCACTTTAACTAAGTAACAAAAGTGAAACACCACATGCTTTTTGATATGCCATAACTTGCCTTTCGTGAACTAACACTGGCACTTAACTTCCCCCCTACTAGCACGGACTTCGCTGATAACTACTTCAGCGAGGAAAAATGTTCTTACTATGACTAAGATGTGGATGTCCCACCTAGCTATTTTAAGATGAATACATTAACTGCAAGTCGCTCTGGATAAGTGTCTGCTAAATTTCTAACATGTAAATAACTCTAGCATTACCCAATATGAACATTAAATTGGAATGACCTTGATGTAAAAGTGTTGGCACAGGAGGTTCCATGGCGGTTTAATTTCTATAGCATTTATTAATCACAATGTGAGGAGGTTGTCCAATAGCCACTCACTTCAGTATTCAAAAACATAACTAATTGTGGTGTTCACATAGACTTGAGTTAGTTCATTGTGTATTCATTTAGGTGTGAAGAAATTCTATTTGGACTAGTGCACTTTTCTAATCGTTCCAAAAATGTATGTTGAAGACAGACTGCCAAAACAGAGAGTCTAGTATTTAGGGTGTGTGAGTGAGAGGGGTGCAGGCGGGCTTTACCTCGTGTCTTCACGACCGAGATTCCCACGGCCCCCCTGCCCCCGCCCCTGACCCTGGACATTTTCAGTGCACCAAAAGACCCGTCTCTAGCTATGATAACTAATGTCGTATACTGCACGAGCTATGGTTGAAAAATACCCACAACCGTTGTGATGGACGTGTTTTTCAGCCAGCCAGCTAGCATAAGAGAATGCTGCACCAGATATTCAAAAATATGGGCAATTGCATGTTACCATATGCTGCTATAGCTGAAGATAAGCAAAAATTCCACCCTTGACAGAGAAAAGAGAGAGACCTACCAGCGCCAGACGGTCCCGGCTCCATCCCATCCACTTAACCGCGCGGGCACTAGACAGTCCAGGGTTCTACGGCCACAGCGCCAGCCCTTTCAGGCTGGAAGAGTTGCAGACTTCCAGCCCCCTCCTCTCGGCGTGTAGTCTTCTCCGTACTCGCTAACTCCCCACCCCTTCCAGTACCCCAGACACGCAGAGTTGTAACGACAAAAGCTGCCTGTCTGATGACCCGAGAATCGCTGTCTGAACGGCTCTTGTGCGATACCTTGCATCGGGTTTCTTTCCTCTCTTTACCTGGCCTGATAACATTAACCGTGGCGCTATGCTTTCTTATCGGTCTGTTATGCTCCTGCTCACCGTTCAAGAACGATTCTCCAGTGGAACAAAAAAGGGTCCCCCCCCTCCCCGAATTCTGAAACCTCTTCTTTGACTTTGAATGATGTTGCATTCTGTACAGGAGTTGTTGTAGTCGCCCTCTACTGGAGGCTGCTGTATGGGTTATCTTGGCGTAGCAGCTGAGCTGGACATGGTTAGTGCTGTCCGGAATTCTTGGGACGTCCCTTCCCTATCAATGTTTCCTAAACTCGGTCCTGGGGACCAAAGGGTGTACATTTTGGGTTTTTCCCCAGCTGATTCAAACAACCAAAGCTTGATGATAATTTGAATCAGCTGTGTAGTGCTTGGGCAAAACGGGGTCCCCAGGACGGAGTTTGGGAAACCCATAACCCTTACCTATTTTAAATTCCACTTCAGTAGGGACGTCCCAAGATCCCGGATAGCACTGAGTCCAATTTGAAACCTATCCAGTAAATGTTTAAATATCCTATTCGACCCCCAGAACACCAATTTACCTGAAACATTTTCCTGTCAATCCACATGCAGAGAAATCTGTACAAACAGTTCCAGGAGGAAGTGGTCGGTCTTTTGAAAACGTCACTCCGTCGAATAAGGAAGGGGACGTCATCTTAAACTGTGAGTTGGAAGGTATGTGAAATATGTAAAAATACGGCTCATAATGTTGATAATTCATGATCTCTTTCAACAATATGAATGAAATCGACCATTTTAGTGCAAGGTGCAATTGCTTTGTACATTTCAAACAGTGTTCATCATTGGTTATCGCTCCCTGTCCGGTTTGCTTGAGTTGTGTTAGCTACCTAGCTACAGTAGCTATGATAACTATGTAGCTATCCAAGACTTGATCCACATGAATCAGAGATGCATACTCATATAGCTAGTTATCAGAATATTATTTGGTAAATATATCCCGTTTGTGCATGCATGCATGCATGTAGACTAGTGGCGTATGTATCAGAACTAATCAGATAGTGGGGTCCGAAATCATTAACACCCATAAAGATCCGCAGAAATGGCTATAAAATAAAGATACCAGTAGCTCAGGCTGGTCTCATAGACTAGACATGAATCCGGGACACTCAAATGAGTATGATGTTTGGTATGGTTACATAAGATAGGAAGAAACGAAAGCAGGGTGGTTGGTCAAGGTGGATGGGTGTTCGAATCTCATCATGGACATTTTTAGCTAATTATCAGCTACTTATTACTTTTGAGCTACTTTGCATATTAGCTAAGCCTAACCTTAACCCTTTTAGCAAACCCTTCCCCTAACCCTTTAACCTAACTCTTAACCTTCAATAACTCAATGCATGCACACACTCCTATTGAATATGCCTTCACCTGTATTGTGAATAGGCCTAGACTACATCTTGATTTACCCAGTTTATCAATTGTGATTTACAATTCAAATAAATGATGACCATTATGTTGTTATGTAGTTAGTATACAATCAATTTGACTTTACCAATCTATCATTGATTCATTAATGCCGGGCTCTCCAACCCTGTTCCTGGAGAGCTACCATCTTATAGGTTTTCCGTCCAACATCAGTTGCAACTAACCTGATTCAGCTTATCAACCAGCTAATTATTAGAATAATTTGCGCTAGATTAAGGGTGGAGCAAAAACCCACAGGACGGTAGCTCTCCAGGAACAGGGTTGGAGTGCCCTGCATTAATGCATGCATGGCTGTCTTTGAAAAATTGAAATGAAAAATATCAAATGTAATGATATTGAACTCAAAAGATCTGTCTGGATCAAGTGCCATTCTGTGACTTTGGCTAATATGCCTTCTTGTTTTGCCGTGGTATCGTTTTGGTAGCAAGTATCGCGATGGTATCGAGTATCATGATACTAAACCTGGTATCGAAGTCAAAATTCTGGTATCATGACAACATTACGCCAAACCCACCACTGGTGTGTGTGTGACCAAATAGCTCTATGTTCATGTCATCGGACCAAAGCACCGGCTCCAATCCAAGTGCCAGTGCTGTTTAGCAAACTCGAGGCATTTACATTTGTTGGATGAAATGAAAATAGAGCTCTTTGGCCACACACACTAGTGGTGGGTTTGGTGTCTAAATGAGAATACATGAGTAGAGAATAACCCCTACGGTAAAATATGGTGGTGGACCTTTGCTGTTATGGGGCTATTTTGCTTCCACTGCTTCCTTGTTAAGGTCAACAACAAAACCTGGTTGCCTCTGCCAGGAGGTTAAAACTTGGCTGCAAGTGAATCTTCCAGCAAGACAATAACCCCAACCACACTTCAAAATCCACAAAGAAATGGTTAATTGACCAGAAAATCTATATTTTGCAATGGCCATCTCAGTCTCCGGACTTAAACCCCATTTGAAAACCTGTGGTTTGAATAGAGTACCACAGTATGAGTCATAATTCCCCAAAACCTAGCGGTCAAACAGGGAAATGGTTCCAATCGTTTTGCTCAGAAACATTTCCCTGTTTGACCTCTAGGTTTTATGGGTATTATGACATCTCCACTGTGGGGGTCTATTGAAGAGGGCAGTCCATAAGCGCAGACAAAGGATATCAAAGCTCTGGAAGGATTCAAATCAAATAAAATGTATTTATATAGCCCTTCTTACATCAGCTGATATCTCAAAGTGCTGTACAGAAACCCAGCCTAAAACCCCAAACAGCAAGCAATGCAGGTGTAGAAGCACAGTGGCTAGGAAAAACTCCCTAGAAAGGCCAAAACCTAGAGAGGAACCAGGCTATGAGGGGTGGCCAGTCCTCTTCTGGCTGTGCCGGGTGGAGATTATAACAGAGCATGGCCAAGATGTTGAAATGTTCATAAATGACCAGCATGGTCAAATAATAATAATCACAGTAGTTGTCGAGGGTGCAACAAGTCAGCACCTCGAGTAAATGTCAGTTGGCTTTTCATAGCCGATCATTGAGAGTATCTCTACCGCTCCTGCTGTCTCTAGAGAGTTGAAAACAGCAGGTCTGGGACAGGTAGCACGTCCGGTGAACAGGTCAGGGTTCCATAGCCGCAGGCAGAACAGTTGAAACTGGAGCAGCAGCACGGCCAGGTGGACTGGGGACAGCAAGGAGTCATCATGCCAGGTAGTCCTGAGGCATGGTCCTAGGGCTCAGGTCCTCTGAGAGAGAGAAAGAAAGAAAGAGAGAATTAGAGAGCATACTTAAATTCACACAGGACACTGGATAAGACAGGAGAAATACTCCAGATATAACAGACTGACCCTAGCCCCCCGACACAAACTACTGCAGCATAAATACTGGAGGCTGAGACAGGAGGGGTCAGGAGACACTGTGGCCCCATCCGATGATACCCCCGGACAGGGCCAAACAGGCAGGATATAACCCCACCCATTTTGCCAAAGCACAGCCCCCACACCACTAGAGGGGTATCTTCACCCACCAACTTATCATCCTGAGACATGGCCGAGTATAGCCCACAAAGATCTCCGCCACGGCACAACCCAAGGGGGGGGGGGCGCCAACCCAGACAGGAAGACCACGTCAGTGACTCAACCCACTCAAGTGACGCACCCCTCCTAGGGACGTCATGGAAGAACACCAGTAAGCCAGTGACTCAGCCCCTGTAGTAAGGTTAGAGGTAGAGAATCCCAGTGGAGAGAGGGGGATTATGTATGGAGGAATGGTCTAAGATCCCTCCAAATGTGTTCTCCAAAAAGGGCTCCGTGCCATTTATCCTCGCAAGTTGAGGTATTGAAAGGTATTCACAACTGGGGTGTCAATCATTTTGACCCCTACCTTTATTGAGAAAAAAAATATTACTTGTTAAACAAAATCTTTCTCTGAGCAATTGTATTAGTATAAAATTATATAATTTCCCAATTTTTTGGGAGCATACAATATAGCTCAGGATTTGAATTATTTATTTTACAGTCATTTCTGCTCTGCTTTATCAAGGGTGTCAATCATTTCAGACCTCCCTGTTTGTCTGGTATGTGGACTAGAAGACCAGAAAGTAGTGGCCTCTGAAGACCTTATCCTACTAACTGTCAATGAATGCACTGCCGTTACGTTTGTTGATGCACCCCACTTAACTAGGCCTATGCTCTATATGTAACTATGCTACATACCTCTCACTACTGTGTCTAATGCAGCCCATGGCTACACAAACCGGGGACTGCTGAATTTGTCATACAAGCCTAACGGCTAACCTTGTTCATAAATTGCTTGTTTATAGGCATCTGTTTATATGCATCTCTAATATGTGTAGTAAGATGTAATGCATGCTTCTCCACAGGGGTGTCAGAGTTTAAATATGTCGTGGATAAGGGAAGGTGAATTGAACCTCATTGAGAAGCTCTCAGCCAACATACTGAAGGTATGACTATCTATTTGCAAATGCACACCTTCTGGGGATATTTGAATTAATTAAATCACAACCACATTTTATGATATGTAATATGGTTCTATCGGTATGGAATCCATCCCCCCCCCTCCTTGGTCTCTCCCAGGCTGGCCCGATGCCCAAACATGTGGCCTTTATCATGGACGGCAACCGGCGCTACGCCCGCAAGCGTCAGGTGGAGCGCCAGGAGGGACACACACAGGGTTTTGACAAACTGGCAGAGGTGAGGTTCCCAGGGGACATCGGTGTCATGCCATCATGTCATGATGTAGTTATTGTTCTTTCTACCATAGTTGTTCTCATTCATACCGTCCTTTTTGCATGAGCATTCACAGGTAGGCAACTGCACTTCAACCATATTCTTCACCATTACCATCATAACATGTATTTGTATAGGGCTGTCACCAAAAACATTAAGAATACATACTACTCTTATGTTGGCTTTACTGATGATCAACCTTGGTGGCTCCTTCCTTTAGACACTACGCTGGTGCCTGAACCTGAGCATCCATGAGGTCACAGTGTACGCCTTCAGCATCGAGAACTTCAAGCGGTCTAAAGACGAGGTGGACGGCCTAATGGAGCTGGCCAAGCAGAAGTTCATCAGACTGCTAGAAGAACAGTGAGTGTCAGAACAGAGGAGCCAGAGTGCTGCCATTAAAGATGCATAGGTGTGGGAGTCCCAGTGAGTGGGGGAGGAAGCAGCATAGCTACCTACTAAATGAAGGGTTTTCTTTCCACAGTCAGAGGGACTGGGAGAAAAGCTAAAAGGGCTCAAGGCAGATGTTTTACAGATACTTTAATTAAAATCTCGACAATGAGGATGTTTCAGTAATTGGCCCAGGGTTTCACTTGGCGCCGGACAACGTGACCGGGAAGATTTAAATTCACCGGCCATTTGAGACATTTACCGGACCCATATGCATTGGGTGCATAAACCATTAGGGCATCCACCCATGGTACTCAGAATAACAGAAATCATGCTTAGATTATGGTAATTCATCTTAACAGAACATGCAACTCCTGTAATGAAGCAGCCAATAAAACTTAATTTTGAGACATTTGCCTAAATGGAATTCGTGGGAAAACACCATTCTAAACAGTGCACCTCGAGAGTGGTTCCATATGCGACAGAGATGAAAATCTCATAAACATATTGTGGAAAGAGGGGGGATCTAAAGATGCAACAACTAGGATGGGTTGTTAATGACTATGATTGTGCCTTTGGCTTCTGGACAACAAAATAAAGTTTGAACCAATAGAACAGGAAATGGCATAAGGGAAGGTGAATTTAACCTTTTTGAGAAGCTCTCAGCTAACATACTGAAGCTTTGACTAGGGAAGTAAATTGAAATAAATATACCAAAATTATATAACTACTCCTGTCTATACAGAAATTATAAAATCATTCAAAATACTTCACCAGAAAGCATGACTTAGCCGCAGAAGAATTGAGGATCATTATCTTCTTTAAAAAATTGCAGTGGATTGTTTCAAATCACAAGCTAGTAGGCCTATGCCTATTTGGGACTCATTCAATGTGGGCAGTGCGCGTGGTAATAGGCCTAGCTGAATATTTAGTTGCGGTTGTCAATGAAAAGCATCTAAAATATGTGTGAAGATAAGTGTCTTGGGTATAATTTAAAATGTTGAGACAAGAAGGGGGGGGGTAAATACGGAAATATAGGAAAGTCAACGAAATCATTTTTTTAACATCCATTGCGAATGATAATAAAGACTACTAAAACGATAGTTCCTCACATTAGGCTATTTAAACAATCTTTCCTACAATCTCCCCCTCGATAATCACCAAGCGTCGGTGTGAAATAGCAAAATATAATGATCGGATGAGCCCATATATCCAGTTGAAACTTCATAAATACCTGAACACTTTTCCCTTAGGCAAAAACAGCGGTCTCACTAGCGCGGGAAACTCTTAAGGGCCTGGAATAGGCTAGTTGATAAGATGTTGCAAGTTCACTAGCAAAAGCTTCGGGCCAGACCCAGTTGATGGATTTGATACAAATGTTGCACTTTACTATAGCTCAAGTCAAGAAGATAGAAAGGGGGGCAGGAGAGGTTGAGTAGAGCGATGAATGTGATTTGAAAGAACCTGAATGTATCATATTTTCTGTTTTTATTTGTCGACTATTTTTACTTAAATTGTCATCTAAGTTATAGGCTATGAGTTCAATGCGCTCATTTCTTTAGCTGCCAATGGATCATCAATGTGTCCATATGGCAGATGCTGGTGCTCTCGCATTAGTAGAATTTTAACTTAGAGTTTTATCATTTTAATTCAGATTTGTATGATTAACCACGTGACAATGATTTTGAGAAACGAAAATGTTATTATTGAAATGAAACTGTTAAACGAAAATGCGCATATAAAAATCTGAATTGGTAGAAATGGTTGGATAAATTGTAAGTTTCCCCAAACTTGAAAATCACACGCTGCCTGTAAAATAATTGCCTCCACGTTTCCATGGTCGGATTTTGCCTATAGGCTACATTGCAGCAATCTTTTATTTTTATTTATTTTTTACCTTTATTTAACTAGGCAAGTCAGTTAAATACAAATTCTTATTTACAATGACGGCCGAACCCGGACGACGCTGGGCCAATTGTGCGCCGCCCAATGGGACATGCCTCATAATATGAAGTAAAACATGCAGAGTTCAAACAATTTAACTATGTTTTCAAAATGCATACTGCCTCCAGCTTACATGTTGAATCGCAGATATCCTGTTGCCTGCACTTAAATGCTGAATGGGAGGCGCGCTTCAATTATCAGTTGAGAAATATATATATATATATATATATATTTTACATTGGATTGCATTTAGAATTGTTGCGCAAGGAATGGGCTTATCAATGCAGCAACCAGCTGAGTAGTCGCAGGAGACATCCCTCTCTAAATAGTCTCTTTATGCTGTGTGCGTGTGGTAGTTGTTGCATTAATAAGATACATGACGACTAACGAAAATACACACACCAATTTAATTCCACAAAATTATGCTAATTGACCTATAGACAGACGAGTATTTCCATAAATTATTTTACAATGGGGTCATTTTGGCCAGCAACAGTTTTATTTATCATCTGTTCGTTTTTGGGGGGGAACCAAAAGCCAGCAATTGAAGGAAACCCTGACTTGATCATGTCTGCTCTATTCCAATCCAGGGAGAATCTGGAGAAGCATGGGGTGTGCATCCGGGTGTTGGGAGACCTGACTCTACTGCCTCTGGACCTGCAGCAGCATATAGCCCGGGCTGTGGTGGCCACCAGGACTCATAACAAGTAGGCACCGCCACCTCGTCATCCTGCTGCTCCTCACTTCTCTGAGGTGGCTGTGAGCTTGTGTGCAGCCATCTGAAAAACATTGCAGTTTTGACAAATGCGTCAAGGTTTATTGCAGATGCTGGACTGCAGTTGTTTATAATGCAATGCAATTTCTCTATGCATAAAACAACACATGGGCTTCTGTTCAGTCATCTAAGATTTCTTCAGGAGTGGCTTCTTACAGCTGTAATAACTCATTTATTAACGGCCCACCCTCTTTTGCCAACAGATGCTTTCTGAATGTGTGCTTTGCCTACACCTCAAGACATGAAATCGCTAATGCCGTCAGAGAGATGGCTTGGGGTGTAGAGCAGGGACTTATCAAATCCAGGTAAACTACTTCAACAGAGATTCAGAAGAGGAATATTACATGAGTGCATTCATGGCCCTCTCAAATATAATTGTTAAATTTGCATTATCACAGATCTAGATTTGTTTTCTGAATTGTTTTTCTGCTCGTTTCTATTGTCTTGTCTCGGTTGTTGTGTCCAGTGATGTGTCGGAGGCCCTGCTGAGTCGGTGTCTGTACAGCAGTAACTCTCCCAATCCTGACCTGCTCATTCGCACGTCTGGAGAGGTGCGACTCAGTGACTTCCTGCTGTGGCAGGTAAGGAGAACTCCTTACTGTTTCCAGCGTAACGTTGAATGCTAATGAGTTTAGCCTCTTGCCTAGTATCTTCTTTGGTAAGGACAAGACCTACTTTCTGATCAGTGACTTCAGTGACAAACAATGGACCCTCTGGTTTAGCTGCCTCCCCCACTACCTCGTGACTTATTCTTTGTAAATGTAGGCTGTCTGGTGTTACCCATGGGGATTATTCAGTGGGGTGAAATGTTTATAGAACGCTGCAGACAGAAATGTCATATTTTTTTGGTCTGTGCTATTCTGCAGACGTCCCACTCCTGCTTAGTGTTCCAGTCGGTCCTCTGGCCAGAGTACTCCTTCTGGAACCTGTGTGATGCCATTCTGCAGTATCAGCTCAATCACAGACCTCTTCAGGTATGATCTCTCTCTTTCCTTCATCCATCCCCCACATACAGTACATTCCACCGTACGATATTTACCCAATCTCTAAACGTGGGTGCACTTCTGCCACATTATTTCAAGTTGCATTTCCAGAATTGAGTGAGAATTCATTAGAAGGATCATCTGAAAACCTGTAGTAAACTACTGTGTTGTATGGAACACTGATCTGCTTGAATGACTGATCCCTGTGTATGCTGCAGAAAGCCAGAGATCAACACAGAGAAGGACAGGCCCTACAGCAGCATGAGGCAGACCGGGCCTGTGTAGCAGACCTCCTACAGCACCACCGCAATGGAAAGCCCCTGGATGCCCAGAGGAGACAGGAAGCACTGCTCAACTACACTGCCAGCCGAGAGGAACGTGTTCAGGACTTCCTTGGTGCACTCCAGCACAAGAGAGACTCCTTCCTTACTGACTTAACCAGCCAAGCTGCTCTGGCATAAAGAGGGGATGAGGGGAACATAATGCTTCCCATCTTGAATTGGGGGAGCAATCCCATCTCTCCTCCTCTTCCCTAAAGGGCTGAGTGGTTTTAAATTTCTTATTTTGTATGAGTGATTTTACCCCTATGGGGCTGAATGTGGGATATTTATGTGTGTATTCTAAAAGAGAAGTCTGATCAAAGTCTAATAAAAAGATAAGTCTGGTAAAGAGCTAATAATTATATAAGTTCTGTAAAAATCTGTCCGTCAAATGCATGTCATAGATATTCTTGTTGGATTGATATTCACTATGAAATCGGAGTACTCACTCCCAGAGAAGATACACATCAGAGGCAACCATTTACCACAGCACCAGCTACACTACATGACCAAAAGTATGTGGACACCTGCTCGTCGAACATCTCATTCCAAACTCATGGGCATTAAAATGCGGCAGGTAGCCTAGTGGTGAGTGTTGGGCCAGTAACTGAAAAGGTTGCTAGATCGAATCCACGAGCTGATGATATAAAAATCTGTTGTTCTGCTTCTGAACAAGGCAGTTAACCCACTGTTCCTAGGCCGTCATTGTAAATAAGAATTTGTTCTTAACTGACCTGCCTAGTTAAATAAAATATAAAAAATATGGAGGTGGTACCCTTTGCTGCTATAACAGCTTCCACTCTTCTGGGAAGGCTTTCCACTAGATGTTGGAACATTGCTGCGGGGACTTGCTTCCATTCAGCCACAAGAGCATTAGTGAGGTCGGGTACTGATGTTGGGCGATTAGGCCTGTCTTGAAGTTGGCGTTCGATGGGGTTGAGGTCAGGGCTTTGTCCAGTGAAGTTCTTCCACACTGATCTCGACAAACCATTTCTGTATGGACCTCGCTTTGTTCACGGGGGCATTGTTATGCTGAAACAGGAAAAGGCCTTCCCCAAACTGTTGCCACAAAGTTGGAAGCACAGACTTGTCTAGAATGTCATATGCTGTAGCGTTAAGATTTCCCTTCACTGGAACTAAGAGGCCTAGCCGGAACTATGAAAAACAGCCCCAGACCATTATTTCATCAACTTTTACAGTTCTGCCAAACCCAGATTCGTTCGTCCGACTGCCAGATGGTGAAGTGTGATTTGTGAGCCGTTGTTGCTCCTAGACATTTCCACTTCACAATAACACTTACAGTTGACCAGGCCAGCTCTAGCAGGGTAGAAAGTTGACGAACTGACTTGTACGTTGCAAGTCACTGAGCTCTTCAGTAAGGCCATTCTACTGGCAATGTTTGTCTATGGAGATTGCATGGCTGTGTGCTCGATTTTATACAGCTGTCAGCAATGGTTGTGGCTGAAATAGCCGACTCCAGTTTTGAAGGAGTGTCCAGATACTTGTGTATATAAACGTCCTCTCATAGTCAACTGCTTTTATTTTCAGCAAACTTAACATGTGTAAATATTTGTATGAACATGACAAGATTAAACAATTGAGACGTAAACTGAACAAGTTCCACAGACATGTGACTAACAGAAATGGAATGTGTCCCTGAACAAAGGGGGGGGGGGCCAAAATCAAAAGTAACAGTCAGTATCTGGTGTGGTCACCAGCTGCATTAAGTATTGCAGTGCATCTCCTCCGCATGGACTGCACCAGATTTGCCAGTTCTTGCTGTGAGAGGTTACCTCACTCTTCCACCAAGGCACCTGCAAATTCTCTGACATTTCTGGGGGGAATGACCCTAGCCTTCACCCTCCGATCCAACAGGTCCCAGACGTGCTCAAAGGGATTGAGATCCGGGCTCTTCGCTGGCCATGGCAGAACACTGACATACCTGTCTTGCAGGAAATCATGCACAGAACGAGCAGTATGGCTGGTGGCATTGTCATGCTGGAGGGTCATGTCAGGATGAGCCTGCAGGAAGGGTACCACATGAGGGAGGAGGATGTCTTCCCTGTAACGCACAGCGTTGAGATTGCCTGCAATGACAACAAGCTCAATCCGATGATGCTGTGACACACCGCCCCAGACCATGACGGACCTTCCACCTTCAAATCGATCCCGCTTCAGTGTACAGGCCTCGGTGTAACGCTCATTCCTTCGACAATAAGCGTGAATCCGACCATCACCCCTGGTGAGACAAAACCACAACTTGTTAGTGAAGAGCACTTTTTGCCAGTCCTGTCTGGTCCAGCGACGGTGGGTTTGCCCATAGGCGACGTTGTTGCTGGTGATGTCTGGTGAGGACCTGCCTTACAGCAGGCCTACAAGCCCTCAGTCCAGCCTCTCTCAGCCTATTGCGGACAGTCTGAGCACCGATGGAGGGATTGTGTGTTCCTGGTGTAACTCGGGCAGTTGTTGTTGCAATACTGTACCTGTCCCGCAGGTGTGATGTTTGGATGTACCGATCTTGTGCAGGGGTTGTTACACATGGTCTGCCACTGCAGGACGATCAGCTGTCCATCCTGCAGCGTCTTAGGCATCTCACAATACGGACATTGCAATTTACTGCCCTGGCCACATCTGCAGTCCTCCTTGCAGCATACCTAAGGCATGCAGCATACCTAAGGGACCCTGGGCATCTTTCTTTGGTGTTTTTCAGAGTCAGTAGAAAGGCCTCTTTAGTGTCCTAAGTTTTCATAACTGTGACCTTAATTGCCTACCGTCTGTAAGCTGTTAATGTCTTAACGACCGTTCCACAGGTGCATGTTGTTTATGGTTCATTGAATAAGCATGGGAAACAGTGTTTAAACCCATTACAATGAAGATCTGTGAAGTTATTTGGATTTTTCTGAATTATCTTTGAAAGACAGGGTCCTGAAAAAGGGCCGTTTCTTTATTTGCTGAGTTTATAGTGTATGTGTGCTGGACTGGTCAAGTCAAATTTTCAATGAATGTCATTGTGCAATAACTGTTATGGTCATGGATGCCCATATTTGACATGTAAAACAACTATATTTTTACCAGGTTTCTTTATCTTGCAGAATAAACGTGATTGTTAATTTAGTTTCATGTACATTACTTATATTCATAAATTGTACATCCAAATTGATGATTTTGTAACTTTTTATAGGATGTTTTATATTGTATCTTGCATCATTGACGGGTGATGTACACTGCAGACAAAGTTTCTAAACCCAGAGGGGCAACATCGCGAGACTGCCGGGAATGCTTGTGAAGCAGATCAAGCAGACAAGGCCGGGGTTGAAGAAGTCAATGAGAGTAGTGAAACGTTCTTCCTTAGTTGTTAATTTTCTGGAAATGTAGGTACAACCTATGAACGACCCAATGTTTTAAGTAGTTGAACATTTTATTACTCCAACTTCGTGAAATTGACCAATTGACACAAAAAACTACTTTATATGGAAGGGGTGCCATTGATTTGATGGCCTGTAAATTCGCAGTTCGGCGCGAGACAAACCTTAGACAAGATTAAGTGTTTCTGCGCATGAGTTTAGCGATCTAACGTCGCCATGACATCGCCTACAAGCGTGATAGGGGATTTTGATTGGAGAAGCAGTTTCTCCCTACACTGAACTGTCTTTGCTGCAGAAACCACGCCACCTTGTTACAGCGGTGGTATTTATCATGCACTATCTCTTTAAGAAAATGGAGACGCCCACAAGCACGTGATTTGTTTTCATCCAATGTATGACTTAAAATATAAAAACTGGTTCAAACCGGTTTCTATCTTATATTTTACATTCGGTCATTATTTTACATTCACCATTGTTGCATTGCTAACGTGGCTAGAAGAGCTTAGTGAGATAGCCAACAACTCACATTTAAAAAAAAAAATTGTGTTGCAATTCCCGAACAATCATCAACATGCCCAAAAGAAAGGTAAGGAATCCTTAATTTTCCGGCTAACAAATATATTTGTATTATTATTTTTTGGCTTGCATCTTGCCGTTTTAAAATTGCATTTGGTCTCTTCATCAGTACTGTATGTCGTCGTTTAGAAATGGCGGCAAAATGGGTCATCCTCTCAACGCAGTCATCAACATATCAAAGAAACCGTAAAAAAAGTACAACTACATAAGAAATAAGGTGTAAACATATTAACCATATTTATTACGAGTATTCGTCCTACATTGAGCATACCTATGACTAGTCCATGCACTCAAAAGCTAAGTACGATTTGGGCATCACGCGCTTGATGCTTCTTGGAAGTTGTGCAGAAGCTCGCGGGGCTCAACTGAGATATTTCATACATATAAACGATTTAACTATTAATATGTGTATTTCAATGTGCTGCCTGTGTCTAGTTTTCTAGTCATGTTGAGGCAGGCTTGAATCAGTGAGCCACAGAAATTGGTGGGAAAAGATGCTTGGTCGTTTTTCAATAGTTTGCACCCGACGCAACGCTTAAATGCAATCATATGAATCCTCTACTTTACCAGCTAATAATAATTCCTTGCTAATGCATTTTTTCCCCAACTAACATTAGCTAGAGTTGTTAACGTTAACTTCAGTCCATTTACCCTGGCCCTGCAAATTTCAACGTCAGGCTGCCATCTTTGCATAGCCAACATTAGCTAGCATCTATGTGAATGCACAAGCAGCATATGCGCGGGTGCTTTTCAATGACCTTTTCTATTGGGTTTATCGTTGAACCTCAAAGTATTACAAAAAAAAATAAAAACACATCACTGCATCGTTAGCCGCATTAACTTCATCGAAATAATGTTGCTAGGTAGATTTATTGAGCGCGAACTTCATCTTGTTGATGGCTGTCGAGCGCGAATTGACGCAAAACAAAGGAAGTGCCAAGCGCGCCCGATTGTTGTGACAGGTTAGATTTGAATTTGAATATGCGCGGGAATTCCTTCGAAGTCAGAAGTAGCCTAGAACAGCGGAAATGTATGTCATAAAAAAAATGTATGGCTAACTTGCTCACGGTGGTGTATGTAATCCGTTGTGCAAAATATACATTATACAAAAGCCCAGCATGTTCTCTGGGGATGTGATGCTTCATTTTGATCAAAGGGGCCATCCATAGAATAAGAGAGGGCAACAATGGACAGCATCTGCTGCAGTTACCTTACTTTTTGAAAAGGACCTATGCTGTACTACCCAGACATACTGTCTGATACATTAGCTAAATGTATTTATTCTTCAACGTATTTAAAATTTGCTTTCTGAATTAATTTCCTACCCGTTTATAAAGATTTTCCTTCTGCTTTTTCTTGTTTTCAGAGTGCTACCAAGGGCGATGAGGTATGCATACAAATATTCACAATATTCATTCTAAACTGTTAACTAGTGTATTCGTTATAATTTGTTACACTTTAACTGAACTACAACTTATACATGCTATATAAGATGTTCATAAAGTCTTGAGCAATTAGGTCTACATAAATGCGTCACAGATCATTTGTTAACACTTATATACATAAAGGGTGATATGAAAAGTCAAATGTGCCATTACTCATTTGAAACCCTTTATAAAGCATGACGTTTGCTTATTAATTATAATTTGCGGATACATCTATCATCATTATTTTTGACGGCTTCCTATTCTTTAAGTTGTTGTTTGTTTAAAGTGGGACCAATATAGTAGTAACTGAGTCATAGCTAGATATGTAAAATGTGTTTCTTTTTCAGCCTGCAAGACGTTCAGCACGTTTGTCATCTGTAAGTAGTACCGTTGAAATAGGCTACTTTAGGATCTGTACATTTCTTTGTATTGCAAACTCATGTGGTACTTACCCTAATTACCGTCTTATTTCTTTTTTGCAGAGACCTGCGCCAAAGCCGGCGGCCAAACCCAAAAAAGCGGCAGCACCCAAAGTATGTTAAATATTTGTTTCATCTGTCTTTTATTAATAAAGTTAAACTTGGAGTTCTTCAATGTGCTGTTTTCGCATCTAGTTTATTAGCGGTTGTGTTAACTCTTAGCCTAAGCGTTATTGATTCATGGCCTTTGGCATCAACTCAGAAGTTGTCCTATTTATTATATTTTTTAACAGCCACATGAGGGAAAGCATCAGAAAAAGAATCTCAAGTATTTGGCAAGATGCATAACATCTTGAAGGAAGTGAGAGGAGAGAGAATACACTTACTCCTTCAGTAGTCAACAGTGGCTAACGTGTTTTTTCTTCTTCAGAAGCCAGTCAAAGGAAAGAAGGCAGCTGAGAACGGTGATGCCAAGGCTGAGGTTTGTGTCCTGAAAGGATCTGTTTGCTATCTATTCAATGTGATTCTTCTCCCCCATTAGGGTTTAGATTTGGTTTCGCTTTAGGCTGTACATGACTTTATCTGCAATCCATCAGTCACCCTTACCTCAAATAAACCACACTGTACCTTGATGGGGATGTGATTAATTCAGTCCACCTCTACATACATGCATGCATTACTTATTTGATGGGCGCTCAACTCAATTATGTGTGAATTGTGGAATGATATTAACCAAGCAGTTCTGTGGAAATTGTCATTACATAGAACCTCTGGACGCTATGTAATGTATTTGCTTTCTGCCCTGCTGGCATAAGTTAGTGCATGTAATTGAATCGATTTGCACAAAAATAACTAATCTTTAGGAAAAAAAATATTACTTTCACTACAACAATACAGTAGGCCTATGGGGTAAGATGCACTTAAATATACGTATTTAGTTAGTTGGACGGTTTCTTATTTTCTATTCTCTTGACAATAACAGATCAAAGGTAACTTTCTTGTTGCATACAAACAGTTTTTTGTTTTAGTTATTTTTGTAGGTCTGAAATAAGTCAATTTCCCCTCCCCCCCATTTCTAGGCGA
This sequence comes from Salmo trutta, assembly GCF_901001165.1. Classification (NCBI taxonomy): domain Eukaryota; kingdom Metazoa; phylum Chordata; class Actinopteri; order Salmoniformes; family Salmonidae; genus Salmo; species Salmo trutta. Next base: position 50,073,514 of record NC_042959.1, on the reverse strand, counting down.
AGGTTGAAGCCGCCGGAGACGCCAAATGAAGAACTGTTTGAAGTTGTGATCATTCTGTGTACTTGGTGACTGTACAGTTTAAAATAAGTATTTTTTACCAAGTTTTTTTTATATTAAAAGATATCATTTATAGTTCATTGTGGGCTTACATTTGACGTAATGAAGCTGTTCCAAGGGGTTGTCAAGTTCATATCCATTTTTATGCCTTGTTTAAATGAATACCGTCCATATCCAGTCAAAGTTTTAAAAAAGAAAAGAAACTTCTAACCCTGCTTTTTTTAACTGATGAATGTTATTTTCCTACATAAATCCAAACATTAAAGGCAGCTAAAGTGTGTTTCGAAAATGTTTAAGAGGAATCGGGTTTTTGCCACTCCTTTTAGTTTTTTTATTGTACAAGTAATATTAATTAATTACTTACCAAATGTTTTGAATCAACATCAGATCTTCTCATTCAGGAGACAAAAGACACCGTTTGAAAGTAATCACTAACTTGTATTAGGTCAACACACAAGCAACACACAAAATTAATAATGTGAACTTAATCATTTGTTCTATTGTTTATTTTATTAAATTGTTCTGTAAAAACAGTGGAAAGAGCTATTGTGACGCCTATGAAATTTTAAATGTTCTTGAATAAAATGATAAAAAGGCTATTTTTGCTTAATTTAGACATCTATATAACATAGCAAATCATTATACAGCAAACTGTATATCAAACATTCTTTGTCACAGTTGTTGACATGCTAGTTTGTGCACAAATCCACAGGTTATCTGATACTTTCCTATTGGGCAGGGACAGCAACTGCTTCCTCATGGGGAACCCCAGACCTAGTCACCTGGGGCTCCTTCCTGTAAGAAAAATGCATAGATAAAATCCATCCACTTTCATCCTATTGGATTACAATATTGAGGCCTTTTCTCTACTGCCATAAAAATGCATTACCTACCAATTCAACCTCTATTGGGCATCTGCTATTGTGTCAGCAAAAGTAAGTTCTCTGCTATGTGGTGGTTCTGTGTTGTCACTTTTCTACCACCAATCCATCCCTTTGTCGATAAAGGTAGTGCATGGCTGAGGGGTATCCAGTGCATTAGGAAAGTATTCAGGCCACTTGACTTTTTCCACATTGTTACGTTACAGCCTTATTCTAAAATGGAGGACACGTATATTAGTGTCTGGTTTGAGAAACAGGCGCCTCACAAGTCCTCAAGGAGCAGCTTCATTAAATAGTACCTGCAAAACACCAGTTTCAATGTCAACAGTGAAGAGGCGACTCCGGGATGCTGGCCTAGGCAGAGTTGCAAAGAAAAAGCCATATCTCAGACTGGCCAATAAAACAGGAACTCTGCCTAGAAAGCCAGCATCCCGGAGTCGCCTCTTCGCTGTTGACGTTGAGACTGGTGTTTTGCAGGTACTATTTAATGAAGCTGCCAGTTGAGGACTTGTGAGGCATCTGTTTCTCAAACTTGACACTCCAATGTACTTGTCCTCTTGCTCAGTTGTGCACCTGGGCCTCCACTCCTCTTTCTATTCTGGTTAGAGCCAGTTTGCGCTGTTCTGTAAAGGGAGTAGTACACAGTGTTGTACAAGATCTTCAGTTTCTTGGCAATTTCTCACATGGAATAGCCTTCATTTCTCAGAACAAGATTAGACTGACGGGTTTCAGCAGAAAGGTCTTTGTTTCTGGCCATTTTGAGCATGTAATCGAACCCATAAATGCTGATGCTCCAGATACTCAACTAGTCTAAAGAAGGCCAGTTTTATTGCTTCTTTAATCAGCACAACAGTTTTCAGCTGTGCTAACATAATTGCAAAAGGGTTTTCTAATGATCAATTAGCCTTTTAAAACGATAAACTTGAATTAGCTAACACAACGTGCCATTGGAACACAGGAGTGATGATTGCTGATAATGGGCCTCTGTACGGCTATGTAGATATTCCATAAAAAATAAGCTGTTTCCAGCTACAATAGTCATTTACAACATTAACAATGTCTACACTTTCTGATCAATTTGATGTTATTTTAATTGACAAAAAAAAAAATTCTTTCAAAAACAAGGACATTTAAGTGACCCCAAACTTTTGAATGGTACTGTAAGTCTTCAGACCCTTTACTCAGTACTTTGTTGAAGTACCTTAGCAGTTATTACAGCCTAGAGTCTTCTTGGGTATGACGCTACAAGCTTGGCACACCTGTATTTGGGGAGTTACTCCCATTCTCTGCCGACCCTCTCAAGCTCTATCAGGTTGGATGGGGAGTGTTGCTGCACAGCTATTTTCAGGTCTCTCCAGAGATGTTCATGTTCGACCTTTGGCTGGGCCACTCAAGGACATTCAGAAACTTGTCCAGAAGCCACGTCTTGGCTATGTGCTTAGGGTCGTTGTCCTGTTGGAAGGTGACTCTTCGCCCCAGTCTGAGGTCCTGAGCACTCTGGAGCAGGTTTTCATCAAGGATCTCTGTACTTTGCTCCGTTCATCTTTCCCTCGATCCTGACTAGTCTTCCAGTCCCTGCTGCTAAAAAACATCCCCACAACATGATGCTGCCAACACCATGATTCACCGTAGGGATGGTGCCAGGTTTCCTCCAGACGTGACATTTGGCATTCAGGCCAAAGAATTCAATCTTGGTTTCATCAGCCCAGATAATCTTGTTTATCATGGTCTGAGAGTCCCTTAGGTGCCTTTTGGCAAACTCAAAGTGGGCTGTCATTTGCCTTCCCTCTGGCCACTCTGCCATAAAGGCAGGGGCGGAAATTCCGGGGGGGACACGACCCCCCCATCCTGGGAAAAATATGATTTGTCCCCCCCAATATATCACTGAAACATAACTATGTAATTTAAATAATATTAATAATACGCAATGAAAGCAATTGTGCTGATTATAGACACTTAATAGCGCGTTTTTAAGTTTCAAAAGATTGCGACCCCCCACCCTTTGCCTCACAATGGTTTGATCCACTGCCAGTTCCTTAGTTGGCAAGGTAACAGAGGGGTGGTATCCACTGTCTGAAAGGCACTCAATGAACGTAACTGACGTGAGGTTAATCCAGTCAATCGCGCACACACACTAGCTGAATATGCAGAGCTAGCGGGCAAATATTAACTATTAAGCTAGCTAGTAATTATTCCATTTATGTGGCCTCGTCAAAGATGGAATCTTTGCTATCGTCAATTTATTCCAAGATCAGCATGCAGATGATGTAAGTTAGTGCTTCAAAGTCCCTGTGATAAGGTTAGCGATAAACTGGAGTCCAAACTGAACAGAACTACACTCTCTTCTACCATTGTCTTAAATATATTTAATGGTCTCGTTGCAAAAGCTAAATTGTCGCAAGGGAACTTTTATTTATTTTATTTCACCTTTATTTAACCCGGGTAGCAAAGATTATAGCAAACACCACTGAAACGGAATTGGTGCTCGCTAGCTTTGCAAATTCAGCTATTGTTGGAAGCCAGCCAATATGAAACAAACTATTAAAATTACAAAAGGTTGCAGCATATGTTGTGTAAATGGTGAACTCATACAGCTGTCAACTCTTGTAATTTTAATCCGTTTCACATTTGCTAGCTACCTTTTAGATCGAAGCCCAAATAGAATGATAAAATATAAGATGATAGAAGCCCATCTCCTACTGTAAATAACCTACACACTGTGTGTGTGTGTAGCCAGCCAGCCAGGTAGAAAAATGGCAGAAAAATAGAAGACGGACATCAGAGTATTTTTCAGTACACCAAAACACAAAGTAAGAACCCTAGTAGCCTAATATCTCAATGACTAGTTGATAAAATGTTCATAAGAAAGAAATGAAATTCTAATGGAAATGTTTCACAATGATGTCATTAGGCAGAGCAGGCAACAGATGGCACACAGACAGCAGAGTTGGGGACAGATATGCAGGGACAGACTGGCAGAGACAGGGAGTCTCAGGTAAGTTTGTTGAGTCTTTGTTTGGCAACATTATGAAAGGTTCTCCATTTTTTTGACTTGTAAAATAGGAACATCATTGGAAAATGCCATGGATACCCCCACTCTCGACTTAAACTGGTGACTGAACTAAGATTTGTTAAAGGCAATGGTATTGCTGTTGTGATTAGTTGTGTAGTTTTGGGTACCGGTAGTTAGGAGTACGGCAAACACCTTATTTCTTTGGTTACTCAATATACATTTACCATATTACAATGTAGGCTATGTGTTACAGCACTACTTTTGTGTCCCCCTCAGGAATTGCTCTTGAGAAAATTTCATGTAATTGTCCCCTCCAAAGTTGATATCAGATTTTCGCCCCTGCATAAAGGCCTGATTGGTGGAGTGCTGCAGAGATGGTTGTCCTTCAGGAAGGTTCTCCCATCTCCACAGAGGAACTCTGGAGCTCTGTCAGAGTGACCATCGGGTTCTTGGTCACCTCCCTGACCAAGGCCCTTCTCCCCCGATTGCTCTGTTTTTTGGTACCTTTCCGCAGATCTGTGCCTCGATACAATCCTGTCTCGGAGCTCTACGGACAATTCCTTGACCTCATGGCTTGGTTTTTGCTCTGACATGCACTGTCAACTGTGGGACCTTATTTAGACAGGTGTGTGCCTTTCCAAATCATGTCCAATCAATTGATTTTACCACAGGTGGACTCCGATCAATTTGTAGAATCATCTCAAGGATGATCAATGGAAAAGAGGATGCACCTGAGCTCAAGTTTGAGTCTTATAGCAAAGGATTTGTATATTTATGTAAATAAGGTAATTATCTTTTTTATTTGTTATACACTTGCAAATTTTTTTTTTACCTGTTTTCGCTTTGTCATTATGGGATATTGTGTTTAGATTGATGATTTTTATTTAATCAATTTTGGAATAAGGTTGTAATGTAACAAAATGGAAAAAGGGAAGGGGGTCTGAATACTTTCCCGAATGCACTGTATTATCTGACTAGATTTCAATTTGACATGAGACATCAGTGTGATACATTTTAGCCTCCAATAGAGGGCAGTGTCTGACCAGAATTAAGAGACTTTAATCAGTGGCTTGCCTGTCCACCAGATGGCTTTCTTATCTCCAGCACTTTAGAATTGACATAAGGAGAGACCTGTTAGTGTTTTCAATTTACATACATTGTACTTAGAGTTAATATACATCCAACCATTTGCCTCCCAAACTTTGCAACATCAGCATGGCTAGGCTCTAACACATTTTGGTAAATTAGAAGGATAGCCTCCCCATTCCAACGTGGGAATTAGGAAAAATAGCGAGGCAAGTGGCTATATCTTTTCAACCAAATAGAGTGTATGATGTGCCTCTCCCTACAGTGGGATGTCACACACAGACACAACACTCGCTCCACAAACCAGGGGGCCAATATGACTGGCAAAAAGATGTAAACCTGTGAGTGTCACTATCCACAACACAAGCCTATACAGTACAGTATACAGTACAAACCCGAGACAGTGGAGGACTGTACAAACAGCAGAGAAGCAAAACATAGAAACATGTGGCCTTGATGCTGTCTATAAGAGAGGGGTTGGATCTAAATGTGGGGTTGGCCTGTATGCCATGTATCAAAATGAACAGATGAGGATTTCACACTCCACCGTCATTCTGGTAAGGGATAGTGAAGCTGCTCTCCTCTATCGCGCAGGTCTCACACATTGGACTGGTGTGCCCTTTTCAAATACTGTAGGCCTATTGGAATTCCCTCTAGTCAGGAGGCACTTAATGGACAAGAAACAGGAATTAACAAATGAAAACAAAGTGAAAGCAGACTTTTCATCTGAAAAGAAACAGAGCCACCGTAAATTTGTTATGAAACAACAACTAGCGAGACACCACAAGGGATGGTAGTCCATCTCCACCCTGCAAACCTCATCCGCTGAGTTCATGTGACTAGCATGAAGGGTGAGGGGGATGGCATCCTCAAAGACAAAAGTTAAGCTATACACATAGGCCTACTAGCATTTATTTGAGGGTGACTACCAAAATGGGACTAGCTGGGAAGAGGAGGGAGTGGGAAAGTTTCTCACAAGGAGAACAAATTATGGGGAGGGGAAAGCAACCTTAAAGGAAAGAGGAAGGTGGGGGTTGCTGAGAGTTCTGCTATTTGTTCTAGGATAGTGTTGACATGAGGAATGGATATGAACATTCCAAATGTATTTAGGTCTATTTAAGCAATAAGGCATGAGGGGGTGTGGTATATGACAAATATACCACTGCTAAGGGCTGTTCTTAAGCACGACGCAATGCGGAGTGCCTGGATACCACCCTTAGCCGTGGTATATTGGCCATATACCACAAACCCCTAAGGTTCCTTATTGCTATTATAAACTGGTTACCAACGTAATTATAGCAGTAAAAACAAATGTTTTGTCATACCCATGGTATGCGGTCTGATATACCATGGCTGTCAGCCAATCAGCACCCAGTTTATAATAATGTATAGCTTCTGTCTTCCATCACCATGGCCTTAGACCAGGGGCCAAAAGTGTGACACCAATCAGGCTCCCGAAAACTGGAGTTGCCCAGCCCTGCGTTAGACTAGAGTTCAACTGCATACAACTAGTCTACACAGCAGAGCACTAAACTAACCATTTGTGTGCTAAATGTCTGTCTGTTGCTCGTTGGGCCAATAACCTATCTGCAGTCAACGAAAGCAATACTACAACAACAGTCAATCAATTAATCAATTATGTAGCCTATAAACCGAAATTAAAACGTGGGAAACGCAACCGCATCAAACACGTTCTGTTTCTGTTTCATTAGGGCTACAACATACATTTCATGTATAGGACAAATGTATTAACTACCAGTAAAGAAACATTCTTTCTCCGACTAGAAATACGTGTTATCGATCACACTAGGCGAGCACATTCTATTCAGAGGTGTCTCTGTGACTTGTACGCACATTTAAATGTCTTGTGCACTCATGGCTCAGATTGCCCCACCCACCTCATGTATCTCTAGACTGGCCTGGCTTCCTATATAGCTTGATACGTGACCATCGTGTGCTTGTACTCCCTCGTTTGAGTACATTTCAACCAGCTCAATCCGAGCACAGTTGCAGGTCAGTTCAATCTACAGCTTTTTAAATGACACTTTTGCGCGAAAATTAGTTTGTGTGTCCACAATTGATTTCCAACAGTTTGATTGGTTGACTCAATTATTAATTAGCTAACAATGGAAAAGAGCACGTACTGGAGGGGTAGAGAAATGGCTCAATTGTGTTATAACATTTTTTTGGGGGGGGAAGAACAGATTTTTACACCACAATAGGACTTGGTTGGTTAACAATATGGATGGAGCCGCTAGGCAAAGTTATTTTATTAACTGATTTTTGTAATTAAAGTATAACCGCTCAATGGGATAGATATTATTGATTAGTTAAATAAATGATTTAACAGGTGTGGTTTTTAAATTGGTGATGGAACCACTTAGGCTGTTTAGACAGGCAGCAGAATCTTTTTTTTTCTCAATTTATATTTTGACCATCAGATCAGTTAAAGATTTGACGTAATAGATGGCAAACAGAACGGAGGCTTCTACAGATGCTATTTTATCTAAAACCTCAGGTGTACGCCGACTCCAGCTAAGTAACTAATGCAAAGATTTAAAGCGCAAGTATGCGTTTTTTCTGTAGTACATTGCCACAATTGTCAGTTATGTAGCTGCCCTACTGATCTCAGTGCGTCCTTGCTGGGATGACACAATCAATCAACTGCGGAGAATACCAACACATTGGTTCCACGGGAGCGGACAGTACACAGCATACCATAATGTTCTGAATAGTGGCCAAGTATACCTCGCTCCCTATTCCACTGAACCATTTAGGTGTAAAAAACAAGTCCCAACATTTATTGGGAACTGTTAAACTACCTGTTCACTACCCTCCGGCTCTCCGGGGTTGTGCAACTCAACCCTGGGCCTAACGTCACCGAGCCAGCGATACTCACCGGAGTGGAAAGCAGTGTATCGTCGCCGCTGCGGAAGTGGGTGAGTGCTATGGTCCCATGGTTTCTCTCGAGTCACCCGGCTCCAAGTTGGAATTTGACTCTCCAAACATATCCAAGTCGATATAGGCGATCCCTGACTCTACTTCTGGCACGCAATTAGTTCCCGCATCCAGTGCAAGTTAATTGCACTACTGAACTGCCCCTAATCAAAACGGCCTAAACCTAGCCGTCAGAAAACACAGAAAATGTAACTTTTTTTTCAATGTGTCAATCACTCGAGTTATCTGGGACCCACGAGCTAAACCCAAGGGACTAATAGGGGGTACTTGAACATTCGCAGTGTCATTCCAAAAAGTGATAAATTCAACATCTCACAGACTCCAACCTTGACTTCCTCTGCCTTTCAGAGACATGGCTCCATTAAAATCTCCATATGCTGCTTTGATTGTGCCTGGCTACAATGTTTTCAAGAGAGAGTGGATTGAAGGAAGAGGGGGTCAGATTTACATTAAAGAACATATCCTATGTAAACAAATTGAGTGGTCATGTGATAATGAACTAGAATGTATTGGCCTAAACGTTACACTGTCTCCCCAAATGTATTTTACCCTTATTGGAATGTATAGACCACCTTCCACCAAAAGTGTGTTTTTTGATCAGTTTAATAACATGCTTAGGGAATGTGATTTTGTGGAAAGAGGTCATCTTAATGGGAGATTTTAACGTTAATTATGAAGACAAGTCTTGTAGGAAAACCCTCAAATGGATCACTAATACCTTTGACCTTACACAGCTAGTTAAAGGGCCAACCAGGGTGACTTGTTGCTCTAAAACACAGATTGATCTGGTGTTCAGTAATTAAACCAGAGAGAGTGACTGACTAAATGGTTACTGGGCTATCTGATCTTAATCTGACACTTGTAGCCAGAAAGCTTTCTAAGAACAGGTTTAACCTCTACTGTTAGGTATTCTGAGTTGACCAGGCTTTCTAAGAGTGAATTTAATTATTTTGAAAACGCAATTAAGGAAATGAACTGGAATGGTCTCTTGTCCTATACAGATGTGGAAGCAAATAGTCAGGTTTTTCTATCCACAATCCAGACTACAATAAATGGCTTCCTAAAGAAAATGAAATCTAAACCTGGCCAAAAGAGCACTATTCCTTGGCTAAATGGAGAAATCTGGTAACTGATGAAAGAACGAGATCATGCTCTAAAAATATCCCAAAAGTACAAATTAGAGCATGACAGACGTAGGTTTACCATGTTGAGAAATAAGGTGTTGAAAGAAATCAGACAGGCTAAGGCAAACTTTTTTTATATTAACATAAGCAAAGGGAAATTCTAAATTGATCTGGGAGAATCTAAAAAAAGTTAACAGGGAAAGACCATGATAACACTGCAAAAAGATTGTCATTCACCATGATTTCTAATCTAACACAGGATGCAGTCGAAATAGCAATAGCCTTCAATTCCTACTTTGTTGACTCTTGTCAGGGTACTGACACAGAACCCCCTCCACTGGTTTCTTGGGCTCAGTGCTAGTGAATGACACTCAACCTGTCTTCATCATAAGGGAGGTTTCTGAGTCAGAGGGGAACAAGGTGATTAGCTCACTAAAGAACTCTAAAGCCAAAGATGTGTTTGGGCTGGACTCTACCTTTCTTACAAACTACAAAGAGTCACTCATTGGCCCCATTTACTAAGGTCACCAACACATCTATTGGTCAGGGGGTGTTTCCAAGGGTCTGGAATTTGGCCATAATAACGACAATCTTTTAATCTTGTGACCCTGGTGACGTAACTACAGGCCCACTAGTATACTACATGTGGTGTCGAAGGTTGCTGAAAAGTGTGTAGCAGAACAACTGATTGCCCACATCAACAACAGCCCCCTTCACATTGCACTCCATGCAGTTTGGCTTCAGAGCAAAACACTCCACAGAAACGGCCAACTGCTTTCTTCTGGAAAATGTGAAGTCCAAGATTTGTATTTATTTAACCTTTTAACAAGGCAAGTCAGTTAAGAACAAATTCTTATTTTTAATGACGGCCTAGGAACAGTGGGTTTAACTGCCTTGTTCAGGGGCAGAACAACACATTCTTTTACCTTGTCAGCTCGGGGATTCGATCTAGCAACCTTTCGGTTACTGACCCGTTGCTCTAACCACTAGGCTACCTGCCGCCCTGTTGGACAAAGGGGGCGTTGTTGGGGCTGTGTTTCTGGACCTAAGGAAGGCTTTTGATACTGTTAACCATGAGGTTCTCCTCACAAAATTGTCCAAGTTCAACTTTTCCCCCGATGCCTTGAGATGGATGAAATCATACCTTGAAGGCAGAACTCTGTGTGTCAGAGTGAGCAATGAGCTGTCGCCCACTCTTAGCTATGATTGGGCGTGCCCCAAGGGTCAATACTGGGGCCCCTCCTGTTCAGCCTGTACATTAATGAGCTGCCTTCTGTATGTACTGGGTCTGAAGTTCAAATGTATGCAGATGATACAGTGATATATGTGTAACCGATGTGAATTGGTTAGCGGGGTGCGCGCTAATAGCGTTTCAATCGGTGACGTCAATCGCTTTGAAGTAGTTCCCCTTGCTCTGCAAGGGCCGCGGCTTTTGTGGAGTGATGGGTAACGATGCTTCGAGGGTGGCTGGTTCGAGTCCAGGTAGGGGTGAGTAGAGGGACGGAAACTATACTGTTACACATGCAAACAACAAGCTACACAAGAATTCACTACTGTAATGGTCCAGGTGACAAAGTGGCTCAGTGACTCATGTTTGTGTCTCAATGTGAAAAAAACTGTCTGCATGTTCTTCACAGAGGGCAACTGATGCTACTGAGACATATTTCTGTGGGGAGAAGCTCCAGGTGGTATCTGATTTTTAAGTACATTGGCATCATACTTGATTCCAACCTCACCTTTTTCACCTGCTTTAAAAAAAAAAGAAACTCAAATAACCAAGTTCAACCTAGCGAATTCCCGATTTATACGAAATTGTTTGACTATAGAGGTAGCAAAACTGTACTTCAAATCTATGATACTCCCCCATTTAACATACTGCTTGACTAGTTGGGCCCAAGCTTGCTGTACAACATTTTAAACACAGTGTCGGTCTATGAAAAGGCTCTCAAAGTGCTTGATAGGAAGCCCAATAGCCATCACTGTTACATCCTCAGAAAAATCTTGTGCAATACACCGACGCATGTTTTGTATTCAAGATTCTAAATGGCCTGGCTCCCCCTCCACTCAGTACTTTTGTTAAACAGAAAACCCAAACATATGGCAGATCCACAAGGTCTGCCATAAGCTGTGACTGTATAGTTTCCTTAAGGAAAAGCACCTTTAGTCAATCAGCTTTCTCTGTGAGCGCTTCCCATGTTTGGAATACACTGCCATCAGACACACACAACTGCACCACCTATCACACTTTCACAAAAAACATGAAGACATGGCTAAAGGTCAATCAGATTAGTGAACATAATCCCTAGCTGTGCATTGCCGCTTTCCATGTCGGTTGCTTGTGAGGTGTGGAAACACTGTTGCTTTTATGGATTTTGTCTTGTTGCTTTTTTGTGCTATATTGCTCTGTCTGCATGCTACGTCTTGCTTGTCCTGTGTTGCTCTGCGTGTGCTCACTGCTCATTGATTGTCTGTATTGTAATTGTTTTTAATAACCTGCCCAGGGACTGCAGTTGAAAATTAGCCGGCTGGCTAAAACCGCCACATTTACTGAAACATTGATTAATGTGCCCTGTCCCTGTAAAAATAAACTCATGTGATTGGTCAAAATACCAATTTGGTTGGAGAAAAAAAAGATCAGAATGGGCTGCCTATGTGAACAGCCTTAGTTTTGGCAGTTTATCACCATTGAGAGCAATTAATTAATTTTTATTTAACTAGGCATGTCAGTTAACGTTCTTATTTACAATGATGTCCTAACCCGGCCAAACCTAGACGACGCTGGGCCAATTGTGCATCGCCCTTTGGGACTCCCAATCACGGCCGGATGTGATACAGCCTGGATTCGAACCAAGGACTGTAGTGACGCTTCTTGCACTGAGATGCAGTGCCTTAGACTGCAGTGCCTTAGATCGCTGCACCACTCGGGATCCCAATTACCCTGCAGCACTGCTTATCTAAAAGTATTCATTGTATTTTGTTGGTTGTCTGCTAAATTGGAAAGCATCTTGTTTATGAAATATGGTGCATCGTTTTTGGAGAAACTGCTCAATGCTGGTTCTTGCTAGCAGCATACCACCCTGCATCCCACTGCTGGCTTGCTTCTGAAGCTTAGCAGGGTTGGTCCTGGTCAGTCCCTGGATGGGAGACCAGATGCTGCTGGAAGTGGTGTTGGAGGACCAGTAGGAGGCACCCTTTCCTCATGTCTTAAAAAAATATATATATATATCCCATTATCTTTTGGATGGGACTTTAAACGGGTACCCTGACTCTCTGTAGTCACTGAAGATCCCATGGCACTTATCGTAAGAGTAGGGGTGTTAACACTGGTGTCCTGGCAAAACTAGATTTATTTGATCACGATTTGATGGCAATTCATAAGATTATTAACTCTTGTGTAAATGTCTTCAGAAAACATGGTAAACCAATAAGGTTTTACTACATTTGTTAGTTTAACTGAGAAAAGTACTACTATATGTGTAAATACTGTAACAACTGTAATGGTAGTTGTTCACACATGCAAGAGGTGGCAGCAGCGATCCTCCATTCCAGGTTTGAGGTGGCAGTATAGGGGCTTTGACTGAGAAATGCTGGGAGGACAATGGGGTGATTAAAATGGCACTGGCATGTCTGGAGGGGAGGGGTCACATAGGGTGGGGTATGTGAAATTCTGTAACACTGTTTCTGGTTAATTACATGCCAGGGATGGGCATAATTTCGCACATGTGGGTGTTTGTCATTGGAATTTGCTGTCTGTTGTGTTTAAAATGCACAATAGGCCTATGTTTTTTATTTATTTAACTAGGCAAGCCAGTTAAGAACAAATTATTTACAATGACAGCCTACCAGGAAACAGTGGGTTAACTGCCTTGTTCAGGGGCAGAACAACATATTTTTACCTTGTCAGCTCGGGGATTCAATTCAGCAACCTTTCGGTTACTGGCCCAACACGAACCACTAAGCAACCTGCCTTCCCGAAATGTTCGCCTCTCACCAAGTACTAGCTATGTTGGTTAAAAGTTGCTACTTGGGTCTTGTTTACAACGCCTCTAGGCCTATATGGTTGCATGCATGGACTGTATATATTAACTATACCATCTAGTCATGCGTACGTTTTACCTTTTGCAGGACTAAACTGATAAAACCCTTCACACGTTGGTCTCCGGTTAACTTCTGGTGCTGTATCTCCGATAAGACTATACGTCCCCCATCCACCCCCTCCCACACTAGTCGAGAGTGCATAATATGGTGATAATGTATTGATATGAGATTCCCGGAAGCATCATACGTTATGTGATCTTTACATTTCATTAATTAAGCAACGTAATCAATGTCTGGCTCAATGCCAGTTGACGATTGACTGTCATCACACGCCCTCCTTCCTGCTTTTTTTTTTTTCACTGACATGTCAACTCTGTGGGAGTTGGGAGGAAGGAGCTCTAGAAGGCTGTCATTGGCTGTGAGTTCGGGGGCTTGCTGTATGTGCTCACGAGACTGGTGCAGCAGAAACATAAGGCTAAGGACATTTTTACTGCTCCTGTGTCAGAGGGAGGGATTGAATTCTGCAGAAATATCCTCCGTTTACAACGTAAAGCACAATAATGCATGCAGATGTAACCGATGTGAAATGGCTAGTTAGTTAGCGGTGGTGCGCGCTAATAGCGTTTCAATCAGTGACGTCACTCGCTCTGAGACTTGAAGCAGGCGTTGCAAGGGCCGCGGCTTTTGTGGCGCGATGAGTAACGATGCTTCGTGGGTGTCAGTTGTTGATGTGTGCAAGGGTCCCTGGTTCGAGCCCGGGTTGGGGCGAAGAGAGGGACGAAACCTACACTGTTACACAGAATTAGGCCGATACCCGCTAATGATCAAAATCCAGAAAAGAGCTGTTAAATTTTACAACCACCTAAAAGGAAGCGATTCCCAAACCTTCCATAACAAAGCCATCAACTACAGAGAGATGAACCTGGAGAAGAGTCCCATAAGCAAGCTGGTCCTGGGGCTCTGTTCACAAACAAACAGACCCCCACAGAGCCCCAGGACCACAACCCAATCAGACCCAACCAAATCATGAAATTATTACTTGACACATTGGAAAGAATTAAAAAAGAAACAGAGCAAACTAGAATGTTATTTGGTCCTAAACAGAGAGTACACAGTGGCAGAACACCTGACCACTGTGAGTGACCCAAACTTAAAGAACGCTTTGACTATGTACAGACTCGGTGAGCATAGCCTTGCTATTGAGAAAGGCCGCCGTGGGCAGACCTGGCTCTCCAGAGAAGACAGGCTGTGCACACTGCTCACAAAATGAGGTGGAAACTGAGCTGCACTTACTAACCTCCTGCCAAATGTATGACCAGATTAGAGACACTTATTTACTGGGTGAAATACCACAGTGGGCCATCACAGCAGCAAGATTTGTGACCTATTGCCACACAAAAAGGTCAACCAGTGAAGAACAAACACCATTGTAAATACAACCCATATGTTTATTTATTTTCCCCTTTGTACTTGAACTATTTGCACATCGTTACAACACTATATATATTTATTTATTTATTTCACCTTTTATTTAACCAGGTAGGCAAGTTGAGAACAAGTTCTCATTTACAATTGCGAGCTGGCCAAGATAAAGCAAGCAGTTTGACACATACAACAACACAGAGTTACACATGGAGTAAAACAAACACAGTAGAAAAATAAGTCTGTACAATGTGAGCAAATGAGGTGAGATAAGGGAGGTAAAAGGCAAAAAAGTCCATGGTGGCAAAGTAAATGCAATATAGCAAGTAAAACACTGGAATGGTAGATTTGTAGTAGAAGAAAGTGCGAAGTAGAAATAGAGATAATGGGGTGCAAAGGAGCAAAATAAAATGAATAAATACAGTAGGGGAAGAGGTAGTTGTTTGGGCTAAATTATAGATGGGCTATGTACAGGTGCAGTGATCTATGAGCTGCTCTGACAGCTGGTGCTTAAAGCTAGTGAGGGAGATAAGTGTTTCCAGTTTCAGAGATTTTTGTAGTTCGTTCCAGTCATTGGCAGCAGAGAACTGGAAAGAGACGGCCAAAGGAGGAATTGGCTTTGGGGGTGACCAGAGAGATATACCTGCTGGAGCGCGTGCTACAGGTGGGTGCTGCTATGGTGACCAGTGAGCGGAGATAAGGGGGGACTTTACCTAGCAGGGTCTTGTAGATGACCTGGAGCCAGTGGGTTTGGCGACGATTATGAAGCGAAGACCAGCCAACGAGAGCGTACAGGTCGCAGTGGTGGGTAGTATATGGGGCTTTGGTGACAAAACGGATGGCACTGTGATAGACTGCATCCAGTTTGTTGAGTAGGGTATTGGAGGCTATTTTGTAAATTACATCGCCAAAGTCGAGGATCGGTAGGATGGTCAGTTTTACGAGGGTATGTTTGGCAGCATGAGTGAAGGATGCTTGGTTGAGAAATAGGAAGCCAATTCTTGATTTTAACTTTGGATTGGCGATGTTTGATGTGAGTCTGGAAGGAGAGTTTACAGTCTAACCAGACACCTAGGTATTTGTAGTTGTCCACATATTTTAAGTCAGAACCGTCCAGAGTAGTGATGCTGGACAGGCGGGCAGGTGCAGGCAGCGATCGGTTGAAGAGCATGCATTTAGTTTTACTTGTATTTAGGAGCAGTTGGAGGCCATGGAAGGAGTGTTGTATGGCATTGAAGCTCGTCTGGAGGGTTGTTAACACAGTGTCCAAAGAAGGGCCAGAAGTATATAGACATATGACATTTGAAATGTCTTTTCTTTTGGGACTTCTGTGAGTGTAATGTTTACTGTTCATTTTTGTTGATTTCACTTTTATCTTCACTTGCTTTGGCAATGTTAACATATGTTTCCCATGCCAATAAAGCCCAGAGAGAGAGAGAGAGAGAGAGAGAGAGAGTTTTTTTTTTTTTGCAGAGGGCTGCTGCTCTTGCTCTCTCTCCCCAACCCATCCCCCTTTTGTGTGTTTTCACAGCCTCTATCCCTTTCTTCCTGGTCTGAAAGCAGTTCTTAGGCAGGCATTTTATAGGTTGATCTGAAGCCATGTTCACTGAAAAGATCAGAACCCCAAAAGGGCAGGGAATTGCCATGTCATTTGAGAGGATGTATTGATGAGGGTGGATGTCTTCTCACTGTACTCATATATTTTTAATAGATTTAGCATATATCCAGACCTCAAAACATTCCAGAGTTCCAATTCCCCAAATTGGTTTACCAGACAAGTGTCCCTGATTTTTATTTTTTATTTTTTATTATTATTATTTTTTTTTTATATTTATATATATATATTTTTTTTTGTAAGTGTAATTACATTGGATAAATTGATATCGGTATGTTCTTTTTATTAGCTTTGAGAATGTCGACAGAGAACCTGTTCAAAACCAAAGATTGACTTAATTTAATCTCCTAATTGCATTATTTGAATGGAGACTCAACAATCAGATTATTTTTAAGGTTGTTTATCGGACCCCTGCTTTGCTGACAGATTTAAAGAAAGCTTTGGATTGGTTTACTGTGTGATCTTGGCCACAAGGTGATTGGCCATGAATCCCCGCAGTAACACATCTTTGATAGTTGTAGTGAAGGAACCCTTCAAAGATATAGAACACATCAAATAGCATTGCCCAAAAGGACATTGATCTAGCTTTGCATGATGGGATACTACTACAAGGTTGTGACGTCATTGTCCATCAACATTGGAATGAAGCCATGAAAATAATTAAAAGTAAGATTCTGGTGACGACTCAACGATTAGGTGGAGTAAACATTGGTTACATCATTGTTTGGAAGATTTCTGGAAGAGAAACAGCAAATATTATCCCAGTGAAATGGAAGGAGCTTATGTAACACAGACTCCACAATCATAAAGGCGAAATGACCCACTAATGTGAATGTTGTTCTTCCAAGTCAACATGAACAAGGAGTGGTCAGTTCTGGAAGGCAAATCCTGATATTTCTGCTACTGTTGGAGGAGATGAAGATGGCAGGTCAACGTTGTTACATAATCCAATGCGTTAACACATGTTCCCTTAGACGTGTGCTGTTAAGCTTATGAGCACTTTTTTTCTCTCTCTCTCTGTGTTGGCTGGATGAGCAAATACTATCTGACAGGTCAGAGTTCTTCTACTATTGTGGGGAGGAGGGTTGGGCGTGAGTGTGTTAGAACGCAAGCCACAGAGAGTGATGCATTTTGACAGCTGTGTGTGTGTGTGTTGGGCAAGTCTGCAGATCTGGTTGGGTGAGACTGGGCTATATAATAGGGCGGAGCATAAAGCAGAAGCTTTCTCCGTAGTTCCAGTCTCCCGTCACTCTGTTGGGTACCCAAACTACCAGGTGCTCTTTGGTTGGCTGGGCGCTCGGTGGTTGGAATTCAGACTGGCCAGTTGGAGTAGCAGCTACAGGATCTTTACCACTACAGAGCCTGTGGAAGGTGTGGAGGATCCAACATTTTTTTTGTTTTTTACGACTCCATTCCGGACCGCTTTTTGCCCAGGAGCAAGTCGGAAACCCGAAATTTCAAGTCGTTTTTGGTGCATTCCTCTTTTTTTGCCTGAACAAAAGGGTGTAATCGCAACCAGGTTGGCAGATGAATCCCTCACATGTTTCTACCTTCCCTGCACACTGCCAGCTTTTCCCCTTGCCTCCCCAGTGAAATTGTTGTTGTTGATGCGATGTTCACGGATTGGTGACCTTTGACATAGGACCCATGTTATTGGTCATGGAGAGATGCATTTAGATGGCATAATGAGTTAATTAGGATCTCTTTGGTGGTGTTGTCGTCGTCCCCCCCACAGCTGGTCCTGTTTACTTGACTTGTGAGTTGGAGCGCCATTGCTCAGTTTTCCACATCTCGCAGAAATGTACTTCAAAGCAATCCACTCAAGCAGTTGGAAGTACAGAAAAAGGACAATTGAACACTTGAAAGGCTAGAATTTGGCTCTTTCCAATTAGGGAGTCAATATGAATACACCATATCAGTCACTGGCTTCTTCAATAAGTGCATCAATGACAATTGAATATGATCTGGAAAATTGTCCTGCATTTAGTGTTTGGAGGGAATTCCTTGAATTGGAATAATGATAATCAAGATGACCACTCATTACGTGATCATCTTCAGAGGCTGAATGAATTTAACATTTTTCGGGTCAAGTTCACGGCTTCGTGAATAGCAGCATTGTTGCCCTCGTCAGATCTAGTTCAGACGTGCTGATTTGAGATTATTATTATTATTATTATTATTATTATTATTATTATTATTATTATTATTAAAACATTTTTTAAAGGTTCTGAGAAACGGTGTCAGGTCCAAAACCAGACCAGATGTTAGTTCTGACGACAGTACTCTTTTCTGGATGGGTTTGTCTGTAACGAGACTAGACTGAACTGGACCGGATCAGGGAGACTGGGTTTGTTCATAGTCCTCGCCTCAGGCAAGAACTGTTCCCTTCCTCGAAGCCATTGATGGGTTGAGTTTATTTGCAAGCATAGAGAACGGCCTCGTTTCTCATTATGCCAGTCTGTCGCCGGTATCAAACTTGGAGAGGCTTTGGTTTAATTTCTAAGCACATTTCTTTTTTCCCCCATCAGTGTTTAACAAAGTTCAGTTTGATGCTATGGTCTTCTACTTGGATGGTTCTGAAAACACTCTTTTTATTGAGGCATCAGTATGCCTCTACACATGGGATGAATCATGGTTTCCTATTGGCTTAGTGGTCAGATGGAGTGACTCCATTATCTCTTTCTCTGCAGGTCTCCAGACCAGAGCTGCATCAACACACTGCACAAAGAAACCAACCCCAGACCCACTACAGACATGATCATCCGACTGGGCAGACTGACCCCTGGATACTTCCGCCTCCTACAGGTTTGTAAACTATTGATGACCTTTTCATTGGGGTTTTGGGTGTGCCTAATATTGTATGAATTCATGTGGCAGGAAATATATTGACACTTCTCTGTCTACTAATTGATATGACTTGTTACAGTGAGTCAGCACTGAATCCTGTAAAGATGCAGCCCATATGTATGGAAGCGTCAACACTTAATTGAAAATTGAAAAATCATTCCATTTCAGAAAAACTGATTACCAGTATTGTGTTCTAGAGTTGCAGATGCATTAGAAATAAATAATCTGAGCACCATATCCACTCCCACCCAGTCAATGAAATTCCTATTCTCCCTTTAACAGTTTTGTATTTGCTGATCTTTAGGCTTGAATAACAATAATGGCAATGACCAATTTTTTTCAATAGAGTACTTGTTGACTTAGGAAATGCCAGCTCAGATGATTCACTTGACTTGGAATGTAAGGGTAGTGTGACAAGGTTTAACTTCCCCCTTGGCTCAGATGTGGATGTAAGCAAAATGAAAAATGGACCACTTCAGAGTATTTGAGCGTTACTCCAAGGCCATGGTTTCCCTGCTCACACCCAGTAGCTGAAAGCTAATGAACACTGCCTCTCTAATCCTCTTAAAATGTAAGTAGTGTTTTCCCCCTTTTTGCCTGAGTTCTACTGTAGACTCTAAACGAGGCAAGTGACCAGTTGTTAAAACGGCATTACCAACACTAATAGGTCAGTCCATGTTGAATTCAGCCAGACGGGAATCTGGGCCTGATGTACAATAGTAGCCCCCCCCCCCCCCCCCCCCAATCTGACACCCACAATCTGCTTTCATCAACAAAGCCACTGATATGATTAGCATCGACGCTAATGTTGGGGATATTATTTCCTCACCCTTTTGTTCCTCCTCCACCGCAATAATCATTTACAGTCATGAATGTGAAGCATGTCGTCATTTGTGTGTAGTGTTTTCGCTGCTATTTTTACAAATTCGGACAACAAAGACCCCAGTATAGACTTTAGGAGAAAGTGACTCGCTGTTACGGAAAATTCCACATGTTGCTGTGACAATTGATTTTCTTTGTAGGACTTCTCTGCATACTTGATTGGATTTATGATGGTTAAAATGCTTCCAGATACAATAAGTTATCCATGTGGTTATTAAATCAATACTCTCCATTAGTGAGATTGCTTTCAGGTGGGCATAGGCAATCAAAGATGTCTCTAACATCCTCATTGAAAGGGAAAGTGGGAAAACCTAGTCAGTTCAACTGAAATGTGTCTTCCGCATTTAACCCAACCCCTCTGAGCCCCAGACCTCTCCAATCCCACTTCCATATATACACTATAGATACAAAAGTATATGGACACCCCCACAAATTAGTGGATTCGGCTATTTCAGCCACACCCGTTGCTGACAGGTGTATAAAATCGAGCACACAGCCATAGACAAATGTTAGAATGGCCTTACTGAAGAGCTCTGTGACTTTCAATGTGACACCGTCATAGGATGCCACCTTTCCAACAAGTCAGGTTGTCAAATTTCTGCCCTACTAGAACTGCCGCGGTCAACTGTAAGTGCTGTTATTGTGAAGTGGAAACGTCTAGGAGCAACAGCGGCTCAGCCGCAAAGTGGTAGGCCACAAAAGCTCACAAAACAGGACCGCCAAGGGCTGAAGTTCATAGCGTGTAAAAATCGCCTGTCAGCGATTGCAATGCTCACTACCGAGTTCCAAACTGCCCTTGGAAGCAACGTCCGCACAATAGCTGTTGGTCGGGAGCTTCGTGAAGTGGGTTTCCATGGTCGAGCAGCCGCACACAAGCCTAAGATCACCATGCGTAATGCCAAGTGTCGGCTGGAGTGGTGTAAAGCTCGCCACCATTGG
Organism: Salmo trutta; assembly: GCF_901001165.1. Classification (NCBI taxonomy): domain Eukaryota; kingdom Metazoa; phylum Chordata; class Actinopteri; order Salmoniformes; family Salmonidae; genus Salmo; species Salmo trutta. The sequence continues at coordinate 50,052,652 of NC_042959.1, read as the reverse complement.
ACTCTGGAGCAGTGGAAACACGTTCTCTGGAGTGATGAATCACACTTCATCTGGCAGATGCCAGGAGAACACTACCTGCCCGAACGCATAGTGCCAACTGTAAAGTTTGGGGGAGGAGGAATAATGGTCTGGGGCTGTTTTTTTCATGGTTCGGGCTAGGCCCCTTAGTTCCAGTGAACGGAGATCTTAATGCTACAGCATACAATGACATTCTAGATGATTCTTTGTGGCAACAGTTTGGGGAAGGCCCTTTTCCTGTTCTAGCTTGATAATGCTGCCGTGCACAAAACGAGGTCCATACAGACATGGTTTGTCGAGATTGGTGTAGAATACTTGACTGGCCTGACCTCAACCCCATCAAACACCTTTGGAATGAATTGGAATGCCGACGGCGAGCCAGGCCTAATCGCCAAACATCAGTGCACGACCTCTCTTATGCTCTTGTTGCTGAATGGAAGCAAGTCACCGCAGCAATGTTCCGACATCTAGTGGAAAGCCTTCCCAGAAGTGTGGATGCTTTTATCGCAGCAAAGGGGGGACCAACTGCATATTAATGCCCATAATTCTGGAGTGAGATGTTTGACGAGCAGGCGTCCACATACTTTTGGCCATGTAGTGTAGTTGCTATCTTGCGGCTGTATCCAGAGGCCTTTTTCACTGAAGATATGGCAGTGCTCTCTAAACGCCTGAGCTTAAAATGGAGTCCTGTCTTATTTGCTTTGAGGCCCTCCAGGGATAATGGAGTGCAAAGAGGGGGACTGTATTGTACGGAGTCCACACACCCTGCTGATGTGAGGGGACTTTCTGCACCTGCTCTTTGGTATAGTGTGCAAGGAGTTTGGTCTCGTGTACCAAGAACATTGTGCCCCCTTTTTTGCTAAAATCTTTCCTTGCCCTCTAAATGTTTAATAACTGTTCTAACCACAACCCTGTGCACATGACAGGGCACTGTGGATATGTGGAACGCTGGTGTTGTTGGGGAAGTTGAGTTTTTGGTATCGTTTTTGAAAGGAAGAAGCTTTTTACCTCTTTATTTCTGTACATTTTCATGTTTCGTCACATTCAATTATCTTTTTATACAATCTTTGACTTAGGCAAAATTTAGGCATTGGTTTTGTTTTTCCAGATTTGGTTCAGATATGTTCTCCAACCCATGCATTGATCACTCATTTTTTTTTTCATTTTTTTTTTTGCCTTTTGTGTGTTTTCTCTAGAGACAGGTGGCGGGTGAGGTGCAGACCCAGCCACAGGACCGCATGGTCAACCAGATAGCCATGATGCTGGCCATCATGGGCCTAAGCCTGTCCTACTACAGTGCCAAACGGATGACCGAGAAGGTCCAGAGACTCCAGAAGAGAAGAGATCCCCATACACCCTGAAGAATTCCCCCCCCCCCCCCCCCCCCCCCATGCACCGGTCCGCTTTGAACCTGGAGAGAAGACGAACCAACGCGGAGATGTTGTGGAGAGGAGACGTGGAGATGTCGGTGTCCAGAACAACACCTTTTCACAACCGATCAGTCGTAGTCACGTCGTTCACACACTGGGGTTTTACTGGGATCCCTCTCAATGCGAGGAGAGTTCGGGGGCTGCTGCTTTTAAGGGTATCTTGTTAATTTTTCACACCAATTGGGGGGAAGAGGCCAACGGTGGGGTACGTGTGGTCCTGATAAGTTTTGGGGGGGTAAAAAGTACTACCAGCTGTCTATGGTCAGGCTGGGTCTGAGCTTTAGTCATTGCCAAGGTACATGCGTGCAAGATTCCATCAATACTGTTCTTAGCTAAAAAGGATAGAAAAATGCAAAACTAATTATTCTAATGTACTGTGAAACTTGCTAGTGCTCCAAGCATATGACTGTGTAAAATAACTGAACAGTAATTCTTTTTTAAGGGAAGGCTATCTGCATTTGAGATGTATCTAGTAATGACTGAAGGCGGGCCTGTAGTGTGGGGAGAAAGTAACCCTCTTAGGTTTTTGTCATTTCTTATTGTTAAAAAAATTTAAGTGAGCAATGTGAGCTAGATGTGGAGGAGGAGGAGTCTCAAACTGGTCAATAAGTCCACACATATTTAAAATCTGCTAATGTCAGAAAAAAAACAACAGTACAAGTGAAATGCAGTATTTTAACATTTTAGGAACTTGCTTATCCAAATCTACGAAAAAAGGCACTTAATCCAAATAACAACTTTGTTTTTCTCACAATGTTTCTAGATTCTTTATTTAAACTTAAATAGATGAAAGGTGGCTTTCTTTAAAGAACTCGATCTGCAATAGCTACTAGGTGTTACCACAGAATATTCTAACTTCAGTAAACGTTGCATGGGTGTGCAGCTTTTAAACTCTACATAACTTAAGATTTCATTAAAACTGTCACGTTTAGTTTTTTAAAGAATGATAACCATGAATGTATATTTCTGTGATGTTTAGAAAAATCAAATAAAGCTGTGACTTGAATGATAAGAACAGTGGCAGTTTAGTAATGATTTTACGGTGTTTGGGAATTCTGGAAAAACCGACATGAACAAGCTCCATTTTATCACAATAATTATCTTTCAATAAGGGAAACTTCTCTTAGTCTCTACATTTCTCTGTGAAATGACGCTGTTGCCACACCAGTTCAGCTCAATAGCTGTTTGGTTGTATTTGGCATATTAGACTGTGTCGTAGCACCACTTCCTGTATCATAGGGTGTCTGGTGTTTGCAGGAGCGTGACGTCTGCACAGAACAGGAAGTGTTCAGGCCTCCAGACAGCCGTTATCTTCCTCATAACTGGGGTATCTGTCTGTGGTCTCTGTACCAGTCTGCCCTCATCCGTAGCCCCTGCTGCACCACTTTAACAGTGGTGGCAAAATCGCAGGGCAATGTTTTTATTTTTGTTCAGTATAGATTAAAACAACAATTTCAAATATTTTACTGAGTTACAGTTCATATAAGGAAATCAGTAAATTGAAATAAATTCATGAATTCCTAATCTATGGCTTTCACATGGCTGGGCATGGGTGGGCCTGGGAGGGCATAGGCCCATCCACTTGGGAGACTGGCCCACCCACTGGAGAGCCAGGGCCAGCTAAACAGAATTGAGTTTTCACCCACAAAGGGCTTTATTACAGACAGACACAGTCCTCAGTTTCATCAGCTGTCCGGATGCCTGGTCTCAGACAATCCCGCAGGTGAAGAAGCAGGATGTGGAGGTCCTGGGCTGGCGTTGTTACACGTGGTCTGCAGTTGTGACATCGGTTGGACGTACTGCTAAATTCTCTAAAATGACGTTGGAGGCGGCTTATGGTAGAGAAATTAATATTCAATTCTTTGGCAACAGCTCTGGTAGACATTCCTGCAGTCAGCATGCTAATTGCGCGCTCCCTCAAAACTTGAGACATCTGTGGCATTGTGTTGTGTGACAACTGCTAATTTCAGTGGCCTTTTATTGTCCCCAGCACAAGATGCGCCTGTGTAATGATCATGCTGTTTAACCAGCTTCTTGATATGCCACAACTGTCAGGTGGATGGATTATCTTGGCAAAGGAGCAATGCTTACTAACAGGGATGTAAACAAATGTTGTGCCCAAATATTCTTTCTTTGCATATGAAACATTTCTGGGATCTTTTATTTCAGCTCATGAAACATGGGGACCAACACTTTACATGTTGTGTTTATATTTTGTTCATATATTTTGCTGTAACTGTCAGTCACACATTTGAATTGCTGTGTTTTCCAATGGCACTCATTTTAGAATGTGTACAGAGGATCGGTGTCCCTCCGCGGGACAGTTGCGTTAACATAACCTAATGTGATTAGCATGAGATTGTAAGTAACAAGAACATTTCCCAGGACATAGACATATCTGATATGGGCAGAAAGCTTAAATTCTTGTTAATCTAACTGCACTGTCCAATTCACAGTAGCTATGACAGTGAAAGAATACCATGCTATTATTTGAGGGGAGTGCACAGTTATGAACTTGAAAAAGTATTAATAAGCCAATTAGGCACATTTGGGCAGTCTTGATGCAACATTTTGAACAGAAATGCAATGGTTCATTGGATCAGCCTAAACCTTTGCACATACACTGCTGCCATCTAGTGGCCAAAATCTAAATTGCGCCTAGATTCCTAAGTCATATATTGGCCTTTCTCATGCATTTCAAAGATGATTAAAAAAAATTAAAAAAAGAATATGCATATCCTTGCTTCAGGTCCTGAGCTACAGGCAGTTAGATTTGGGTATGTCATTTTAGGCAAAAATTGAAAACAAAGGGTCAAATTCCTAAACAAAATCCATGTTTTATGATCCTGCCAGCCCAGTATATTTGAGTATTGGTGGTAGACTCATGCACCAGTTAAACATCAGCCATTCTGAGGCCCCTCCTTGTCTGTTCCATGTTATCTCTACAGAATGTTCTCTTCTATAGCTGGGTAGACTGTATAGAAGCTATGCATCTGAGATACTTATAGCATGGCCATGTTCGGGAGGGTGAGAGGATAGGGTAGTGGTGACTGGTGAGGACTTCAGATAAGAGAGACAGGGGTTGAAAGCTGTTTGTGTATGGCTTGTTGAATCACCAGTCCAGTTCTTTATACAGATTATTTTGAAGAATGCTGAAGAATGTCAGTATGTGGCTCAGTTGGTAGAGCATGGTGTTTGCAACGCCAGGGTTGTGGGTTCGACTCCCACGGGGGGCCAGTATGAAAGAAATGTATGCATTCACTACTGTAAGTCGCTCTGGAGAAGAGCATCTGCTAAATGACTGAAATGTAAAATTGTTTGAATGGCACCATCAAGCGTTGGCACAATGGATCTGAGGAATAGTTTATTTCCTCATTGTCTCTTAAAGTTTAGGATGGTGAGTATTAAGGAGAAAGATATTGAACAAATGTTTTTATGATCGAAGGATCATTGCTTGCTGGCTTGCTTGCTTTTAAGTGATGTTTGTCAGAACTAGGAGAAAGTATGTGTTGTGTTATAACGTTCCATGTTGAGTGTTAGGAATTTGTGTTCAAATAGTTTAGGTTTAACCTGTCACATAATAGAGAAGTCTGAATTGTCATTGTTTTGGTTTTCTTTTAGAAACCAGTCTGATAGATTAGCCCCTGTTGTTTATGCCCAAGCCACCAATAGCAATAATGGAACTGTTAACTCTTTTAGCAAAATATTGTTATTATATATTGTCGCTTTCCCTCCGAATTATCTTCAGTCAGGCGAATAGCTTGATCAACTGGGGATCACACCAAAATCGCTTTGTTTATTCATCGCAAGCCCAGAGAAGGCAGATTGGACCCTGCTATTCTGCACGATTCCTCCTTAACGAGTCAGGGCGGGGGCGAAAGCTAAAGCTAGAGAATGCATGCTCATTGCTCGCTCAGACGCTCACTGGCAGATGTGATGCCTTGTGACAGGCCAGAGACGATGCCTCGTTGGGTGACACGTGCCCCTCTGCCCATGGCCCTAGCTCCTCCCCCTCCGCCCTACCGTCCTGTCTCGCCCATCACTGGGCAAAAACACCACTTTGGTGTCTCCATGACGCAAGCCTGGGACAACAAACCTAAAAGAAGCGTTCTCATTGGCTATCTGGTGATGCGTCACAGAAATCAGCCCAGATATGAGCCGCAGAGACAAAGGGATGAGGTTCAGGTTGGTGGGGGAGAAATTCAGGGCTGGGGAAACATCTACTGCTATTATGCTCCAACATGTTTCCTTTTTAACCATAAGGGAGGGAGGAGGTCAAAGAATAGCACTTAGGAGAGAAGTGAGAACAAAGTGGTCTAATTGTAACCATTCTTGAGGGAAGGGATTTGTAAGAAAAGGTTCCAGAAATGGCTTTGTAGATGTTTGTAGGTATGTAAATTCAACCCCGATTTCACTGTAAAAGTGGCTTAGCTTTGGCTAAAACTGTCCACCGCATGAAGCCAAGGGGTAAAAGAAAAATGTGCAAAGATCATTATGAAAAATGCATCCACCTATGTTTGTATCCAATCATTGAAATGCATCCACTTATGTTTGTATTCAACACGTTGAACTATTTCTAAATGAAGTAACTATCCCCAGACATTGACATATGCCTGAATGGTATAGATTTTGTGTATGCAACGTCAAATGTTTGTTCACTGTTGTAGTTGTGTGAAAGACTCTGCCCAAGCAGAGCAGTGGAGTTTGAATGAGAAGTATGGAGAGAGTTTTGGGGGAATTTGGTTTGTACTGCCAACACTGAATAATCCACAAGGGTGTCTCTAGGCCGTCTCTAATTGTAAGTCACTCTGGTTAAGCGCGTCTGCTAAATGATAAATATGTCAAATGGGCCTGTCTAGCTCATGAAGTGTCGGTCTTCCTCTGTTAGCCCAGCCTCTTTGGCACCAATGTGTGTAAGCACCATATACACCACCTCAAAAGATGGGATGGAGGAAAGGGTATGTGTTTTCTGCAAATGCTTTGTGGTGCCTGAGTGGGTTGGCCTGTCCCTTTCCCTACTAAATTATTTGTTGTATTGCTAGTCCTCTGTATCTGTGATCATTGATTCTAGTCCTGAGTTTTTATTTCAAAATTGTAACCTGGCTAAAACAAATGGATGAAGTTAACTAATAGCTACTGGGACAGTGAAAAGGCTTGCAAAATGAATACCACTCAAAAGGAGTTTGTTCTATAAATGTTTTATAGGACCTTTTTATTTTCACAAATATGCACCCTCACCCCATCTGGTCACTCTCTAGCATCCACAGCACATTGATGGCACCTTAATTGGGGAGAATAGCTTTGTGGTAATGACGAGCGGAATCAGTGAAATTGTATCAAACACATGGTTTCCAGGTGTTTGATGCCATTCAATTTGCTCAATTCCGTCCATTATTATGAGCCGTTCTCCCCTCAGCAGCCTCCACTGCTAGCAGCAGTGTAGTGGAGCTGAAAAGACGGCAAGATGCACGTGTCGGGCTGGTGCATGTAATGAGTTGGGGTAGAAGTGGGGCTAGTCAGTGCCCGGGTTGACAGTTTGCCAGTGTTGTGACTGCAGTCTGCCACTCTGTCTGGAGTATATTGAACTGAGCCCCTCTTTGTCCTTAAAGGATGTTATTCTTCAGGCACCAAGTGAAGAAGAGGGACAGAAAAGGAGAATGACTACCTAAACTAGTCCAATAACACATGCTCATTTTCGTTTTCCGTTGCAAAATGTTTTGCTACAGTGGGCCCTAATGAATACGACCCTGATGGCATCCCCACCAATGTTACTCCGTTACCAAGACACAGATCGAGGATCAGTGCACTCTCCCCAATCTTGACATTAGCGGGTGAAATACAAAAACTGCCCTTAGATCATTTCCACCCTCTGCCATGGCAGCCTTTGGCCTGGTGAGCCATTAATGTAGGGCAGCATGTTCCCCTTCATAATCGAGCTGTTTTTTTTTACCATCTCTCTATCACTGCTTTTTCATCAGGATTTTGTGAAAGCTGCTTATCTCTCCGGACTCAAACATTGTTTTCTCGTTTATTTATGGCCTGTTATGGTTTTTCCATGGTTTTATTAGAACCATGTATGTAAATGTATACATATTTTTAGCTTTTTCTTTTTAGACTTGTTAGGCTACTGTCTGGTACCTGTTTCTGTAAGCTACTGTCTGGTACCAGCTACTGTCTGGTACCTGCTACTGTCTGGTACCTGTTACCGTTAGCTACTGTCTGGTACCTGTTACTGTTAGCTACTGTCTGGTACCTGCTACTGTCTGGTACCTGTTACTGTTAACTACTGTCTGGTACGTGCTACTCTCTGGTACCTGCTACTGTCTGGTACCTGTTACTGTTAGCTACTGTCTGGTACCTGTTACTGTTAGCTACTGTCTGGTACCTGTTACCGTTAGCTACTGTCTGGTACCTGCTACTGTCTGGTACCTGTTACCGTTAGCTACTGTCTGGTACCTGCTACTGTCTGGTACCTGTTACTGTTAGCTACTGTCTGGTACATGTTACCATTAGCTACTGTCTGGTACCAGCTACTGTCTGGTACCTGCTACTGTTAGCTACTGTCTGGAACCTGTTACTGTTAACTACTGTTTAGTACCTGTTACTGTTAACTACTGTCTGGTACCTGCTACTGTCTGGTACCTGTTACTGTTAGCTACTGTCTGGTACATGTTACCGTTAGCTACTGTCTGGTACCAGCTACTGTTAGCTACTGTCTGGAACCTGTTACTGTTAGCTACTGTCTGGTACCTGTTACTGTTAGCTACTGTCTGGAACCTGTTACTGTTAGCTACTGTCTGGTACCTGTTACTGTCTGGTACCTGTTACTGTCTGGAACCTGTTACTGTTAGCTACTGTCTGGTACCTGTTACTGTTAGCTACTGTCTGGAACCTGTTACTGTTAGCTACTGTCTGGTACCTGCTACTGTCTGGTACCTGTTACTGTTAGCTACTGTCTGGTACCTGTTACTGTTAGCTACTGTCTGGAACCTGTTACTGTTAGCTACTGTCTGGTACCTGTTACTGGAAAAAGAAAGCGTACTGGGCATTTTTTTTATTTAACTAGGCAAGTCAGTTAAGAACAAATTCTTATTTACAATGACGGCCTACACCGGCTAAACCCGGACGATGCTGGGCCAATTGTGCGCGCCCTATGGGACTCCCAATCACGGCTGGTTGTGAGACATCCTGGAGTGACACCTCAAGATCTGAGATGCAGTGCGTTAGACCGCAGCGCCACTTGGGAGCCCAAGATCATCAAGATAAGAGCTATAAAAGTGATTCTTGGTTAGCTGTAAATCTACCCCAACAATAAACTAAGTCCAGATTGGCCTAAGGACAGAATGGGGTCTTGCCAGTTGTCATCTTTGGCACGGATAACCCCATCCTTAACAAAAATTCCACATGACAAACATCTTATGTCAATGTTGGGCTGGGAAATGTTCTTACAATGTTTCCCTGTTTCTTCGTAAGAATTCATGCACTGAGATATTTAAGTATGAGCATACTAAAAGTGACCATCTGGCTTACCCTCCCATAACTTCACAGATATCTGTGTATGGTTTAGCTAACCTTAGATGAATCCTCCACCACAGACATGTCATGAAATGAGAGAAAACACAAGGGGCAGAGAGACATTGCCAGGAGATGTTGCTAAACCTGATCAGGAAGCGCTCTGACATGACAAACCACAACACCCTATAATCTGCTACAACAGCTCTTAATTCTGCCCAAAGAACAAGACTTCAGTTCCTCTCAACACTGTGGGACATCTTAGACTGCTCATATATAAACAAGTGATACAGTATATAAAAAGTTTGCAAACTTAAAGTAGAGTCAGTCATTCATCATTTGATGCTGTTCTAAGATACACGTGTCTACAAACGACCCTAAATAGGTGACACGTAACACTTTACTGGGGGAGGATACGTTATGAATGATGTTGAATAAATGCGTTATGAAGGTTGTTATGAATGATATTGAAACACTCAAAGGTGCTATGACTGGTGTCATAAAAGTGGTATGAGTTTCATCTGTCAGGTACACACTGTCTATTCTCTTAAACCTGGGCTCACACCTTGATTCATACTAAAACCTCTTCATAATAATAAAAACCATACAAGGAAATGTAGGTCAATTCCATGTTTTTTTACAGGCCCTGTCATTTCGCAGCTGGACGCGACGGGAGCTAAAGCAACAGTTGATTGGCTCGCAGGCCAGATTTTTTGGGAATACTGTTTGTCAGAACTTGTGGCTATAGATGCCGGGGCCAGGGATAGACAGTGGTTAGAGAATTTTACTCTCCACAAATTCCCAGTGGAGGGATGTTGAGTATAGCATCAACACAGTCTTATCATTGTGGCTTGCAGTCATTTTAAGATTCCGTTTATTTTGGACATGCTTGTTAAAGTCAAATTATATTCCTGTTTCAAAGTAGGGTCATTAGCATTGCGCTGTAGATAGGAATGTTGGAGGCTTTTTGTGAATCTCAATGGGTTCGTGTAAGAAGCCTCTTCAGTTTTTATTTGGTTACATAGGAGGAGACTAGGTCGCAAGAAGCATTTTAATAAATGTTCTCCCTATTCCCCCCCCCCCCCCATATATATTTTTCTAACAAACACACATTTGATATACAGTACCAGTCAAAGGTTTGGACACACCTACTCATTCAAGGGTTTTTATTTATTTAGACTATTTTCTACATTGTAGAATAATAGTCAAGACATCAAAAATATGAAATGACACATATAGAATCATGTAGTAACTAAAAAAGTGTTAAACAAATCAAAATATATTTTAGATTCTTCAAAGTAGCCACCCTTTGCCTTGATGACAGCTTTGCAAACTCTTGGCATTCTCTCAACCAGCTTAACTGGAATGTTTTTCCAACAGTCTTGAAGGAGTTCCCACATATGCTGAGGACATGTTGGCTGCTTTTCCTTCACTCTGCGGTCCAACTCATCCCAAACCATCTCTAGTGGTATCCATGCTGGTTAAGTGTGCCTTGAATTCTAAATAAATCACAGACCGTGTCACCAGCAAAGCACCCCCATACCATCCCACCTCCTCCATTCTTCACGGTGGGAACCACACATGCGGAGATCATCCGTTCACCTACTCTGTGTCTCACAAAGACGCTGCGGTTGGAACCAAAAATCTCCAATTTGGACTCATCAGACCAAAGGACAGATTTCCACCGGTCTAATGTCCATTGCTCGTGTTTCTTGGCCCAAGCAAGTCTCTTCTTCTTACTGGTGTCCTTTAGTAGTGGTTTCTTTGCAGCAATTCGACCATGAAGGCCTGAGTCACGCAGTCTCCTCTGAACAGTTGACGTTGAGATGTGTCTGTTACTTGAACTCTGTGAAGCATTTATTTGGGCTGCAATAACTCTGGGTCTTCCTTTCCTGTGACGGTTCTCATGAGAGCCAGTTTCATCATAGCGCTTGATGGTTTTTGCGACTGCATTTGAAGAAACTTTCAAAGTTCTTTACATTTTACGGATTGAATGACCATGTCTTAAAGTAATGATGGACTGTCATGTCTCTTTGCTTATTTGAGCTGTTCTTGCCATAATATGGACTTGATCTTTTACCAAATGGGGCTATCTTCTGTATACCACCACTACCTTGTCAAAACACAACCTGTTGGCTCCAACGCATTAAGAAGGAAAGAAATTCCACAAATTAACTTTTAACAAGGCACACCTGTTAATTGAAATGCATTCTAGGTGACTACCTCACAAAGCTGTCATCAAGGCAAAGGGTGGCTACTTTGAAGAGATTTGTTTACCACTTTTTTTTTTGGTTACTACATGATTCCATGTGTTATTTCATAGTTTTGATGTCTTCACTGTTATTCTACAATATAGAAAATAGTAAAAAATTAAGAAAAACCCTTGAATGAGTAGGTGTGTCCAAACCTTTGACAGGTACTGTACATGAAAACATACTGTAAGAACATAGCTACATTCACCAGTTTCTCTGCCTGTTTAGTTCTCTAGTCTACAGCAGCAACAGTTTGCTTTGTCCAGCCCAGTTCAGAGTTCACTGAAAAGTCTCTGCAAAGTGAGAGGAGGGCGTGGCTTGCCAGGGAGATAAGCGAAGCCAGTTTTTTAAAATTATTTTTGTATTTCACCTTTATTTAACTAGGCAAGTCAGTTAAGAACATTTTTACATTTTAGTCATTTAGCAGACGCTCTTATCCAGAGCGACTTACAGTAGTGAATGCATTCATTTCATACATTTAAAAAAAAAAAATCCCCATACCGAACAAATTCTTATTTACAATGACGGCATACACCGGCCAAACCCGGACGACGTTGGGCCAATTGTGCGCCACCCTATGGGATTCCGAATCACGGCCGGTTGTGATACAACCTGGATCTTTCCCCCTTGACTAAAACATGTCATTTTCAATAGCTGACATATAGAGTACATACATAGTCCATATACCCTTTAGGAAGGCAGCCTAGTTTCTACAGTAGGGTAGAAATGATCTGGATCCAGTTGATTTAGTTATGACATGACAGTAGTACTCACTCACACCTGCTACATGTGACCTATATTTGTGTTAATACGATCAAATGGAACCACACCCTATACTTCTTGTCAGCCTAGTTACAGAAAGGTTTACATTATACTTGCAGGACATATATTTACAATATACATTTTATCTGGATCATGAGCAAAGGCAAGCAATAGATTAAGCTCAGAGAGGAGTCGGTATAGAGTATAACTTCACCTGTATATACTGTACATGTGGTAGAATCTAACATACTGCAGATTCAGGGACTCAGTAGTCTCTACTAATAGTACTAAGAACCTTTTCACCCCTGGGAGGCTGTGCCTATTTGGGCCGTGGCACCAATGCCTTTTATTACTGTATGGCTGAGGTGGTTGTGGTTAGCACAACTTGCCATAACCCCTCATTATGCAATTACAGTCTTTCATTGGGGTGGCAATACTCACATTGCTTCATAAACTGAGGATCTTTCTCACTTAACATCTGTCGCTACAACAACATTCCACTCTATATAAAAATGAAGGACAGCAGTAAGCAATGATCATTGTATGACCATTGTGCAGTATATAGCACTCCCCAGGCCAGTCAGTCTTTTCCCCAAAATGAGTGACATAGACTGACATTGCTGAGTAGTCTGGTTTCCTCACTGCTGACAAAGGGGGAAAACAAAGGCACATAGTCTGCTGGGATTGGGTGGGTTTTGTATTGTGGAGTGTAATTACTACAGCATACTGTGATTCTAGGATGTAGATCTTTAACTGTGTGTGTGTGTGTGTGTGTGTGTGTGTGTTTGGGTGCATGTATATTGTTTCCCACAATTTCCTATCAAGTCATCCACTTCCATAGCACCTGGTCGTTCTACAAAGACCTGAATTTGCACCACACAAACCCTCTCCTCCAACAACTGCAGATGCAAGTACATTGATGAGGATGAAGAGTTGAGAGGCACATATTAGCCCTTTCTCCACCCTGGCACTTCTCCCTTGAGTGATTTATTCCACACCAGCGCTGGTTTATTTAAAAAAGCACATTTGAAGGGGACAGGTGCAGATGGCCATCTGAGAGACATCGGATCAGACCCGTGTGTAGGGATGGCATGTCGAGGGAGAGGCAGAGATGCAGTTTGTGTTCACCCGGGGTGAGTAGCCAAATGTGACAGCCAGCAGTAGCAGCAGCAGGGATCTCTAAAAGTGGGCCCAAAGGATTTACAGCCATTCACTGGATGCCGATACCTATGTTCTGGGCCAAGTTGCCTCCTTTTTGGTCCAGAGAGCTGTCAATCATGAATATGGTTAAAAGCAGATCTGTCAGGATTGGCTGGCTGGGAATAGAAGGGAATTGGTGTTTGCATGTGCTCCATTGAGACAACAACAGTTGTAAGACATACATTGTGGCTGGAGAGGAGGTCTATGATTGGTTGAGTTGAATCACATGGTTGTGTTGCTTAATCTGATCTATGGCTCTGTCTCGTATGTAAATGACAATGTTGAATGGACTGCACTGGTTTGTCTCTTTATCATGGCTCTGATCTCTCTCTCTCTCTCTCAATTCAATTCAATTCAAGGGGCTTTATTGGCATGGGAAACATATGTTAACATTGCCAAAGCAAGCGTCTCTCTCTCTCTAACAAACTATTTCTATTGTTATGGATATGTCACCTACGAGGAAAAAGGTTGGACAACCAAATTCTTTGTGCAGTCCCTTCAAAGTGAATAACGTGATGACAATACAAGCATAAGCCAGTGCCCTCAGGCATACCAACATAGTAAAATGGCTTGGATGGTTTTGAGGAACGCTTTAAGTGTGTCACCCAAATGTCAAAGGTCACAAGCCTTACATAACGTGAAATAGGTTGAATTTAACTATATAGTATAGTTGTTTCTGTATATAGCCCTTTTGTGCTCTTCAATCTCAAGAAGGCTGGTCAGATAATATTTTTCTATAATTGGATATCAAGATATAAAATCCAATTCATGTTTTGTGCATGCAGTCATGTAATATAACATACGTCACTGACCACATGTACGACCCTTATTCTACATACATTACTGTAAACAGTTTGGCCAAGGCTGCGGTCATAACTCACTGTACACGTGTTTGTGCGTGCATCTGCACGTCTGTACAGTACAATGCAGTACGTATGTGTTCTTTTCAATAACGGCCACTGAGACATTAACCGTGCTGGGACATAGACAGAGGGTCCAGTGTAGGGTATGTACGTGTAACTACGCAGGAAAACTTGCTGTGTAACCCACTCCTCCTCAACCAGTTTGAACGAGTTTTCCCGAAAGTGAAAAACAGATCAGAGGGGGGGGGGGGGGGGGGGTCTAGAGCACGAAGAGATGCCAACATAGAGCCTCTCAGTTCACTGTGGGCTATTTTGCAACTGCGACCCCCGAATCTCCCCCCGTTGTTTCCCTCAACAAGCTGGCAAATTAGTGCAAAGGTCATTCCAGCTTGCCCAGGAACACGTGTGCACCCCAGTATACTCCACCGAAATAAACACCCCCACAAAAGTTGAGCTGCTTTCCCCAGCCAAACCTGACGCCAATATTCTCTTTTGACCTGCCAGAAACATTATGGCGATATGAATGTATGCCAGTTGTGACAGAGGAGCAATCCTTGAAGGACTATTAGTTCTCCTAGAAGGCCAACGTGGGAACTTCTATTGCATTGCATCTAGAAAGATAGTAATGGTAAAAACTACATCGATATAGTTCTTTTTACAAGCACTGGCAAATGGGAGTGCTTTTTACAAGCTCTCCCAAGTGTTCGTAGTTTTATGGAAGAGGGGTGAAAGTTACTCAGGAGCTTGACTTTAAGTGACAAAGTTTTACCAGGAGTATGAGAAATGCTCCAGCTTGCAGCCTAGACTCAAGGAGGTTAAGGTGCAAGTCGCTGCATGCCTCATGCCTATGGAGACTGGCTAGGATTTCATTATGCAGATTTTTCCCTTGCATGTCAACAAGATCACATATACAGTTGAAGTCAGATGTTTACATACACCTTAGCCAAATACATTTAAACTCAGTTTTTCACAATTCCTGACATTTAATCCTAGTAAAAATTCCCTGTTTTAGGTCAGTTAGGATCACCACTTTATTTTAAGAATGTGAAATGTCAGAATAATAGTAGAGAGAGTGATTTATTTCAGCTTTTATTTCTTTCATCACATTCCCAGTGGGTCAGAAGTTTACTTTCAGTCAATTAGTACTTGGTAGCATTGCCTTTAAATTGTTTAACTTGGGTCAAACGTTTCGGGTAGCCTTCCACAAGCTTCCCACAATAAGTTGGGTGGATTTTGGCCCATTCCTCCTGACAGAGCTGGTGTAACTGAATCAGATTTGTAGGCCTCCTTGTTCACACACGCTTTTTAAGTTCTATGGGATTGAGGTCAGGGCTTTGTGATGGCCACTCCAATACCTTGACTTTGTTGTCCTTCAGCCATTTTGCCACAACTTTGGAAGGATGCTTGTTTCCTCCATTTTCACAAGGTCCTTTGCTGTTGTTCTGGGATTGAATTGCACTTACTGAATCAAAGTACGTTCATCTCTAGGAGACAGAACGCGTCTCCTTCCTGAGCAGTATGACGGCTGCGTGGTCCCATGGTTTATACTTGCGTACTATTGTTTGTACAGATGAACGTGGTACCTTCAGGCTTTTGGAAATTGCTCCCAAAGATGAATCAGACTTGTGGAGGTCTACATTTTTTTTGGCTGATTTCATTTGATTTTCCCATGATGTCAAGCAAAGAGGCACTGAGTTTGAAGTTAGGCCTTGAAATACATCCCCAGGTACACCTACAATTGACTCAAATGATGTCAATTAGCTTCTAAAGCCATGACATCATTTTCAGGAATTTTCAAAGCTGTTTAAAGGCACAGCCAACTTAGTGTATGCAAACCTCTGACCCACTGGAATTGTGATGCAGTGTATTGTAAGTGAAATAATCTGTCTGTAAACAATTGTTGGAAAAATGACTTGTGTCATGAACAAAGTAGATGTCCTAATCGACTTGCCAAAACTATAGTTTGTTAGCAAGAAATTTGTGGAGTGGTTGAAAAACAAGTTTTAATGACTCCAACCTAGTGTATGTAAACTTCCCGACTTCAACTGTAGGCTACATACATTTCACGTCAAGGTGGACGAGATGGGGGACGGTTAATAATGTAACTCACAGGGGCCCTAAAGGGGAAGGGGCGGGAGGGCTGGCCAGTGTTTGAGTATACCGCCACAGATCAGTAGCTGGGACCTTGAGGAATGTATCCTGTGTTTGTAGTGACTTTGTGAGTGGTCATTATTGTGATGGAAAGGGCACTAATGTCAGCCATTTAGGCTCTCACCCAGAATGCTCCATTGTTTACTCCCTCAATCTCTTTACCTTTCATCCAGGCTTATTTTTGCTTCCTGATTTATGGATTGTGGGTGTGTTTTGGAGGATGATTTGGTAGTCCTATGGGCCCTGGTCAAAAGTAATGCACTATAAAAGGATTAGGGTGCAATGTGGAACTCAGCCTGTCATAAAGGACCCCCTAGGAAGATATCAGTCCAGTCCAATCCAGCCACTAGGCCTTGACTATAGGAACCATACTGTGTTCGGTATGGAGAGGGGGGTCAGCCAGTTGGAATCCTCCCAGGGTTGATCTTACATAAGGTGCTATTTCGATGGGGAACATTCTGAGCATGTACTGATGGTGCACGTACTGCATGTACATCACAGTGACAGCCAGACGTATAATGCGTGCGCTGGTGCATATCGTGCGTGCAAGTGATTGTCCATTTCATCACAGGGGGCCAATAAGAGGGTCTGTGGGACAGTCTCACAGCGACATCACAGAATGCACACATATGGGATGGAGTGGAGACAGGGGGAGAGAAGCTGAATACCAAATCATCCTCCAGCTCCCTAAGCACTCCTAGATCTAAAGGTGAAGGTATAGCTTATGGGGATGTGAAACTACAGCCTGAAGTGTCCTCACTTGTGCCAGCAAATAGCTAGCTTCTCGCGTGGCTCCGACTGGTAAGACGCCTCACACAAGCTCCCCCAATCCCAACCTTATCCGTTAATTGGAAAATGCTAAACTGACTCAAGATCTAGGGGAAACTTCACCCCACACCCTTGCTTCACCTTATTAGACTGTGTGGAATTTGGCCATATTGCTTGCACCTATCCAATCCCTTCAGATCCCCATTAAATCAAATCAAAGTTTATTTGTCACGTGCGCCGAATACAACAGGTGTAGACCTTACAGTGAAATGCTTACTTACAGGCCCTAATCAACAGCGTGGTTACAGTAGCGAGGCTATATATGGTAGCGAGACAATAACAGTAGCGGGGCTATATACAGGCAACGGTTAGTCGGGCTAATTGAGGTAGTATGTACATGTAGGTATGGTTAAAGTGACTATGCATATATGATAAACAGAGAGTAGCAATAGTGTAAAAGAGGGGTTAGCGGGTGGTGAGTGGCAGGTGGCGGGACACAATGCAGACAGACCAGGTAGCCAATGTGGTGGTGGGGGGGGGGGTTAGTCGGGCTAATTGAGGTAGTATGTACATGAATGTATAGTTAAAGTGACTATGCATATATGATAAACAGAGCAGCAGCATAAAAGAGGGGTTGGGGGGGTACGACACACAATGCAAATATTCTGGGTAGCCATTTGATTACCTGTTCAGGAGTCTTATGGCTTGGAGGTAAACGCTGTTGAGAAGCCTTTTGGTCCTAGGCTTGGCGCTCCGGTACCGCTTGCCATGAGGTAGTAGAGAGAACAGTCTATGACTGGGGTGGCTGGGGTCTTTGACCATTTTTAGGGCCTTCCTCTGATACCGCCTGGTGTAGAGGTCCTAGATGGCAGGCAGCGTACGCCCCAGTGATGTACTGGGCCGTACGCACTACCCTCTGTAGTGCCTTGCGGTCGGAGGCGGAGCAGTTGCCGTACCAGGCAATGATGCAACCAGTCAGGATGCTCTCGATGTTGCAGCTGTAGAAACTTTTGAGGATCTGAGGACCCATGCCAAATCTTTTTAGTTTCCTCAGGGGGAATAGGTGTTGTCGTGCCCTCTTCACGACTGTCTTGGTGTGTTTGGACCATTCTAGTTTGTTGGTGATGTGGACACCAAGGAACTTGAAGCTCTCAACGGTCCTCCTTTTCCTGTAGTCCACAATCATCTCCCTAGTCTTGGTTACGTTGCGGGATAGGTTGTTATTCTGGCACCACCCGGCCAGTTCTCTGACCTCCTCCCTATAGACTGTCTCGTCGCTGTCGGTGATCAGGCCTACCACTGTTGTGTCATCTGCAAACTTAATGATGATGTTGGAGTCGTGCCTGGTCACACAGTGGTGAGTGAACAGGAGGGGGCTGAGCACACACCCCTGAGGGGCTCCAGTGTTGAGGATCAGCGTGGCATATGTGTTGCTACCTACCCTCACCATCTGGGGCGGCCCGTCAGGAAGTCCAGGATCCAGTTGCAGAGGGAGGTGTTTAGTCCCAGGATCCTTAGCTTAGTGATGAACTTTGAAGGTACTATGATGTTGAAAGCTGAGCTGTAGTCAATGAATAGCATTCTCACGTTGGTGTTCCTTTTGTCCAGGTGGGAAAGGGCAGTATGGAGTGCAATAGAGATTGCAACATCTGTGGATCTGTTGGGGCGGTATGCACATTGGAGTGGGTCTAGGGTTTCTGGGATAATGGTGTTGATGTGAGCCATTACCAGCCTTTCAAAGCACTTCATGTCTACAGATGTGAGTGCTACGGGTCTGTAGTCATTTAGGCAGGTTACCTTAGTGTTCTTGGGCACAGGGACTATGGTGGTCTGCTTGAAACATGTTGGTATTACAGACTCGGACAGGGAGAGGTTGAAAATGTCAGTGAAGACACCTGCCAGTTGGACAACACATGCCCGGAGTCCAAGTGTGCTTAAAGATGGGGCGCAGGTGTGCGTAATGAAGGTTGCCAGGACCAGTGTTGCCAGGACCCCCGACGCGCAGCTCCAGCTGCAGGACGACGCTGGCCAGGGGGACGGCCCAGAAGGTGAGGAGCGGGCCGGTCCAGACGGCGAAGGTGGAAATCCCGGATGATGTTGGGATCTAGAATGTCATCCACCAGGTAATGAAGCCGATCCCCATGACGTCGGGAGTGCTGGAGGGATCTGATGGCTCGAGGGGAGATGGAGAGGTGTGATGTGGGATGGCTTCAGCCAGGGGACCAGGAACCACCGGCCTGAGGAGGGAAACATGAAAAGAGGGTGAGATCTGGTAGTTAGTGGAGAGCTGTAATCTATATGTCACCTCGTTGACCCTCCTGAGGACTTTGAACGGCACCACAAACCCGGGGGCTCAGCTTCTTACATGGCAGGCGAAGTGGGAGGTTCCTGGTGGAGAGCCAGATGCGATCAAGAGGATGGAACATGGGAGCCTTACTGCAGTGGCGAATCCGCTTGCTCCTTCTGGTGGCAGACGATGCGCTGGAGCCTCACGTGGGCATTGTTCCAAACTTCTTCTGTGCGCCTGAACCACTCGTCCAACGCAGGAGCTTCGGTCTGGTTCGGGGTTCATGGAGCCAGGGCTGGCTGATAACCAAGAACACACTGGAAGGGAGTCAGCCCAATGGAGGAGTGATGCAATGAATTCTAGGCATACTCCGCCCAGTGAAGGAATCGGGCCCACTCCCCCTGCCGGTCCTGGCAGTGACTCCTCAGAAACCTCAACACAGCTCCTGGTTCATGATAAGCTGTAGACCACACTAGCTACCGAGAGAGTTCTCATCTGTTTTCTTTGTAGCTGTTAACATACAACCTCAGTCAGAGGTTGGCACTAAGATAGCATTGAATGAATTGTATTCCACCATAAGCAAACAAGAAAATGCTCACCCAGAGGGGACACTCCTAGTAGCTGGGGACTTTAATGCTGAGAAACTTAAATCAGTTTTACCAAATTTCTATCAGCATGTTAAATGTGCAACATTGGTCAGATGAAGCAGATGCTAAGCTACAGGACTGTTTTGCTAGCACAGACTGAAATATGTTCCCAACCAGAAGCCATGGATTACAGGCAGCATTCGCACTAAAGGGTAGAGCTGCCACTTTCAAGGAGCGGGACTCTAACCCGGACACTTATAACAAATCCTGCTATGCCCTCCGACGAACCATCAAACAGGCAAAGCGTTAATACAGGACTAAGATCGAGTCGTACTACACCGGCTCTGATGCTAGTTGGAACTGGCAGGGCTGCCACGACTTCCGCCGAAGTCAGCTCCTCTCCTTGTTCGGCGGCGTTCGGCGGTCGACGTCACCGGCTTTCTAGCCATCGCCGCTCCATTTTTCATTGATCCATTTGTTTTGTCTTGTTCCCTGCACACCTGGTTTTCATTCCCCAATCACACTGCATGTATTTATTCCTCTGTTCCCCCTCATGTCTTTGTGTGGAATTGTTTGTGTTACGTGTTTATTGTTGACGCACTATACTGGTTTGCTTTTAGCGTGTTGTTCACAAAGATGTTTATTGTTAAACATAAATGATTGTGACTGTTTTGCGCGTTTTGCACTTTTGCCTATGGGCTGGAGGTTTTGACGCAGTTGCGTCCGTCTGTTGGTTTCTCCTGCCTCAAAGTGTACGCCTGTTCACAACTCTCTGGACCTGACTTCGCTACCAGTACGCACACACCTGACAAGGGCTTGCAAACCATTACAGACAACAACAACGAGGCAGCCTATAGGGAGGAGGTCAGAGACCTGGTCGTGTGGTGCCAGGACAACAACGTCTCCCTCAACGTGATCAAGACAAAGGAGATGATTGTGGACTATAGGATAAAGAGGACCGAGCACTCCCCCATTCTCATTGACGGGGCTGGAGTGGAGCAGGTTGACAGCTTCAAGTTCCTTGGTGTCCACATCCCCAAAAAACTAGAATGGTCCAAGCACACCAAGACAGTCGTGAAGCGGGCATGACAAAACCTATTCCCCCTCAGGAGACTGAACATATTTGGCATGAGTCCTCAGATCCTCAAAAGGTTCTACAGCTGCACCATCGAGAGCAGTCTGACTGGTATGGCAACTGCTCGGCCTCCGACCGCAAGGCACTGCAGAGGGTAGTGCAAATGGCCCAGTACATCACTGGGGCCAAGCTTCCTCCCATCCAGGACCTTAATACCAGGCGGTGTCAGAGGAAGGCCCTAAAAATTGTCAAAGACTCCAGCCACCCTAGTCATAGACTGTTCTCTCTGCTACCCCACAGCAAGTGGTACCGGAGCGCTAAGTCTAGGTCCAAGAGGCTTCTAAACAGCTTCTATCCCCAAGCCATAAGACTCCTGAACATCTAGTCAAATGGCTACCCACAGTATTTGCATTGCCCCCCCTCCGTATACACCTGGTCAGTCTATATAATGGAAAGAGCATGTGAATATATTATATACACACACACACTACCGGTCAAAAGTTTTAGAACACCTACACATTCAAGGGTTTTTCTTTATTTTTACTATTTTCTACATTGTAGAATAATAGTGAAGACATCAAAACTATGAAATATATTTTTTTTTATTTAACCTTTATTTAACTAGGCAAGTGCAAATGGAATCATGTAGTAACCAAAAAAGTGTTAAACAAATTAAAATATATTATATATTTCAGATTTATCAAAGTAGCCACCCTTTGCCTTGATGACAGCTTTGCACACTCTTGTCATTCTCTTGATCAGCTTCATGGGGTAGTGGGGAATGCATTTAAATTAACAGGTGTTCCTTGTTAATTTGTGGAATTTCTTTCCTTCTTAATGCGTTTCAGCCAATCAGTTGTGTTGTAACAAGGTAGGGGTGGTATACAGAAGATAGCCCTATTTGGTAAAAGACCAAGTCCATATTATGGCAAGAACAGCTCAAGATGTGTGGTTCCCACCGTGAAGCATGGAGGAAGAGGTGTGATGGCGTGGGGGTGCTTTGGTGATGACACTGTCAGTGATCTATTTAGAATTCAAGGCACACTTAACCAGCATGGCTACCTCATCATTCTGCAGTGATATGCCATCCCATCTGGTTTGTGCTTAGTGGGACTACCATTTGTTTTTCAACAGGACAATGATCCAAAACACACCTCCAGGCTGTGTAAGGGCTATTTGACCAGGAAGGAGAGTGATGGAGTGCTGCATCAGATTACCTGGCCTCCACAATCACTCAACCTCAATCCAGTTGAGATGGTTTGGGATGAGTTGGACCACAGAGTGAAGGAAAAGCAGCCAACAAATGCTCAGCATATGTGGGAACTCCTTCAAGACTGTTGGAAAAGCAGTCCAGGTGAAGCTGGTTGAGAGAATGCCAAATCAAATCAAATATATTTATATAGCCCTTCTTACATCAGCTGATATCTCAAAGTGCTGTACAGAAACCCAGCCTAAAACCCCAAACAGCAAGTAATGCAGGTGTAGAAGCACGGTGGCTATGAAAAACTCCCTAGAAAGGCCAAAACCTAGGAAGAAACCTAGAGAGGAACCAGGTTATGAGGGGTGGCCAGTCCTCTTCTGGCTGTGCCGGGTGGAGATTATAACAGAACATGGCCAAGATGTTCAAATGTTCATAAATGACCAGCATGGTCAAATAATAATAATCACAGTGGTTGTCGAGGGTGCAACAAGTCAGCACCTCAAGAGTAAATGTCAGTTGGCTTTTCATAGCCGATCATTGAGAGTATCTCTACCGCTCCTGCTGTCTCTAGAGAGTTGAAAACAGCAGGTCTGGGACAGGTAGCACGTCCGGTGAACAGGTCAGGGTTCCATAGCCGCAGGCAGAACAGTTGAAAATGGAGCGGCAGCATGGCCAGGTGGACTGGGGAAAGCAAGGAGTCATCATGCCAGGTAGTCCTGAGGCATGGTCCTAGGGCTCAGGTCCTCCGAGAGAGAGAAAGAAAGAAAGAGAGAATTAGAGAGAGCATAGTTAAATTCACACAGGACACCGGATAAGACAGGAGAAATACTCCAGATATAACAGACTGACCCTAGCCCCCCGACACATAAACTTCTGCAGCATAAATACTGGAGGCTGAGACAGGAGGGGTCAGGAGACACTGTGGCCCCATCCGATGATACCCCCGGACAGGGCCAAACAGGCAGGATATAACCCCACCCACTTTGCCAAAGCACAGCCCCCACACCACTAGAGGGATACCTTCAACCACCAACTTACCATCCTGAGACAAGGCCGAGTATAGCCCACAAAGATCTCCGCCACGGCACAACCCAAGGGGGGGCGCCAACCCAGACAGGAAGACCACGTCAGTGACTCAACCCACTCAAGTGACGCACCCCTCCTAGGGATGGCATGGAAGAACTCCAGTAAGCCAGTGACTCAGCCCCTGTAATAGGGTTAGAGGTACGTGTAGGTATGTACGGTAGGACCAAATCGGATAGATAGGTAGAAGCAAGCCCTTGTAATGCTTTGTAGGTTAGCAGTAAAACCTTGAAATCAGCCCTTGCCTTAAGAAGAAGCCAGTGTAGGGAAGCTAGCACTGGAGTAATATGATCACATTTTTGGTTCTAGTCAGGATTCTAGCAGCCGTATTTAGCACTAACTGAAGCTTATTTAGTGCTTTATCCGGGTAGCCGGAAAGTAGAGCATTGCAGTAGTCCAACCTAGAAGTAACAAAAACATGGATTCATTTTTCTGCATCATTTTTGGACAGAAAGTTTCTGATTTTTGCAATGTTACGTAGATGGAAAAAAGCTGTCCTTGAAACAGTCTTGATATGTTCTTCAAAAGAGAGATCAGGGTCCAGAGTAACGCCGAGGTCCTTCACAGTTTTATTTGAGACGGCTGTACAATCATCAAGATTAATTGTCAGATTCAACAGAAGATCTCTTTGTTTCTTGGGACCTAGAACAAGCATCTCTGTTTTGTCCGAGTTTAAAAGTAGAACGTTTGCAGCCATCCACTTCCTTATGTCTGAAACACAGGCTTCTAGCGATATCTTTCCGACAGATAAGATCTAATCCAGGCCAGAACTTGTCCGTGTAGACCAATTTGGGTTTCCAATCTCTCCAAAAGAATGTGGTGATCGATGGTATCAAAAGCAGCACTAAGATCTAGGAGCACGAGGACAGATGCAGAGCCTCGGTCTGATGCCATTAAAAAGTAATTTACCACCTTCACAAGTGCAGTCTCAGTGCTATGATGGGGTCTAAAACCAGACTGAAGCGTTTCGTATACATTGTTTGTCTTTAGGAAGGCAGTGAGTTGCTGCGCAAAAGCTTTTTCATTTTTTTTGGAGAGGAATGAAAGATTTGATATAGGCCGATAGTTTTTTATATTTTCTGGGTCAAGATTTGGCTTTTTCAAGAGAGGCTTTATTACTGCCACTTTTAGTGAGTTTGGTACACATCCGGTGGATAGAGAGCCGTTTATTATGTTCAACATAGGAGCGCCAAGCACATGAAGCAGCTCTTTTAGTAGTTTAGTTGGAATAGGGTCCAGTATGCAGCTTGAAGGTTTAGAGGCCATGATTATTTTCATAATTGTGTCAAGAGACATAGTACTAAAACACTTTAGTGTCTCCTTTAGTGTCACAATGTAAACAATAGCAAAAATAAAGAAAAATACCTTGAATGAGTAGGTGTGTCCAACCTTACTCTTTTTTAACTAGGAAAGTCAGTTAAGAACAAATTCTTATTTACAATGATGGCTTACTGGGGAACAATGGGTTAACTGCCTTGTTCAGGGGCAGAACGACAGATTTTTACCTCGTCAGCTCTGGGATTCGATCCAGCAACCTTTCGGTTACTGGCCAAACACTCTAACCACTGGGCAACCTGCCGCTCCTTATGATTGGTACTGTATATACACACATTGTATATCGTTCCAAAATGCCATCCTGGGCCAATCAAAAGACTGATTTTCATGACTGATTTATTCATTTTCATTTCAAGTAAAACAATCTAAGAACAACTAATGTTTACATCACAAAGCCTTATGGATCTATGTTAAAGGTGGCTCTGCCTGCCATGATGAGAGCAGAGTGCATAGGCTTTCTCCCTCTCTGTGATTACATTGAACACATACACATCCACACTGTGACATGTGCGTGTCTGGAGGAAGACGAGGTAGGAGGGAAGCTCTGGGATGTGTGCGTGTGTGGATGGAACTCCGTGTTCTGTACATTTTGTTCTCCATTTAGGGTAGGGCTTCATGCCCAGAGCTAAGAGGAGTGACATGGCTCCTTGTCGCCAACTGGTGGTGGGATGTGGAAATGCATCTGCCCTGAGCCCTTGAGGTTAAAATGTACTGTACATACATACACACATAAACACACAAAAAGGCATGCAGGCACACAAGTGCACACACTGATACAGTATGTTATACATTTACTGATGTTCCTAGTCCCAGGAATTAGATGACCTATTATGGTTACTGCTATGTGGTTGGACTTTACTTGTCTACATATGGAGAGGCAGGCATTGTTCCATAATCATTGATTTGTGAACATTTACTCACAAAGCTTGATATGATTCTCTCCATACACATAATGTCACCCCGACACCTTTCCTTCAATTACTTTATACTTTTCCTTAAAGAGGCAATCAGCAGTTGCTACATGTTTGGCTTATAAATGAATGATATCACTTATAAATGCCTCATGAGCTTTTGTTCAACTGTCAAAATATAAGCTTTGTTTGTAAACAAAGTAAATGTGAACAAACACTATATAGCCGCAAAACATGATTAAAACTGTAGCTCTGTCTATGAATTTGAGTGGTTACATTTCTCCAGCCCCGCTCCACAGCTTTTTACCGAAACAGGGGCAGGGGAAATGCTTTGTTACTGTTTCGACTGCTGATTGACACTTTAAACTGACATGTACCAGAAAGTAAGCGACTGTCAAGGTGTAACACACTTCATCGATGCAGGATCCTTTCTAACTTCTTTTAGCCGACATACACATGCAACATCCCCTTAAACCATCATAAAAAATAGTATTTGGTGTTTCTTCTCCTCAAAATTCCTTGCCCACCACAATTGATTTTTGTTTGTTAGCCTCATACAGATGCACAGGTTTCAACTGGTTTCATGCCCCATATGTAATAACATAAAGGGTAAAGCATCCCGAGTCAAGGAGCAGAGGTAAAACAGGATAAGGTAAATCAATACATTCTTATCCATAAAGTCAAACAAAAAAAACAAGTGTGAAATATACAAGTTTAGACTTCCTGAGTCATCTAGTGGCCATGAAAGGCAATGCCCAAAGGATGTACTACACATGTAAGATCCTTCATACGTTTGTTGTTATCACAGATCTAAATAGGTTGGATTGGTCAAAGTAATAAGGTGGTAACCTTGCTTACACCAATCCAATCACTTAAAGATCAGCGGTTACTTCAAGGAAGGGAAGAAGGAATGATGCATTGTAAATCTAAAGCAATAAGGCCCATGTGAGATTGAGCGCAAGGTAAAGGGAAACTCAATGCTGTTTCTTTCACCTCCAGATGGCCAGTGCCATCAGGTCAGTCTGACATCTTAGGATTGATTTAGGATGGAGCTAAGTGGAGGGTTATGGCCTGTAGTCTATAAGGAGACAATGCATGAAATAGAAGGCCCATATAGTCTACAATACATAGCTTAGGCTACATGCCTACAGTGTGAGTGAGTTTGATCATTCCTTGACTAGAACTAGGTACAGGGTGAAGTTGCCCCTAGATACGGTAACTAAATTGTTTGAGCTGATCTGCGCAGCATTTACCGTGAATGTGATCTCTGCTCACATCAGGGAAAATACCTTAGAAAGGCAGCATTGTTGGGTGTAATTGTGCACTGCTCTATAACACACATTTGGATTGAATCCCAGCCTAAGTCTATAATAACTGCAGGAGTTGATTTGCTGTGCCAGTTATCCTGTTGAATAATGCAGATGGGACTTTAATGTAGAAGGACACAACCATTCAGCAGACAGAGGCATGATGATCAGGTGCAGCAAACACTAACAACACTCTGTGAGTGAAGGGGATCAGTGAGTTTTAGGCCTCTACATCATGCACAGGTTAGCAGTGAAAAACCTTGTGCCCTAATGAATACGACCCAGATAAATATTTGGATGTCTCCATCTCAGGAGGAAATCCAATCCCGGGCAGCCATGATCAGTGGCTGCTGTTCAAACAGGAAACATCCATCAGCAGTCAAGCCTATACTGTGTGTGTGTGTGTGCATGTGCGTACGTGCGTAGATGCCTCTCCCATACAAGCCCATACATTATTGAAGTTTATCTTATAAGTATGCAATCCCCTCATTAAAGCGGAACTATATGGTAATCAAAACTGGCAACATGAGAACTACAGGTTTGCTAAGATTACACCACTGTGTAGTATAATCAAGATTATCGTCAAGGCTGCCAATATTACATTGGTAAAACAACACCATTGCATGTCAAATCAAATCAAATTTTATTGGTCACATACACATGGTTAGCAGATGTTATTGCAAGTGTAGCGAAATGTCTGATTTCAAGTCTGTATGTAGGCAGCAGCCTCTCTGTGTTAGTGATGGCTGTTTAACAGTCTGATGGCCTTGAGATAGAAGCTATTTTTCAGTATCTCGGTCCCAGCTTTGATACACCTGTACTGACCTCGCCTTCTGGGTGGTAGCGGGGTGAACAGGCAGCGGCTTGGGTGGTTGTTGTCCCTGATGATCTTTTTGTCCTTACTGTGACATCAGGTGCTGTAGGTGTCCTGGAGGGCAGGTAGTTTGCCCCCGGTGATGCGTTGTGCAGACTGCACCACCCTCTGGAGAGCCCTGCGGTTGTGGGCGGTGCAGTTGCCGTACCAGGCGGTGATACAGTCAGACAGGATGCTCTCAATTGTGCATCTGTAAAAGTTTGTGAGGGTTTTAGGTGACAAGCCAAATTTCTTCAGCCTCCTGAGGTTGAAGAGGCGCTGTTAGGATTGAGGCAATGTTTACTATGATTATGATTGGCGTATGCAAAACTATACAACACTTTTTTTGTAATAAATTTGAAAGAAAATTCGAAAAACATTTTGTCAGATAATAGATAATGATACTTTGAAAAACTGTTAGAAGAGTTTATTAAAATCTGTCAGAAACATATTTTCTTTAAATATCTGGTTGTATTATGCTCAGTATTCAATAAAATCGTATAGGTCATCAAAGCTTTATGATATCTGTCTCCATCTGCATTACACTGGCAAGCCCTCCTCAGGTTGCCAACAAACCAGTACTTGGAAACCAGCTCTCCAAGGAAGTGAACAGGTAAGGATTGGAGTTTGCAGTTTGTGTACAAATGCACTAAAAGTAAATTAGGTAGATGATAAAAAAAGAAACAAGAAAGACATGATACAGTGTTGTCACTCGACACTTTTCAAATGCATCTGGAGTCCGATAAGTGCTCTACTCTTTAGTCACCCCACCCTAAACAAAACCATAAATGTATCGACGTACATGTTGCGATGGTACAACTTCATTTGGTATCAGTAGTCTGCCCTGACCTTTCTGCCATAATTGTGCCACATTTTATACTGATCTTGCTTGTCGTCTACCACATGACAACGTGTGACAGAAATGAACAACAATCAATTAGGGGGAAGATTAAGCCCTGTGTACTGATCTACTGAACAGGAGCATCATTGGGCTTTGGGCCTGTCTTCTCATAATGTTGGCCAAATGGGAAATACACTCTAATCAGTATCAGAGTGCAACGGGCATCTAAACATGGCACCAGTGTGGAGCCACCACCCACTGGGTTAGGGTTACAGCGGCCAGTCTAGCGGTGCCAGCCGACAATGGCCCCACTACCTCTGGAAAAGAGCCCTGCTGAAAAATACATGAGGAAACC
Organism: Salmo trutta; assembly: GCF_901001165.1. Lineage (NCBI taxonomy): Eukaryota > Metazoa > Chordata > Actinopteri > Salmoniformes > Salmonidae > Salmo > Salmo trutta. The sequence continues at coordinate 50,023,861 of NC_042959.1, read as the reverse complement.
CACACCTGTTTCCAGGTAACCGATGCAGCCTAAATCCTGAACCGTGACGGTGTGTGTGCGTGTGTGTGGTTGCGTACATGCATGGGGTTGTGTGTGTGTGTGTGTGTGTGTGTGTTCACATTGGCAACTGCTTGATTCCTCTAACTGATCAGATGCTTCATAGGGATGTTACCAGCAACCTGTGTTCCTGACAAGAGACATTGACAATTTAATCGGGATACAACATGAAACAGCACAGTCCTACTACACTCTAGACAGGCCTAGAGTGAGTCAGGTCAAAGTTCCGTCAAGGCTGAGTCGTTGTCTAAGAGCTGGAAGTGTACGAATGGGAAAAGGGCATTAGCCAAACTGAGAAGACCTGAAGAGGGGACTTGGTGGAGGGCGGTCTGCCTCAAGAAGCTGCGAGGCCTTACTGAGAGTTGTTTCAACAGTTCTAGAGGTCTTTTAGGGTGAACAAGCATGAATCCCATATGGAAAGTGTACAAGAGCAAAGTGCTGAAGACCCTGAACCCGGACCTAGAGGAGTACACGGAGGAAGAGGTAGAGAATAAAAAGCTTATCTTTCATCTGCAGATTTCCCCTGCAGATGTCTTGCTCTGTGATCTAAAAGGTACAACTAATCCTAAATCAGCACTCCTACTCTGAGACGCTTGATACACACAACCTCTCATTTAGGATCGCTGTGGGTTCTCACAGCGACAGATCTGTTGGTTTGCTTATTCATTGTTGTTGAAGTTTGACTTATATAATTTTGCTCCGCTCTCAAAGGCTTATTTCTGCTGGAACTTTGAGGAAACTACAGAGCAGTTCCTCTCGTGCTCTGTTATAGTTTTGGCCAAAACATGCTAATCACTGTAGCATAGGCTTTCAATTACAAATTCGAAACCCAAATCGCTGCTATAGTACTCTGTCTGCAGTAGCTACTGGTTAATTCATATGAACTTTCACCCCACCCTCATACTGTAACCTACGTTAGCTAATATGATGGATAAGCTATCAGTGCTATCAGGCATACTATCAGGTTTTTCAAAAATCCAAGGGTCTTTCGATGATTGAGTTCTCCGGATTTTTTCTTGTCTCTCGACACCCCTGATGTGTCCGGGATTGGTGCAGGCTGTTGGAACAAGGATGACCCAGTTCTTCGGGAACGTCGGGAAACCTGATCCCGAACTGGAGCTGCATACACAGATTAGATGGCGTTCCAGTGACAGGGGATGAGACGGATACAGACAGAAAGACCCCATATTCAAGACCCCATATTCAAGTCTCAGAGTAGGAGTGCTGATCTACGATCAGTTTTGCCTATTAGATCATAATGAATAATATTATATTTCATTATTATGTCCTTTACATGGTGACAGGGCTTATGGGAAGGATACTGCGTTAGAATGATGTCTGAAAACATAGTTTACTTAGAGTTCTTTGAGTTATGGGGGGGACTTAAGCTGTCATCGTTCTTACTGTATGTCTGAGAAAAGCGAAGTATATTTACCCTCTTGGAAATGAACTCTGTGGCAGCTTTTTCTATTCTTAAAGTGGATACAGAAATAAAGTAGGCTGTATATTCTCCCTCAGTTTATTATCTTTGGCATAATGGATTAAAAGCAATCCACAGGGATAACTCCAATCTGACTTCTTCAATATAGTAAATGATGTTGCTACAAATGAGGATTTTGTGTTTTATTTGGGCACTGTCCAGCATTTTCAATGACAGACTTTTCCTTGACATTTTCTGTGTATTTATTTTTCTGGAAATTGCTTGTAGTGTCTATATTAACCCACTAGAGGGCAACCATTACCAATAAATCGAATGCACTGAAAGCAGGGTAGACGAGTAGAGCATGTGTTTTTACACAGAGCTCAATACTTCGCTACCAACACTGCTGTGCTGAGGCTGACAATATAAATGTGTGATGATCATTGCTGGGCTTGTGTTCCCAGGTCAATAATGCAGAGATTGACATGAGCCCTGTCCAGGAGGATGAGGGGCCCAATGCAGTGTCTCAGATGGCCAAGAGAGTAAGCACACACACACACACACACACACACACACACACACACACACACACACACACACACACACACACACACACACACACACACACGGCATGGAACTTAATGCAGATGTTACACGTTCATCTTACATTAATCACATTCCGAAGGATTGGCATTGGACAGTGCTCCAGAGCACGCACACACACACACATTTTTGACACTGTGTGTGTGTGTGTGTGTGTTCAGATGCAGGGTGCTGGGGCTAAAGGCTGGAACAGGATGTCAGCACTCTTCAACAAAGAGGATGAACACCAGCTATTGGAGGAGACTGAGAGCCCGCCTGTCCCAGACCAGTCAGTGGGACTCTACTCTTTGACACAGCTCTCTATTCCCCCGCCCCCTCCTCTTCCTCCTCCTCTTCCTGAACATGGGAATATTAGCCATGTCTGATGGACTAATGCTTAATTCAATAAATAAATATATAAATAATGTAATCATATTAATTGAGTTAAACATATAATGATACACAAAATGACGGCCTCCCTCCCTTGTATCCCCAGTCCACTAGCAGTGATGCCTGAGGAGCCGCAGAGACCGGCCAGACCCTCAGGATTCTGGGGTAGCTTCGCCACCAACTGGAAACAAATGGCCGCCTCGAAACAGGCTGAAGCCGCAGCAAACGAGACGGGCACGATGGAGGAGGGTCAGGAGGCGGTGGGGGAGGGAGGTGGTGAGGGAGGAGGGGGGGAGAGTTACCAGGGGGAGAACACGGAGGGAGAGCAGAGTCAAGATGGAGGAGGAGGGAGCAACACCAGCTTCTCCAAATACGCCATGCTGGGAGGAGGGAGCGAGAACACGCCCTTCAAGTGGAACTTTGTCACAGGCAAGCTGGCTGAGTTGAAGACCAAGAGCATGTCTGGACAGCAAGACTAACAAGCCAGCTGTAAGGGGGTGGGATGGGGTCTGGGTCTGGGGCAGGGTTTGAGTGGGGTCAGGGGGATGAGGGGGTACATGGGGCCGAATGCCCTCCTAGCCTAGCCTGGTCCCAGATCGGTTGATGCTGTCTTGCAAACATTGCATGACAGTGACCATAGGAGTTTGCAAAGCAGCGTGAACAGATCTGGGACCAGGCTACTCCTAACCCGTTATCATCTTCATTCTACTTGCTCAGGTGTAGATTGTACCCACCACACCAACACCAGTAGAACTTGACTTTTCAGATCTAAGGGAATAGGGACTAGGGGTCGATTTGGAATTTAGCACTCACTTCCCTTTCCATACCTTCTCCATAGTGTTAAACTGTACAGCATTTGAACAAGCACTGCCACCCTTACAGTAGATGGCATTTAGTTAATGTCATAGGACTCATACCTGAAAATGACACCAACAAACAGGCTGGATTAGATCAATTAACCAACAAAACCAGATTAAGAAATTACAGATTACACACAGAGAGGGATAGTGGGATTGGGTGTTGGATTATGGCACCAATTTGGAAAGGGATTTCATAGCTGATACAAATTTGCTTTCACTGTAAAACCATTTTGCAATGTATATAGGAAATATCTCATGTTTTCTTGTGAAGTTAATTAAGAATGGGGGAAATAGGATGTGCAAAAGTTGAATGATTGGGATTACATGGCTTTTCAGGACATAATATTTGGGTAACTGTTTTGGCTGACAGGTGCGTGGAGGTCATGGTTTGAGTGTCTTGGGTTGAACTTATTTGGGCATGAGACTGGTAACTTATTCTATTGCCCCTACAAAACACACTTGCAGCGTGACCCTACCGCAGTCCTTTTGGGACACTTGTCTGTAAGACAGTAACGTGTCCATATTGTTATTTCCTGTCTGTCTTTTCTGTTTTCAATACGCTTTTCAAACGTTTTGTTCTGATGTGTTGCTACCCCTTGTGCTCTAATAAACACTGATAATAATTCACCGTAAAGGATGACAGGTCAGTGAGGCAAGTAGGTCTGACTTCAACACTGGGGTGGGACATGGGACAACATCGCCTCTCGTTTAATATTGACCCTGTAAGATACACGCTTGCATGTGAGCCCAAACCACATAAGAGCCAATGCACACGTGAGAACATGACAGAGGATGTAAGCAAATGACAGCCAGACCTTTCTCCCAGTCGCCCCTGCGACAGGAGGAGGGCGTTTGCAGCTGGGAGAGTCATTCACTTACATGTGAACTCTTGTACGTGCTAAGACCGCATGAGGTCGATGGGACTAGTGTGGGCAGATCGAAGACACCCCTTGAGCCTTGTTGTCATGTGTGCATGTCTGTGTGAGCCTGGTCATGCTGTGCGTCTGTCTGTCTGTCTGTGATTCATGGCCTGGTTACTATGGCATGGGTCCAACCGTTGTCTCATACCGCTCACCCTCAGGGTCAGTGAAGTCACGACCTTCCTTGTTGTTGGACAGAAGATAAGTGGGGATAGGAGAGGAGAGCAGGGGTTAGTTTGAAGAGATTACAAGGTTGTGCTTTAGACGGAAGTCTTCTGCAGTCAACAGCAGGGGGCGATCTTTGCCAAGTCATGGGTCAACTTCTCAGTGAGTACGGTACTACTGGAAAGTACTCTGGATGGTTCTCACTTGCAGTCACCTGTTATACAACAGTATATCTCTCAATTACTCTTTATTTAACGTCAGGTAAGTTCTCTCCCTCTATCACACATATATGCGCACACAGTCTTGCATAACTAACCTTGTGGGACACACAATTCAGTCCCATTCTAAATCCTATTTTCCTTAACCCCTAAACCTAATCTTAACCTTAACCCGAAAACCTAACCCTAACCGTTAATATTTATAATCTATCCAAAATACATACAGGCCTGCCCATATTTCCTATCGGTGACTTCCTCCCAGATGGACAGCTTTATAGTCATTTACAGACAGAGACAGACTACAGTACCTCTCCCTTCCTCTCTCTCTCTGTCTTTTCCTTTTCCCTCTTCTATTTCCTCTCTCAGCATTCTGTTTCCACCACATCCCCTCTGTCTGCTCTCAATCCCATTTCCTGTCTAACCGACACACTTCCTGGCTCAAAATGTTAGTAAATTATGTTGAAAACATTTCAATCCACTGGCAAAGTAGAAGTAACGATAACTTCCAACTGGAGAATTGACTTGGAACCATCAGTGAGTTGGTTGAGTTGTGTCCAAAAATGCCACCCTATTCCCTACATTGTGCGTTCTTTTTGACCAGAGACCTATTCCACTGAGCACACACTGGTTGAATCAACGTTGTTTCAACATAATTTTGATGAAATGACGTTGAACCAACGTGGAATAGTCGTTGAATTGACGTCTGTGCCCAGTGTGATGGGCCCTGGTAAAAAGTAGTACACTATATAGACTGCCACATCCTCAAACAACCCCCATTTATTTCCCCTATGGACTTACTCTATTTCTTGACAGTGAAAAGAGAATCCATTTATATTGATCCACTTTCGTCACTGGGCTATACAACAATCCCTCTGTAGCGTGCGGCAGTGTGACAGCTGACAGAGAAAGGGTGATGCCACAGCTGTCAGCCTATGTTTGAATCACAACAAGGCATGTCCCCTTCCCACCCCTCATGTCCCCTTCCCACCCCTCATGTTCCCTTCCCACCCCTCATGTTCCCTTCCCACCCCTCATGTTCCCTTCCCACCCCTCATGTTCCCTTCCCACCCCTCATGTTCCCTTCCCACCCCTCATGTTCCCTTCCCACCCCTCATGTTCCCTTCCCACCCCTCATGTCCCCTTCCCACCCCTCATGTCCCCTTCCCACCCCTCATGTTCCCTTCCCACCCCTCATGTCCCCTTCCCATCCCTCATCCCCCCTTCCCACCCCCCATCCCCCCTTCCCACCCCCCATCCCCCCTTCCCACCCCTCATGTCCCCTTCCCACCCCTCAAGTCACCTTCCCTCCCCTCAAATGACTATTCCAGATTCAAACCATAGGCCTATCTGATGTTAAAACAAATACCTAGTAACGTGCTTGCACTCTCTGACACGTAAACACCGCAGGATGCAGCCATTCTGTGGGCATGGAGTTTGTAGAGCATGAGGGAATCACAAAGTGCACATTGACAGACTGTGTTCACAGTTTGAACTGAGAGTACTCTTCAGTGAGGGGAGATGAGGGCACACGGAGACAATGAGGATGAGGCCAGATCTCCGGTGTGCTGAAGTTTACTGGGTGTCTAGGCTTCAAATATGTGTCAGTGAGCATTGGGTCACATAAGCATGTTGAGTCCCTCAAAGGGATAAGCAAATGTGTTTGGTTGAGCTTATGTGTAACGTGCGTCAGAGACAAGTCAACAGTGATTTCATACAATTCACGACGTACACAAGAATAGTGGTCCCCGAATCAAATCAAATCAAATTGTATTAGTCACATGCGCCGAATACAACCTTACAGTGAAATGTTTACCTACGAGCCCTTAACCAACAATGTAGTTTAAAAAAACCCGAATAGAATAAGAATAAAAGTAACAAGTAATTAAAGAGCAGCAGTAAAATAATAACAGTGAGAATACCTACAAGGGGGTATCGGTACAGAGTCAATGTTCGGGGGCACCGGTGTCGAGGTAATTGAGGTAATATGTACATGTAGGTAGAGTTATTAAAGTGACTATGCATAGATGATAACAGCAGAGAGTAGCAGCGGTGTAAAAGGGTGGGGGGGATGCAAATAATCTGGGTAGCCATTTCATTAGATGTTCAGGAATCTTATGGCTTGCGGGTAGAAGCTGTTTAAAAGCCTCTTGGACCTAGACTTGGCTCTCCGGTACTGCTTGCAGTGCGGTAGCAGAGAGAACAGTCTATGACTAGGGTGGCTAGAGTCTTTGACAATGTTTAGGGCATTCCTCTGACACCGCCTGGTATAGAGGTCCTGGATGGCAGGAAGCTTGGCCCCAGTGATGTACTGGGCCGTACGCATTACCCTCTGTAGTGCCTTGTGGTCGGAGGCTGAGCAGTTGCCATACCAAGCAGTGATGCAACCAGTCAGGATGCTCTCGGTGGTGCAGCTGTAGAACCTTTTGAGGATCTGAGGACCCATGCCAAATCTTTTCAGTCTCCTGAGGGGGAATAGGTTTTGTCGTGTATATATGTGTGTATATGTTCAAGTGGAGGGTTATTAATTTACCTATTTGAGAAATTGTAAAGAGAGAGATAGAGAGAGAGCAACAGCAACAGCGACTGAGATAGACTGAGAGAAAGAGACAGAGAAAGTGACAGAAAGAGAGAGATAAAAAAAGGGAGCAAGCAGAATCAGAATGGTTTTGAAGGTTGTAACAGAGTGAGCCACAACAAGCCCAACCCCTAGATTAGGATGTTTAGGTTGAAGTACTTAATCTTATCTTGACATTACATGACTCACAGATGCCCAGGCACACAGGTTGTCTTGTCTGGCGCCCTGCCCTGTTGAGAGCTGTACATCCCCGTTTAAACATGTAACCCAAACCACAAGGCCTTTTCATAGGGGTGTACGGAGACACTTGAAAACCCTCTTTATCTCTCTTCATTCTCTTTCTCTCTCTGTCGCTCTGTCCGTCTCGCTCTTTCTCTCTGGAACAACCGTGCGTCCTGTGCCATACGGCCCATGTATGTTCTGTCCCCTTGTGTTGCCTGCTTATGTGATGAAGATTAGTAATACTGTGCCTCACCTTGCTCAAACTGATCCACTCAAACACAATGGCAGACAAGTGAAGAGGATATTACCCATAAGCCCTTTACTGGTCAGCTATTTCAATCCATCATACAAACAGGATGAGCGCAGCAGGAGACTATTCCGTCTGTGGTCATTTTTAGAACATATTTCAAAATGATTGGTTTGAATCAAATTGCTATGTGATTATAGCTGTAAGTTGACGTTGCATTTTCATCCTGTCCAGTCTGTATGTCGTCCTGGTCAGTTTGAGTCACACCTCAAGCATAGCCAACTGGGCTGTCTGTTTTAACCCCGACAAGTTCCAACTAGGCTACCCTAAGTATGAAACAGACCTCGAAAATGACCAAAGCTTTCATGTCTTCGTCTCACATGGAAAAATATTGAAGTTATATTGCTCACACTTACGCCACCTTTTTGAATTTGGCTCTGATGTCTCTCCTTTTACAAGCGTAGTAAAAACAAACAATAAAGCCAGTGTTTTACTCACACACTTCTTCCACAAGGAGCTTTCCTCTTTCCTCCCTCCATCCCCAGAAGCACCCACGGGTGACGGTCAGACTAGAGGTGGATGTCTCTGTAGACCTGATGACTCACACACACAGGCAGCAGTCCCATCTGGAAACCTACCTGTGTGAACCAGGTGTGTGAATCAACACACTGGCTGGCACACACACGCGCGCACACACACGCGCGCACACACGCATGCACGCACGCTCACACACACACACACACAAAGCACTTAAGGAAAACAGATGTGAGGAGGACAGGGTATGTTTTTGACCTGTTCACCTGGGTTTCCCCTGTGGATGTCTACCTGGCCTGCTGTTCACTCTCAGGGCCAATCAGGGGAATAATCTCTTAACAGCTTGGAGAGGACAAAGCCCTTCAGTTCACAAGAGGTCACCTTTGAATAGCTTTGCTTTTTCTTTTTTAATTGAACTTTTATTAAACATTTCCATCTCCAATGGAAAAACAGACAGAAGTGTCAGAATGCACAGGCCAATCATTGGATTCACTCTTGGATTCACAGGTTTTCCTATTTGACAGTTTATAGTTATAAAATATTATTTATCTCATAGTTATTTCAGCTAAGGGGTAAATGACCTGCCAGATGGGCAGAATCAGCTCCTTAACGCTCTTATCAAAGAAAAACAGCAGATAGCCAAAGTAGTGTGAGCCAGAACACTCATACTCCCAATCAAAGTGTTCTGCCGAGAAACGAGAGAGGGTTTACTTGACTTTCCCTTTTCGTATAGAGTTCTGGCCTCTGTCTCACTCAGAGGAATTCTGTCATGCACCCATAATCCAGAAGTGATAATGTGTTGATGATCCAGTGTGTGTGTGTGTGTGTGTGTGTGTGTGTGTGTGTGTGTGTGTGTGTGTGTGCGTGCGTGCGTGCGTGCGTGCGTGCGTGCGTGCGTGCGTGCGTGCGTGTGTGTATGTTAAATAATTGGACATGCTCACAGTGCAGTCATATGAAAAAACATAGAGTTGACAGCTATTGCTTTTCCTGTCTTCCTTTTAAACCCAGAGAGCTGATCTGAAATCTGTGGCCTGGCTGAGTGTGAAGAAGTCTCCAAGGTTTTTTCCCGGAAGAGAAACATAAGGTGGAAAGGAGTTCAATTATTCACACACACCCTCTTCTGTTCCTTCTAACCCATTCCCGTTGCCTTGGGATTCTCACAGGAACTGGAGTGGCAGAGTATGTAGCTCTCAGTTCGTAATCTGCCCAACTCAATCTCAGCCTCTGTAATCCCCTGGGTCTTTCGGGGTGGATTTGGGACACCCCCTACACCCCTCCCCTTTTCTCTATCTACCCCACTATCTCCATCAGAGGGGTAATCTCGCCATTAAGTTCCCTTCCACCATCATCTCATACCCCTCAACCTCCCCCAAAACTCCCACAACACATGCAAGCCTTTAAGAAAGCCCTCCAGCCTCTCCACCCTTCCGACCACCCCGACCCCCATCCCCCACCTCTCTGTCTCTCTCTCTCTCTTTCCTCCTCCACTCTTTCACTGCAGGACATTTTATCCCACCTCCCAAACTTGGGACCGTTGCCTCAGTGCTCTGTAAACCAATTGATTTGTCTATGGTGATTATTATTGGTTTGTAACAAGGGTTGAGGGACTGACTGTTAAATGTCCAGGGAGTCAATAAGTTCTCAGTCAATTATGTACATGTTCATCTCTGCCGTCTTGAAGCCTGCTGCCTGCTTAACATGGATATATTGACTTTCCCTCGGCCATTATGTTTTGCATAAAGAGTTAGAGCAGAGAACTGCTATGCGTTAAGTCAAATAATGTAAGGATTATCGCAAACTTTATATAATCCGCAGTGAAACCATCTTTGAGCTGCAAATTACATCTTTCTCTGACAATTAATAAGGACGATTCATTTTAATCAATTCAATCATGCAATTCAAACCAAAACCGTGCCATTGGTTGTTGTTGGACATACAAAGTGACCCTCATGAAGTGGTGTTATGAGTTTTGTCTTCGCTTTGTGTATTTGGAACACGGTGGCTCTAGAATGCAGGATGCGTTCAGAAACCCCTCACAAAACCCCTGTCCGTGTCACATTTCTGTTTCTACAGCTGTTTGGGGTGTTGTTCTTTGCTCTGCTCCCGTGTTGCAGCTAGACCCCCCCCCCCACCCCCTCTCAAACCCAGCCCTCTCCCCTTCCTAAACCCCACAGGGGAAGGAACCTCCACAGCTAATGGAAATGTGCTCAGTCCTAGCGTAAAGATACGGCAGTATCAAACAAAAAAAAATCATCATCCTCAACATAGCAAGCCAAGGAGGAAATGTCATATTAGTCTTCCGAATGGTAGAACCAAATGATAATATCCATACTTCAATGCTTCATATCTTGTCTGAGATCAGTGCCTTAGAACAGCCTATGGATGGTGGGGGCAGATGGGCCTATATATCCATTCTGGACCCACGGGCTCGTCTTCCACCACTTCTCCTCCTCACATTCCCCCTTACACCTGCGGTAGCCATGTATACCCCCGTCCGTCCCGCCTGTCATCAGGTTGTCATTAAAAACCCTGGTCCGCGTGTCTGCTAGTCGTTCCTCCATGGGCCCTGACAGGAATTCCTCCTCATGCCGCCTTGCTCTTCCGTCTCTATGTCGGACTGACCTGGGAACCTGGTGTGTCGCTGGGTACTGGGGGGGGGGGGGTTTGGGAGGTTGATGGAGAGTTGATAGAGGTTGTCAAGAGGCAGCGCTATTGTGGGATAGTGAGGATTGGGGGGGTAGGGAAGTGGAGATTGGGCTATAACCTTGACCTGTATGGACTCAATTGGCCATAAAACTGAAAATGTAAGATGTGCCTCCTCACAAACAGGATAATACACAATACAAAGGGATAACTCAGATATGACAATCCTCTTTGGATGTCGCAAGGGCTATTGAATCATATTTGTGGTTTATTAGTATATGAGATGGACCCCATTGGCGGCAGGTAGCCTAGTGGTTAGAGCGTTGGGCCAGTAACCAAAAGGTTGCTGGATTGAATCCTGATCTAACAAGGTAAAAATCTGTTGTTCTGCCCCTGAGCAAGGCAGTTAAACCCCCTGTTCCCCGGGCGCCAAAGACGTGGATGTCGATTTTGGCAGCCTCCCGCACCTCTCTGATTCAGAGGGGTTGGGTTAAATGCGAGAGACACATTTCAGATGAATGCATTCAGTTGTACAACTGACTAGGTATCCCTCCTTTCCCTCATACACTGAGCATACAAAACATTAAGAACAATAAAGTCTAAGCCGCAGGGGGAGGGGGGGTTCTAAGCTGACATATGGAATTGTTTTAAGATGGTCATACTATGGATCATGAAGCTATTTGATATGGAATTCTACGACCCCTTTAGGTAGATAATAAAAATGTTGGGATAAAATATTGATTCAGGCCTTTAAAGAAACACATTGAATAACATATTCAGAAATGTCCAAAAAGAAATCAAATGGAACAAGGTTTTGAAGTGTTTGTCCTTCATCCTCATATTCATTTTTTGAAAAACAGGCACCGGCTACCTTCAGACGAGTCCCGTGATACTTGTGGGGGGTCGTAGAGCAGAATGGATACCGCCATCGTGCTCGCGAGTGTCTCCCCTTTTCATAGAGTGGAAGTGCGGATGCGGTGGATTGAGATGCCTCCAATGCAAAAAAGAAAAAAGATATCTCTAGCTTAAACTGACAGATTTTTATGGGGATGTTTGTATTATGTTACTTAGATTAACGCACTGCTCTTTCCATTAACCTGGACTGACCAGGTGAATCCTGGTGAAAGCTATGATCCCTTATTGATGTCACTTGTTAAATCCACTTCAGTCAGTGTAGATAAAGGGGAGGAGACAGGTTCAAGAAGGCATTGAGACATGGATTGTGTGTGTGTGCCATTCAGAGGGTGAATGGGCAAGACAAAAAATGTAAGTGCCTTTGAACGGGGTATGGTAGTAGGTACCAGGCGCACCGGTTTGTGTCAAGAACTGCAATGCTGCTGAATTTTTCACCCTCAACAGTTTCCTGTGTGTATCAAGCATGGTCCACCAGCCAAAGGACATTCAGACAACTTGACACAACTGTGGGAAGCATTGGAGTCAACATGGGCCAGCATCCTGTAGAGACATCTTGCAGAGTTCATGCCCCGACCGACTTGAGGCTGTTCTGAGGGCAAACGAGGGGGTGCAACTCAATATTAGGAAGGTGCTCCTAATTTTTTGGTATTCTCAGTGTATATTGTTCTAAACCAAACTCTAAGCCCAGTTTGACTGGGCCAAACGTTGGATAGAGCGACCGCTCTCAGAGTTAAAAGGCCTGGATTAGTGCTGTGCAAATCCCTTCAGTCAACATACTTAGGTGACATCATGCAGGTGACTTGCTTTGAGGAAGGCCTAATTGAGTCACTCAAGAACTTTACACCTGTCTGAGTGACAGGTTAATTAACCAATTAGACACCTGGGCTAAGCTCTGGCCCCTCAGGGCGGTCTCTAGCCCTCCATGTCATTTTAGCACCCTACAGGACCACACAGAGCCCAGCTCGTCTGTACTGTGCCTGAGGGTCATTTGCAGAAAGGCCTATATTAAGACATCGACAAAGCCATCCCCTGTCTGTAATTTGAAGAATGAAATGTCCTTTATTCATTTTAGAGGGAATAATTATATTTGGGCCACTTTGCACAGTTGTTGTTTGCTCATTTGGGTTTGCCTTGATGCACGAATATCACAGGCAATACATTACTTTTGATTGAATAAACATTCGTTCTCCAGTTCAAATTAGCGAATCTCCTGCAAGAGGAATGTTTGTTGTTATTTCCACGTTAATGAAGGATATTTCTCAGCCAAGCAAACAAAATTGCTCAGAGGGTTGCATATAAATAGACTTCCCTGCAAAGCATTATGCATCTCTTCTTTTAATCTTCTCTCTGTGCTGGTTTCTTCTCATTAACTGGAGATTCGGTGTATTCAGTTATCCTACAGTACATGTTCTCCCGCTGATCATTGTATAAGCATAAATGTAGAAATGTATATAAATGTATAAATAAAAATCATCTTTTGTGGTTACTCTGAAAAAGTTGATACATATAGAGCTACCCTCTATAGGACACTGTAGAAAAGTCTTCACTGGCCATCCAGGAAATTAAAAAGTAAAATTTTTTGACTTATAATCACTGATATACAGTAATTAGAGAGAAGATTTGACTCCGCTCTATATCAGGGTCCTACTCCTCCCTGTCAGTGCCCACAGATGTTCAGATTGTGCATCCCTATATATCACTCATTTACACATATCTCTTGGTCATCAATGACTTATGATGGACAATTGGAGTTTTGCCTGAGAACTGATGACTTCCTACTATGGACGCCATACACTAACTCTAGCTAGTTTCAACAGCGGACAGTGTGGTGAGCAGATATCCTCTAATATTATGGTCGCCATATTTGGCTGCTATCTCAGGGGAGGTCCTGAGCAGCATGGCGCCGTGGTGGAGGGCCGTTCCGCTCCATGCCAACCAGGCGGGCGTTAAATAAGGAACGGCGAAACCCCAGAGCAGTGGGCGACTGTAGGCGAGGTCACACACACACAAACACTGGTCTGGTCTGGTCTGGTCTGTTTTGATTTTGGTCAGTCGGGGCTGGAGCACAGCAGGCAATCCCACAGGAGCCTAAGGAGAAACCCCATCGGGAGGAGTGATACTACACTCTGCTCTCCGTCTATACGCTCATTCTCTTACCCATGGGGATCATGCACAGAGCCACCTCCACTACCTATCTCTAAATTGAGCTTAGACATCTTATTAAAGGGATACTTTGGGATTGTGGCAATGATGCCCTTTGTCTACTTCCCCAGAGTCGGATGAACTCATGGATACCATTTTTATGCATTTGTGTTCAGTATGAAGGAAGTTAGAGGTTGTTTGGCGAACCAACGCTAACTAGTGTTAGCGCAATGGCTGGAAGTCTATGGTATCTACTAGCATGCCCTTTAACACATAGCTTAGATTCCGAGGCTACCTCACGTTCGTTTGCTCCAGAAACTGAGTAATTCACTTAAATTGGACAGTGGACAACAGACCTACTACCCTGTAAAAAGCCTGGGAGTTGTGTGTTTTAAGTCACACTCTCTACCCCCCTATCCTGGGCCCTAACTTGGTCTAGCTTCCTGATCCGTGGGAATATGTGTCAACTCGTTCCATGCAGATAAACAGTCGGCAATTAGAGGGAGAGAGACAGAAGACAGTAAATAACTACCAAATCCTCCCTGCCGGCCAGTCCTCTGAGTCTGGCTGCGTTCTAATCAGGACATTTCCGAGTGGTTGGCCTCCTTTCTCTCTCACACACACTGCCCCAAGGTCACAGTCTTAAAGGGATACTTTGGGATTTTGGCAATAAGTCCCTTTATCTACTTCCCCAGATTCAGAGGAACTCATGGATACCATTTTTATGTCTCTGCGTGCAGTTTGAAGGAAGTTGTTAACCAGCAGTAGTGCTAACTAGCATTAGCGCAATGACTGGAAGTCTATGGTATCTGCTAGCATGCATAACAGAACTACCTCTAACTTCCTTCATACTGGACGCAGAGACATAAAAATGGTAGCCACGAGTTCATTTGCCAAAATCCCAAAGTATCCATGTAAGCCCAGACGGATTCTCCTCTTCTGAGCAGCAATATTGTTGTTTTCACCCCTTTTTTTGTATAAGGAGACATTATATTACAGTTTCTCAGTCAGACCTGTTTCATCTTTGTACATTTCACAAACAAATTGAACGGCTTGGGTAACACATCAAAGCTCAAACCAAGAAAAGGAGCAAGTCACTCACTAGTTATAGCTTGCGCATATTGCGACCACATGGGGATAAGAGACATTTTAACCCGGCTCTGAGAAAACATCAAGAACCGAAAGTGAAATAGAGTAAACGAAAACAGCGGGGACACAATAAAATGGGCAATAAGTAATATTGTATTGTGAGGGTTTTAGTACGAACGTTAAACTCCCTAGGAGTTGAATGTCAAAGCATGAAACGTCTAGCTGAACGTTTCTACTAACACATCTACAGCAGCTGTCTGCCTGATGTTTTCTCCACTTTAGTTCCCACATGATTAGGAATAGATCAGAACATATGATTAGCCAACTCTCCTCACCACAGATCCTCTTTAACGGACTATTAGGTTTAAGTATGCTGCTGTATATTTTAGCAACATACTATATAGAAAACCCAAGTTGCAATAATATTAATTTATTTGTATCATAAATAAAATGTATATTATTACTGACAATTTAGGAGTGATGTAAGCCAAACATAGCAAGAATTAGTACATTTACATCATATTTTTTTCTTCTTCAGAAAATTCAGTTGTTCGTGTTTCATTTAGTGTTGTCATGTAAGGTTCACGTCTTAACAGATCCCTTTTGAGTTCACTGCACATTCACAGAGCCGATAAACCCAACACACCCAGGCTACCCCCAGGTTAGTTCCACAGTAGGTCCCAGCGTTGTGTTTCCCCTGACTTTCTCCCTGCCCTGTCGTCATAGCAACCTGAACCGCACAACTCCTGACCACACAGTCTCTCTCTCCTCTCTGCACCACCCAGACAAAACACAAGGATTCACCGGCACAGTGTCGCTCATTACTTTCTCACCTCTCTCCTTTGGCACTCTGTCCTCTTGGTACTGTATCTGGTAATGCCATTAGCGTATTGTGGTAGCTAGCTAGCGTATTACATTTTACATTTACATTTTAGTCATTTAGCAGACGCTCTTATCCAGAGCGACTTACAGTAGTGAATGCATACATTTCATACATTCTTTTTGTTTTTTAATTTTTTTTTACATACTGGTCCCCCGTGGGAATCGAACCCACAACCCTGGCGTTGCAAACACCATGCTCTACCAACAGAGCCACACGGGACCTATTACGATGTGGCTAAGGGTATTACACAGTAATAAGGCATTAGCTGGTCACCACCTTACGCTTTAATCCCCCATGATCCTTGGTCTTCTCAGTCACTGTAAAAACATCACTGAAACAACATGGAATTAGATGAAATTAGTCAATATCAGGCCGCTTTTATATGACATGTTTTGGATGACTTAGTAAACTGTTTGTATTGTAATTTGCAACTTTGACTCCTGAGGCTTTGCAGCTGTCACTAATGACATTATCACATTTTCACAGCTGATGCAAAGCAGCGAGTGTGAGGGGGTGTTACTGAGTCTGAGTGGGACATTTTGACTAAGCCTACTAAAGTTTCAAAACTCCTGATCGCAGCCAAGCCAACCCACCAGCATCTCAATAACCTTTGGTTTCGGTTTCGGTTCAACAAGAACTAGCCAATCCTTGCCCCACAATGGGCTCCATTGACCTCACCACCACATACAGAAAATAAAACACACAAAACTCTGCTCTTGTCTGCTCTTCCTTCAAGTTTCCACCCGAGCCAACCCAAACCCCTTCCATCCCCCATCGTTGTTGTCTTTGCTGACGTCAATCCGTCTTGTGGAGAGGAGCTAGCTGTGTGTGCTGGTGTCTCCTGGTCAGGTTTCCCACAGGGGTGCACTATACCTCCTCTCCCTGACCCCAGGGAGCGAAGGTCACATGAGAGAGGGGAGTGAAAAGGGCTGTCTTCTGATTTATGGCCCGGTGGAGCCATTGGATCCTCCTGTGCTCCAGCGTCCCATGTTTTTTGTTAGGGGAGGGGGCACACTGAAGCTAAACCACCAGCCATCCCCACTCACACCCCATCTACAGGTTTAGGGTATAAGGTTTCAAACCTCCATAGGGACAGGGTTGGGTATGGGGGGTGGGTGGAAGAGGTAGGTGTGTTCCTTACTTTCTCTGTAGGTATACAATGTAAGTAGTTTGGGGTGTTGGAATCAATCTGATCAGGTTTTGGGAACTACATTACTTAACTCCAATATATAACCCTTGGAATATACCGTAGCCTACATAAATCCATGACCGTGCACAGATCTTTTCGCTTGCTGGCTTGGCCAATGCGCTCGTGCCAAAAGCCTCCGTCTGGACACAGACGTCAATTCAACGTCTACTCCACGTTGGCTTAACGTCATTTCGTTGAAATGAAACTACGCTGATTCAACCAGTGTTTGCCCACTGGGCTATCTCTCTCTTGTAAACAATGTTCGCTCAATAAGCCGATTTGGAAGTTTATAAAATATATATTTTACAGATTAAAGTCCTTTCTTTTCAGCCGGATCAATTTGCTTTCCAACCTGTGTTTCCCCTCAATTTTATTTGGAATATTGCGAAAGGTCTGTTTTGTCTCCATGCTGTTCACTGACAGATTTGCTGTGCGTTCCCGACTGTAGGCTATGCCTTGTTATTGCGTTACTCACAATCCACAGCTAGGCAACGAAAAAGAAAAGCTATCGATCCTCTGTGGCTAAATGATTGGCATCACAAGCCATGTATGTTTGGATACCGGGCATGCAGATTCTCCATACAGGGCAGACTGAGAAAAAGGCACAACCAGGCTCAACGGGGTGGTGGGTGGTGAACTTGACCACGTCACAACGACTTGCGGGGCAGTGGGTTCAGAACAACAGCAACAACAAAAGCTGCATACACATTTTTTCTTTAATATACCACCACCAGAAAGGGCACTTAGTGCTAGGCACGGGTAGATGTGCACGTGCCAGCATAAATCACAGATAAATCATTTGTTTGAGTCTTTTCTCCCCCCTGTTATGGAGTTGTAGTTTTCAGTCGGTCGGAGGTTTGTCTACAGGTTTGTGCCACTGGGTACTCGGGCCTGAGCTATACCAGACTGCGTGGTCATGGGTCGACCCCTCTGTTCCCAAGCTCTCTGACTGCAAGGACACACAGACACGTACACACCCGTAACCATTTGAGGCCTCCAACTAACTTTCCCCATTAGTTTGTAGTTGTCACTGACTAAGACATTCCTTAGGAAAACGTGCCTCAGGAATGCCTCTCGTCTCTGTGCCATGTGCTAGCTCTATCATAGTGATTTTGTGTGTGTGTGTGTGTGTGTGTGTGTGTGTGTGTGTGTGTGTGTGTGTGTGTGTGTGTGTGTGTGTGTGTGTGTGTGTGCATGTGTGTGTGTGTGTGTGTGTGTGTGTGTGTGTGTGTGTGTGTGTGTGTGATTGCATGCTCTGGTGTGTGTGTGTGTGTGTGTGTGTGTCTGTGTGTGTGTGTGTGTGTGTGTGTGCATGTGTGTGTGTGTGTGTGTGTGTATGCTCTAGCTTAAATGTGTATGTGTGTGCGCAGTGTGTGTTCATCCCTCTCTCTCTATATCTCTCTGTGAGTCATGAATCAGGCTTCTCTCAAGCGTGGACGGTTGCAGCACGCTGGAGCTGCTGGCCCAGAAGAACTAGGCCAGATTTGACACACTTCACAACCCCTGCTAAACCTGACACACATTGCTATTCAGAGTGCAAGGAGGAAAAACACAGAGCCCGAATCACTATCCAACAGTGCAAGAACGCACACTAATAACATCCCCAGCAGTAACATACAGTATGTCTTTCTGAGGGGGGATGCTGTATGATGTAAACCTGTCTGAGCAACATGTGACAATGCCTTGGCGCCCCCTCGGGTTCATGCCGCGGGGGAGATCTTTGTGGGCTACCCTCAGCCTTGTCTCAGGATAGTAAGTTGGTGGTTTGAAGATATCCCTCTAGTGGTGTGGGGGCTGTGTTTTGGCAAAGGGAGTGGGGTTATATCCTGCCTGGTTGGCCCTGTCCGGAGGTATTGACGGACGGGGCCACAGTGTCTCCCGACCCCTCCTGTCCTCAGCCTCCAGTATCTATGCTGCAATAGTTCATGTGTCGGGGGGCTAGGGTCAGTCTGTATATCTGGTGTAATTCTCCTGTCTTATCCAGTGTCCTGTGTGACTTTAAGTATGCTCCCTCTAATTATCTCTCCCTCCCTCCCCCATCGGAGGACCTTAGCCCTAGGACCATGCCTTAGTATTACCTGGCCTGACTCCTTGCTGTCCCCAGTCCACCTGGTTTTGCTGCTACTCCAGTTTCAACTGTTCTACCTGTGGCTATGGAACCCTGACCTGTTCACCGGACGTGCTACCTTGTCCCGGACCTGCTGTCTCGAACTCTGAATGCTCGCCTATGAAAAGCCAACTGACATTTACTCCTGAGGTGCTGACCTGTTGCACCCTCTACAACCACTGTGATTATTATTATTTGACCCTGCTGGTAATCTATGAATGTTTGAACATCTTGGCCATGTTCTGTTATAATCTCCACCCAGCAGAGCCAGAAGAGGACTGGCCACCCCTCATAGCCTGGATCCTCTCTAGGTTCATTCCTAGGTTCCTACCTTTCAGGAGAGTTTTTCTTAGCCACCGTGCTTCTACATCTGCATTGCTTGCTGTTTGGGATTTTAGGCTGGGTTTCTGTACAGCACTTTGTGACATCAGCTGATGTAATAAGGGCTTAATAAATACATTTGACTGATTGATTGATTGATTGATACGGTGTCCATATTAGGACAGCCTCAGGCTCAGATAGATAGAGACGGATGCTGGAGACTAGATGTGCATAAGGCTTTCACATTCATAAGGTATGTCTGGAGACTGCCTGTTAGCACATTTTTGGGCGGGTTCAAGAGTTCAGTGTTTCTTAATCTCAGTGATCTAGCCTAGTTCCAGATCTGCTTGTGCCATCTTCCCAATTCCTATGGTCATTGGCATGACAATGACCAAAGAAGCTGGCAAGACAGCACAAACAGATCTGGGACCAGGCTACCTCTGAACCAGTCCTCAAATTAAAATCAGGGCAGCTAACGGAAAGGATATGGTGGTGCTGGCTAAACACATGGTGTTGGAGGTCTGGTTTGGCTCTCTGCAAGGCCCCCTGAAGTTTAACGTTAGGAAAAACCCACATCAGCATCAAAGCCGTGGATGGTAGATCCCTGCCAGGTTATCACCTACTTTCCACAGGCCAGCCACATTAGAAACCCTTTGATGTATAACATCTAGATTTGAATATACTGTACAAGAGGGGTTTAATAAATGCATTCTACAGAAGATAATGGTATAGGAAACCTACAAAATAATAGCAAGAACCCCCTCTGCAGTTTAGAAAATGCTGTCATAATGCTGTGCTGATAAACATTTACAATACATGTTTAACATTTTTTGTAGTATTGTACATTTGGTTGGCAATATCTTTCCTTCAATGTAACTTGATATCAAATTCAAACGGACTGCTGCAACTAGGTGTTTGGTCTGTTTATCCCAGAAGACGTGAACATGTGTTAAAAACCTGGTCCTACGAACCAATAACAGGATGTAACAGCAGGTAGTCAACCCTGACTGACACCCACAGATAGACAGGACACCTATTGTTCTCCTCCTCAGAGAGAGAGAGAGAGAGAGAGTATGTGTTGGATGGGAGAAGGGTTTGGAGGAAAGAGACCGTTTGGAGGAGAGAACCAGGAACCAGACAAAGATCGAAAGACAGAGAGAAAGGCAGAGAGAGGTGGAAGAAAGGTTTGAGAGAGAGCGTGCGAGAGAGAGAAATGGAGAGAGTTGGATGGGAGAAGGATTTGGAGGAAAGAGAGTTTGGAGGAGGGAGCCAGACAAAGACAGAAAGACAGAGAGAGGGGGAAGAAAGGTTGAGAGAGAGAGAGAGAGAGAGAGAGAGAGAGAGAGAGAGAGAGAGAGAGACATGGAGAGAGGGAGAGAGAGAGCGAGAGAGAGAGAAATGGAGAGAAATGGAGAGAGGGAGAGAGAGAGAGCGAGAGAGAGAAAGAGATAGGTATACAGGCCGAGAGAGAGAAAAAGAGAGAGAGACAGAAACGTAGGAAAGGTAGCAGTTGTCCACGGACGTCTCAACCTGACCACCTAGACATAGCATCAGGCCACAGTCTCCTTTGTTGTCTGTAAACAGGACCTGTTGCAACTCACTCAGGGGTTCTATCTGCTCAGAATGCTAAAAGGACTACGACAGACAGCCTCTTGAGCGAATGTGAAAAATGAGATGTGAGGTGGCGGAAAGAGACAAACAAAGATTCAAAGGGCCAGACAACATCAAAACACTGACTCACTCACTCTTTTCCATCAGACATTCCTAAAACAACTTACGCTATTTACAGAGGAGTTTCTTTCTTCTCAAAACTAGTTATTAGCCTACTGTAAACAACAGGTTGCCTGTACCCACGAAATGGTTAGCTAAGTTTGTAAGACTTAAGACTAAAATGATGATTGCAATGTTAAAGAGTGGATGATGTCATCATGTACTGTTTCTGTCAGACAGAGTTTGACATGCTTCACTATGGCGTTGATGTGGTATAAAGAAATATGTGCTGCTTAATGGTTTTTGTATACTTGTTTATGTCTATTGGAGCTGGAGCCAAAAACATTAAAACAATTGCATTTTTTTCTCGCACAAATATGACTTTATTCTTAAAATTGTCTGTGTACAACATCATACACATTTCTCTTTGGAATAAAAACTATACCTCTCATATATGGAAAATAAAACAGATCGAAAAATGTACAGAGCAATTTTGTAAACATGCAAGAGAACAGTTTGCACAAATCCAGTTTAAGGGGGGGGGGGGGTCCAGTTGTTTAGGGCGCCATGCTACTTGCGGAGAGAAAACACCATGGCTCTAAAAGGGGATCGGTTGTTGATTTATTACATAGCCTATCATGTGACCTTCCTCAGGTCCAATATTACTCATCCCAATGACTCTCTCTGTCTCTCCGGGTCACATTCTAACCCGTACATACCACCCGTGGCCCTTCAGTGAATTTTTCAGAGGTATCCCTGGGAGAACTCTGATCAAGGTGACGTTTTCATTTAGATAAAAGGGGCATCACTGACATTGATGAAGTGAGGTAGGATCTACAGCTATTAAAGGTAGAGGGGGGAGAGAGGGAGTTCTCACCCCAGGCCTAGGGTGTCCTGTGGGGGAGAACCAGATGACCATTGGCCCCAGGGGGGAGAGGAACCCCAACCCCCAAACCAGAGGGAGTCTGGGGGACTCTGTAAACGTCAGCTCTGTGAAGGTGACACCCTCAAATATTTGGCAACCTGATAGCTCATGGTCCCTTACACTTTGAACACCTACTATGGTGAAATATGTTACATGAAAAACAGCAACAAAATAATCTATGTTTGGTGAGGAATTTAAAATGTTTTGTGGTAGCGAAGTAAAAAGTCACTTTTTTCCACAAGGAATTGACCAGTTATCCAGTAAAATAACATATCACACTTTAATTTCTATCCTGCAATGGCAACAAGGTAGCTTACACAGTAGCAACAGATATAAAGGCAATGCAGAGTTCGCTGCCAGCCAGTTACCGTAATTTCCGGACTATTGAGCGCACCTGAATATAAGCCGCCACCCACTGAATTTAAAAAAAAATATTATTTTTAACATAAATAAGCTGCACATGTCTATAAGCCGCAGGTGCCTACCGGTACATTGAAACAAATGAACATTACACAGGCTTTAACGAAACACGGCTTGTAACAAAA
The DNA here is from genome assembly GCF_901001165.1 of Salmo trutta. NCBI lineage: Eukaryota > Metazoa > Chordata > Actinopteri > Salmoniformes > Salmonidae > Salmo > Salmo trutta. The sequence goes on along the minus strand of NC_042959.1, from coordinate 50,001,202 downwards.
AATAAAAAATTAGCAGTAAGCTTTAGTTGTCTTTTTGCACTGAGTCAATTCCTCACGCTGCTGTTTCCAACGTCTTATCATCGACTCATTAAGACCAAGCTCCCGTGCAGCAGCTCTATTTCCTTTTCCAACAGCCAGATCAATCGCCTTCAACTTGAAAGCTGCATCATATGCATTTCTCCGTGTCTTTGCCATGATGAGGGTGACAAAATGACTACCGTAATCAGAATGATGGGAAGTTTGAGAGCGCTCGATTTAATCTAAACAGTAAACAAAAAAGTTGTTTGACCTTAACCCGTTCGGCAATTTCATTGGTCTAATGAAAGCTTCATGCCGCCAAAAAACTGAGCGCGTCACAGAATGTGTTTTTTTTTGGAGAAAAAAGTTTTGAAAGCGGGAAAAATCCATATATTAGCCGCGTCATTGTTTAAGCCGCCAGGTTCAAAGCGTGGGAAAAAAGTTGCGGCTTATAGTCCGGAAATTACGGTACATAGCTGTAGCTGTCAAAATCAATCACAATTGTATCACAACTAACGTATCAGTGGTCAGTAGTTGCTGTGTAAGAGTTAGCTCTCTTTGGGATAAGGTTCAGAGGTGCTGTAGGATCAAAATAACCGACCCTGCATCCCTCCTTGTCTAATACTACTGTCGCGGTATAGTACTGTCTCTAGAGTATTATGCTCAGTGTTTAATAGGAGAGGAGTCTCCTATAAAGCTCTTTCTCTCTCTCTCACTCGTTTCCTCTCTCTTTCTCACTCGTTTCCTCTCTCTTTCTCACTCGTTTCCTCTCTCTTTCTCACTCGTTTCTTCTCTCTCACTTTTCGTCCAGTTCAGTGCATTAACGACCCCACTGGGGTCCCTCGCGTGTTTGTCGCAACGCCTGCATTTAAGAAATAAAAAAGAAGCAACACACAAACTAAACTGGCACAGTTCGGAATGAGGTACTCACGGTTCACTCCAGTTTAGAAAAAAATGGTGGTTTTCCATTCTAAATTATGAATTTGTTCGAGAGAAGTGTGTAGGGTTGTGTTGTTGTGCGTCCACGATACTAAATACAGCCTCATCTGTGCCTGTTGTTTTCTCACTGATGCGCCTTATTGTTGGTTGTAGAGTCAGAGCGGAGCTTAGGGGAGGCTGTCAGTCACTATGGATCTGACAATACCTATTGGTTAGGGAGTGGGCGGGACAGCCATATCCAACACAACCACACACTCACTGACACTAACATCTTCAGGGGTAAATGATTCCACTCGAAAATAAGGTGTAGGCCATCCACACCCCTCACACTTTCCGTAGGACATATAAATACAGCATATCAACCTGGGAGAAGACTAAGGATTACAATACAATAACAAAGTCTCTGTCCTTCAGTCACTTCTTTTAGAGAAGTGGTGTCTAAACAGTGGACTCTTTGGGCCCCTCCTGTGCTGCGTTCTTGCAGCTGTAGAGCCATTTGATGACACGGGCGTTCCTCTCGATGATTGACACCCCCGTGGTCAGCTTCTCGGCCACCTCCTCCTGGAAAAGCCCCGCCTCTCCTGAGTGGCGGGAGAACTCGCTGGGCTCCGAGCCACCACCCCCTCCCCCTATGCTCCTCAGCACCAATGAGAGCGTGTCTACGTCGCTGGCCCCACCCAGGAAGTTCTCAGGTCCCAGCCGGTCCACCATGTCCAGGTCCAGCCCGCAGTAGTCAAAGAAACGCTCCTGGTCAGACAACGCCACTGAGCATCGCAGAAGCAGATCTGACTTGGAGCGTTGTAGTCCTGAACGCCACCGCGGTGGTGGTGGCGGCGGCACCCGCTTCCAGATGTCCGCCTCGTTGTCAGTGTGGTCACTCACGTTCTTGCCCTTGGTGATGCCATTGCCATTTCTGGTACCATTGGTGGCGCCAGTGCTAACACAGCTAACACTATTCTTAGTCCGCTCCAGTGTACAGCTGAAGCTAGGGCTGAGGCCAGGGCTGGGCAGCGGTGAGCGCTCGTGGTCCGTCTTACTGGATCTCCGGCTACCCGGCCCTCCCTGTCCCCCGTCCACGGTGTCCTTTTCATTGGTCCAGGACATGCGTGAGTCACCATCCCGCGACAGAGCTTTCTCCTCGCTGATCACCATCTTCTGGGTGTCCCCCTCGCCCCCGCCACTCTTCTCCCGCATGGAGCCCTGGAAGAGGCGGCGGACAAAGTTGTACCCCTTTATCTCCATGTTGGAGTTCCCCAGTATGACGCCACTACTAGGCAGGCTTTTACACTCTTTCTTCTGCCGGTAGATGACCAGGGAGTCAGGCCGCAGCATGCGCTTACCGGTGCTCCTCCTCAGGATGGGGGCACTGTGAGGGGCTACCAGGGGTATGGAGGGTGGTGTCCTGGGGGTCCTGGGACTGGGTGGGGTCACCTTGTTGGCGTTACTCCTGTTCCGTGCTTCCACATCCACCGACGTCCTCCGATTCTCCTTCCTCGAGTCATCATTCTCGTTCTCGTCTCGTACGTTGAGTGGGCCGGTCAGGGTGGTGAAAGGGGCAGAGGATCGACGGGGTGGCAGCCGTGGGGTGAGACTCCCAGGCACGGTGAGGGGACGACGGTGTGGAGGAGGTGGTGTGCATGGCACCAGGACGGGCTCCTGTTTGGTGTTAATGACCTGCTGGCTCTTAACGTACTTGGCCTTGTCTGCCTCTAGTCTCTCTACAGCGCTGATAGATCGGCCCTGGCCCCCACCCTCCATCTGCCTACGCAGGTAGTCCGGGCCCTTGTTGAGGAGCCTCAGAGGTGAGGGGGATCCTATGGGTGTTAGCGGTTTCATGGTGCTCCACCCTTTTGGGTAAAGACATCAAAACAGCAGCCCCAAAATGGCTGCCTTCTCCTGCAGCTAGTGGCGAAAGGTGTTCCCCCTGGATTTATTGTTGTACCTTTCAAGTCTGGTGTGAGCTTTTCAGTAAGCTTTCTGCTTCAGAACTAAAGACATAGCAGCTCCCATTCTCACTCACAGTTCCTGAATCTCTCTACTGAGGAAATAAATAGGTAGCAATTCTGTGACCACATAGGCCAAGTTTGTTGTGGAGCTTGCTATAGATAGCTTATAGTCTCTTTTTGGGCACTGTTGGAGCCCAGACAAATTGATATCTCTATCTAGTATTTACACAGGCATTTGGATAAATGGGCAGGGTGCAGGGAAATCCTGTTGCCACTGGCCAACAGCACTCCCAAATGGGATGTTCTCCTGCCCACAGCGCAGCAGAAATAGCAGGCAGAGTTCACTTTGAAAGGGTTACTATTTTTCACCCTCCCCCTTTCTCTCTCTCTTTCTTTCTTTCTTTCTCTCTTTCTTTCTTTCTTTCTTTCTTTCTCTCTTTCTCTCTTTGTCCGTCTCTCTCTGAGCGATCACTCCTTTTCCGTTGATCTTTTCACTGAAGGTTAGCCCTGGGAAATGAGATATAATGGCCTCAAATATTTGCTTTGCGAAGGAAGGCAGTCTGAGGGACGCTGGGTTCGAGAGACTCCTATTTGTTCGGCCGCCGTCGCGGTTGAGGTGACCTGAGAGTGGGCGGCACCGGGACACTTCGGACGTTGATGGACGGATGAAGGACTTGTCCTTGTCCTCACCTCACCTGCACTCGCAGTCCCTGGGAGAAAAAGATTTAAAAAAGAGAGGTGTTAGCACGACCTGCTTTTCTCCAAGGCAGCAGAGACAGAGAAACAGAGAGAGACCATATGGCAGAGAGTGACAGTAGTCCCTAAAGCTCACACTGAGCTCATGTCGCACTCTTTAGAGCTGGAATGAGTCCTGTGTCTATCAGGAAAGAGCTGGGCCAAGCTCCCACGCATGCACTGAGCTGACTGCTATTGGGAATACACAAAACATGCCAATCCAAGTTTTACGAGGAATTGAATATCTTGGAGGCTACATTCATTGTAGCAATCATGCTTCTGCATTGATATTCATCACACCCTGTAGCTGTGAGAGAATGTGTCTGTGTGTCTATGTGCAGAAGGAGACAGAGCTCAACACATCTCCCTAAACGATTTCTCCTCAACATGCGAGGTTGACAGAGAAGAGGCAATCGCTCCTAATATAAAATTGCATAATCAGCTGTGATGAGTTGAACAAAGTTTCTGCACACCACATTTGAATTCCTAAACAGCTGCAGAGAATACTTCACGAACACAAGACCATCAATATTTAAAAACCCTGCAAAATAAAACTGCTATGTAAACCAATACACTTCCAACGCAATAACTCTCTCACAGTCGCAGCGAGACAGCTTGTTCTCCGAATTAGCAAGCCCCAGTGAAAGATAAATTCAACTTTAAACCAAAAGTAACTGGAGTTGTTTGAAAATGGTACATATCTCAATGACATGTCGCGTAGAAAGAGAAGACTTATTTTTAGGGGAACGCATTGCGCTGACTTGGGAGTAAGGAAGGGAGGGGACAAGGTTGTGTGTCTATAATGGGATAGGGAGCCTAAACCAAGGCGCAGAGAAAGTATTTATAGCTAGAGAGCATCCCAACATGATTATCGTGTGTGTATGTGCGTGCACTTGCACGCATGTGTGTATGTGTGTGTCAGCATGTGGCAATAAGGCCCTGCCCATTAAATTGTTTGTCTACAGAGTTGGTTTGCAGATTATCAGGCCTTTTGGAGAGCCTACATTCATTTATTTTACTGTTATTTAACTAGGCAAGTCAGTTAGAACAAATTCTTATTTCACAATGACGGCCTACCCCGACCAAACCCTCCCCTAACCCGGACAACGCTGGGCCAATTGTGTGCCGCCCTATGGGGCTCCCAATTACGACCGGTTGTGATACAGCCCGGGATCGAGACCAGGGTCTGTAGTGACACCTCCAGCACTGAGATGCAGTGCCTTAGACCGCTGCGCCACTCGAGAGCCTACATAGGCTGCCATCTGTGGTATAGCAGTAGAAAGACCTTGTCTGTAAACCCCAAAACTGCTACAAAAACCTGAGAGCACAGGTGGTGGCTGTTTTTCATTTACTTTCCCCCAAAAAGTATTAAGAAACTGGCCCAGAAAACCAAATGTGCTCCTTCTGCTGTGTGACTGCTGAAGAATCAGAGTGGTATTGTTCTCAGAGTGGCCTGAGGTGTGATACAAATAAGTCTATTTTGGCTCTTTGTTTTTATGAGGCAAAACAATGAGTGACCTCCTTCTGACAGGAAAAGGATCTATGTCTGTGGTGTTTTTAAAGGGTTTTGTGTACACATTACATAACAGTATAAGGTTAGTATGTTGGTACGGTTCAATAGCAAAGAAACAGAGGCACTTTGCAAATAGCAAGTACTTTCCATAAGGATCCTAGCCCTATTGATCACGAAACAAACCCCCAAGACTTTACACAAAGTCCTATGAATTTGTGAAAAAGCTAATTACTGGCACCATGACATAAAAAAGGGGGCTTACCTCCCTACCTCCGGCGTTTAGGTTGGCTCTCTACCGTTCAACCTCCACACCTCTCTCGCATCAACCCCCCTCTGCCCTGCTGTCACAAGGCCTAGAAGACCTACTATTATAAATTCAGTCTAGAGAGGAGGGGGGACGGCTACACTTTCCAGATGTCAGCAGGCGAGGCCGGGAAAGGTACCCATTGTTTGGAATAAGTTCCGGAACAAAACTCAACAGGTGCCAGAGGAAAGAGCCTAGACAGGGATAAAAACAGGGATAAAAACAGAAAGGGTAACACTTTATTTGGATGGTCCATCTGTAGATGCTCTAGATCTACAGACTATCAGTAACATTTCAACCAAGTACTGTATCTACTAACCCCTAACCCTAACCTTAACCCTGATCGTAACTCTAAATGTAACCCTTACCCTAAACCATATTCTAAACCTAACCCTAACCTTAGCAAGCAGTTGCCTAGTTTGTTGATAGTATGACCATCTGTATCTACAGATGGACTATCCAGACCATCCAATAAAGTGTGACTACAGAAAGAAACTGGGAATGAAAAATGTAGCGGGAACTAAGGGTAGCGTTGGTGGAGGTGGTGGGGCATCATATTTACCACGCACAGTTCTTCCGGAGGATATGTGCTCCCTCAGACAGCAGGATTGCCGTTTCAAGTGGCAGGATTATGCCAGTGGAGCGTAAAGCAACATTAGTGCCTGCCTATGAACTCAAATATGGGGTACTGATGACCGACCCTGTGTCCAGTTGTTCAGTCCAATCTGAATAGGAGTTGTATAGAGTTTGTGGCATGGAGTAGATCCTGGTTTTAGTACTGACCAATGGAAGACAAAAACGGGTGACCGCAGGATGTCGGAGTCAAGAGCTAAGCAAATACGAATAGAAACACGTTATATGACAAAACAAGGGAGAATGTTTCGAATGTGAAAGTATAACTCCATAGACCATACGTCTTTTGAAAACCACTGCCTTTTCACCAAGACCAAGTTGAAAAACCATGTTCCCCTCTGAGATTGACAGTGTTCATAAGAATGCCTTTTGTTGTTTGAAATGTAAACGTCTTCTGAAGGCATTGTATTCATTAGATGTGACAACAGCCGTTTGAAGAGAGCCAGCCAGTCTCTGATTAGAGGTTATCTCTTGCTCTGAGCACTGTGAGTACTATCACTGAGAACAATGCATAGATCAGTGTGAATCACAACGCTAGCCGTTGGTTGTTTGGGATACTATTTATTACTTACAAACCAGACAGTGGCCCAGATTTAAGTTTGCTCATATTGCTTCTGGACACACATGGTGATTGATAACTGAGAGAAGATTTAGAAATAGACAGGTTTAGAAATAGACAAGCCACAAAGTAAGAAAACAGGTTGGACCTGAAAACACAGGCTGAGGTCAGTAGACCAGGTTGACGCGTACGTACGCGCGCACACACACCCACACACACACACACACACATACACATACACACACACACACACACACACACACACACACACACACACACACACACACACACACACACACACACACACACACACACACACACACACACACACACACACACACACACACACACACACACACACACACAGTGAGAGCGAGGGGTGACCCAACCTGGATTTACACACAGACAACAGCCTCCATTAACTCCATTGACTCTAATGAGACTAATTAGTACCCAGCACCCTTTACTGTGATCCTCTCTCTTTTGAAAAGCGTGGCCACAGCAGAACATTCCTCCTATTACACTGCATCGCCCCCGCCCTGACTACCTCCTTCTCTCACAATGGGTAGTTATTAACCTCTTCTGTATCCCTCTCATCTCCCTGGCTTTCATACGTCACCGTCCATCTCTCATCTTTTTCTACCTCCTCTCGCGTTCTCTCTCTCTCTCTCGCTGTATTTGTCTCTCTCTCCCACCCCCCTCTCCCACCCCCCTCTCTCTCCCTGCTTTCTTTCGCTCTGTTTTTCCCGCCCACCCTGTCGCCCCCCCCCCCCCCCCCCCCCGTCTGTCCCCTCTCTCTCCCTCTCTGTCTGTGAAGCTGCTAGCCCGCCTGCAGGGAAGGCTTAACCAGGCGCTCCATATAGCCCATAAGAAGAAGCAGATGTTTTGTGTCACGCTGCATCAGTACAGACAACTGGGGCCGAGAGAGTAGCGAGCGCGAAAAGGGTCCGACGTTCCGTGGTCACAAGGGTCGCGTTGCGGTTGTGTGCACAACAAATGGATTCGGCTCACCCAATTTTGCTTTTAATCAATGGTATTATTTGGCCTACTTGGTTAATGAGTATGACCCGGGTTTGATAAACCAAAAGCAAAGGTCATGCCTATATGTTTCCCACTGCACAGCTCAGAGGACAGGCCTAATTCAAAAACAACTAATTCAATTTGTTGTTAACTTTGCTACTGTTTCAAATAGAAATGCTGCTAGAGGTAAGCTATATCAGTAAGCAAAGACATTTGACTAGGAAGGGTTAAAGAGTGCCAGTAGATTTCTGTTGATTACTCTGGTGGGGAAGAGAGGGCTCAAACCCAGGAAGTGTTTGTTTGGTTCATGAGGACTTCATCATCTACCCACCAATGAACCAGCTAGAGTCCAGAGCTAACATAGCATATCCAAAGGAAACCGGCTGTCCTCAGTTTAGAAGGTTAAAACAAGTTCCACTTTGAAATATGCATTCAGAGTGATAAACACAAGATCAGAGGTACATCAATTCTCAGAGAGACCACCTTTGAAGCACTTTAAAATGTGTTGACCCTCTTTGTTACCTGTCAAATAAACGAGGGGCATCTGCTGTGATCTATCTCTCAATCTTCACCCCTATATTTTCTCCTTTCTCTTTCTCCTGTATTCCCCTTTTCTTCCTGACGTTTGAAACATCTGGCTCCTCTCTGTAGGATGAAACAGGCAGAAGATGGAAGACCGTCGCCATTGGACTCATTTTAACCGGGACCTATTCAGGATTCTCTTGCGGCGTTTGTAGATTCTATGGATGCACTACACGCCCAGGTCGACAGCGCCATGTGTGAACATAAAGACTATGACCACTAACGGTCCAAATGAACGGTTCAATCCTGTTGGGCCGTTAACCAGCACTACAGAAACATCTCTAGAGGGTGTGTTCTAAGGATGGACAGAGAATTGGCTCCTATAGGGCCACAGACTAGGGCCACAGACATTACATTATTAACGGCTCTAAACAATGGCTCTCTCTGGGTCTAGTAGATAAGAAGGGAAAGACCTGGACTACTCCATCTCATTAGCTGGGGGAGGACAAAAAACAACATGACAATAAAAAAAATAACAGAGACGGAGCCAGGGGGACAAACACCCCTCCACTGGCCCAACAGACAAAGCCAGTGACACACCGTAAATCCCACCACAATGGCGAGGCTTCGAGTGCCATCAGGCCATTAGCTACTTGATGTATGGTTGGGGGGGGGCAGGAGGCGGGGGATGTTGAAGGGTGGGGTGGGATGGGGGGGTACCTCAGACCCCTCCACTGTCATGCAGGGGGGCATCAGGTCACAAGGGGGACGACTTAAGGGACCGCCACCTCACTAGACCTCCTCCAACCGTAAAATAGACGAGATGCCCACTTAACTCACTGAACGTGGCTCTTTTGTCATTCAAAGCTAATCACTGGAAGACAGTGAGTGGAGCGTCGAAGCCTATACGTGCGAAATAGAGACAGCCAGTACAGACGTGGAGATGAACGCAATCTGTTCTGCTCTGTATCATTACCACTTTACAGTCTATAAGTCAAATATTTATATGAGCCTAGTCCAAGCTTATTCAAGGTTGGGAAAGTCCTTCAAGTCCGAAGCCAACAAAAACCTGAGGTACAGAACGTCACTTAAAAAAAGCACCATTGTTTAGCTACTCAAAAGACACATGGACTACCTGATTGTGGCACTGGAGGTGCAAGACTGCCAGCCCTGGTCAACCTCTTATCAGCTCTCACACCCGTGCAAAGCTAATAAAGGTTGAAACGGTTGAGATAAGACGGCCAGACTTCCTAGACTATTCTAACTTTTATCAACAGATCAAACCGACTCCCTTTTTTCCCCGACAGCAGGAGCAGGCACCCTCCTGGTCGAGCTGATAACCACAGCACAGTTGACCTACAGTATGTAACCCAATGACTCCATACTGACTGTGTGTTACACATTTTAGACCTAATGCATGGAAAAATACAATTAAGCATGTGTTTTGCCCACATAGACAATTCTACAGATGCAGAAAAACATAGCTCTCTTCATTGGCCTTTCAGTATTATATTCGTTCAGATATCTTTCCAATGGAGCACTACACGTAACTTTGACTTGTCGTGGGGGACACCCCCCCCGCCCCCTCCCCCGTCCCGTCCCTAGTGGAAGTTACTGCCATGGATGCAACCTGTGTTCCACTCCGGACCTCTGGAACCAGTCCCAGCCCCTGACTCCCTGTTAACCCGTGACACAATATAGTGACACCTGATCCACTCTCTGTCTACAGCTCAGTGGTGGAATGTTAAGCCTCCACTATATTGCCTCACTGTCGACGAGTGAACTAACGTACACTTGGAAGGGGAACCTATCAAGAAAATGGTGGAAAAATGTATTATATAAAGCCTATATAAAGACCTATAAGTCCTTCTGGTCAGGATTTTGGGGAATGCAGCTGAGGTCAAAAGGGAGATGGGAGAGGTTGGTGGTGGATTGGGGGGAGTGTGTGTGTGTGTGTGTGTGTGTGTGTGTGTGTGTGTGTGTGTGTGTGTGTGTGTGTGTGTGTGTGTGTGTGTGTGTGTGTGTGTGTGTGTGTGTGTGTGTGTATGCCTGCTTGGGGGGGCAGTAGGCTTCTCTGCAGGTATGTGGTGCCTCCATCCCAGGTCTGGATAGCTTTGTGTACATATTCTAAGCAATGACCACCACTGTTACACCTATAAATGCCAACATGTCTTTATGTGGCCAAACAAAACGAACCCTCTGTCAAATATACTGCTGAATGCTGTGTGTGTAAGAAAGAACCGTGTTGGGTACCAGAGACCCCCCCCCCCCCCCCCCCCCCCCCCCCCCCCGAACCTCCCAAATACACCATCCTGGGGTTGTATGCATAGTACTGTACACACACATAAATCTGGGCACATCCCGAAAGCCCCTGGAGTGTTAGATTATGAAGGCTGTTCTCCCAGTGAGCCCTCATTAAAGCTCTCAGCTGGTGTGAAAGCTCTAACTAGAGCTCTTGCTGGAGACGAGCCAGATGTTTGATTTCAATAAGTCGGAAGAATTCGCCCTCTCTGAAACAGCATACGCCGGTCTCTAATGGTTTCATAGTGTTAAAAGAGAGTTTGAGGCATGCGGCCAATTTCCAGAGCCTGTAAGGGAACGTCCAACAAGACGAAAGGGTTCATGTCTTTTCTCTTTCCACTTTGTGTTAGTACACAAAACACATTTAGTCAGCGCTGCAGTTTTTCATGTAACCACGTATCTACTTAATAAAAGGCTGACTATTTAGACGCTACAAGTTTAGCACAGCTGGGCAACTTGTGTGTAAGATCTGTCTAAACATGAGGGTGTCTGCATTTACAACCTCTTAGCACTCTAAATAGAAAATAACGGGGACCCCAAAACATTTTCACAGAAGTCTTACAACGTCGCTGGGATGTTCCAACCAGATATTTTGTCTGTTATAGCATCATCCAAGTGTTGGAGGGGCAGTAAAGGGTTATCATTTCGTCATGGGTGGTGGGGTGAGGCTCCTCCAGCTGTGCCTCCCTAGTGTCCATTGACCAAACATCATGTCATCTCTCAACACACTGACACATCCTAGCCAATCACTGTGCCAGAGGACACCCACTACCACCACTCACAGTCTCACACTTTCCATCGATTAGCTATCTGTCCCACTATGGATGAACCATGGCCTGAATACAATGTACCGACCTACAATGTAGGCTACCAGCCATTTATCACCAACCCACCACCAATGTGACAGACACAGCTATCAACTGAACGGAAAAACCAATACGACTCGATTAGCTTACCTTTCAACTTGACCCTGAGGAAAAGAGAGAATGTCAGCTAATTTGTTTTTCATATTTCCCTGCGAAAACATGCCACATTTACAGAGGCCCACCAAGCATCGACCACTTATGACTTGCCCTACTTTTGTATTTTTTGGGGGATATTTCCGAACCGAATAAAGGAGTCAACCATGGAGAAAACTAGATGAGGGTAAAACCTCTCAAACACAGACCCAGAACAAGGCCCAGTGTTTTCCTTCCTGCCATATGTACTAGTGTGTCACCTCCACTGAACCTGCCAGCTGCCTTCACTCATTACCCAGTCGTCGGCCCACGTCTCCACAAAAAGGCCCCAAGTGCCACAGAAATAGACCCCCGTTCCTCCTCCTTGCCCTGTCAGAGTCACCAAGACTCACGATAGTGGGTAGGATGGAATGGACGGCAGTCTCGGAGGCTGCCGGGCCCAGCGCTGCCGTGTCTTCTTAATTGAAGGGTCCAGACTGTCATGTGTCAGCGACTGAGTGGATATTACAGCTCTATGGGTGATTCTGATTGGATGTGGCAGAGCCACCGAGGTACCCAGCAGGGCTGTGAACAATTACAGGGATGTGAGAGTGAGAGGGAGAGGAGCTCCCACAGCTGTCACCACGACACAGGGGACCAGTAGGAGATGGAGGGGCGGACCACCTTTCATGATTTAGTTATGGATGATGAATTATTTATTGGGTTAGGGGCTGATAGAGATGGGTCTATGGATGCTACAGTGTGAGGAGGGTTGAGAAACGCGACTAGATTAATAGGGATGATGGTCTGATTTGTTGTGCCGCCGATGAAGATTCTGGAGGGGCACTTTTAGCTCATGCACTCTTAGAAACAAGGGTTCCAAAAGGGTTCTTCAGCTGTCCCCATAGGAGAACCCTTTTTGGTTCCAGGTAGAACTCTTTTGGGTTCCATGTAGAACCCTCTTAGGTGCCGAACGGATATTTACTGCGATTCTCAGGATTCTATATGTATTGCAATTTGATACTGCGGTTTTATTGTGATTCGATGATCCAAACATATTGCTCATCATATGTCTGCTGTAGGGGGACGTTTTGATCAGTCATGGAAATAAAATAGCTGAAAAAAAATTGCTCACTATTTAAAAAGAAGATGGCGAACAAGCTATGAAGGACTAATACAGGAGTTTTGGTGCAGGTACAGCCCTCTAGCACAAACAAAATACTGCGATATCGTAACAAATTATATGGATGAGGCTAGGTATCTCAAAAGCACCATCTCAAACACAACACATTTAAAGGCCATCTCTTGACAAGTTCCTCTTTTTGAATATTTTGTTCCTCTGAACCACTGGTGAGGAAGTTCCCACAGACGGTGGTAACAATCTGCCAAACCAGGCAACAGGAACATTAAAGTCAAATTATAAGCTCCGGTTCTGACAGTTTGTGGGAAGACTGATGGTGTTTGAAGTTTCACACAGCAGTGATTGTCAAATGTCTCACACCAGCTGCCTCTCATACACACTCTCTCTCTCTCTCTCTCTCTCTCTCTCACACACACACACGCACACACAGACACACACACAGGCACCCACACACACAGCGCCAGGGGGAAGGTGATGTCACTTACAGGACCCTTTACCCTCTAATTAGGAACCTGAGCTTCCCTCCGTAACTAGGGGGCTTCACCTTCTGTAACTAGGGGGCTGTACACGGCAACCATGCAACAGGAAAGGGATTAGGCAAAACAAACAAAATACAATGTGACACACACAAACCAATGATTTTCATTTGGGTTAATGACTGATTACAAGACTGGTTTGTCAGAGAAAACATAAGAGTTCAGTGGAAAGTGACTGCGGGTTTCATGGACTTTAAGTGATAAGAAACACACGAGGGGCCTATTGTGAACTAAAACCACGAAAGGCCCTGTGGCTTCCACTATACTTCAGCAGTTCAGATTGATGTGGGTCAACGCCAATGAGATTATACATGTGGAGTCTCCAAAAAAAAGAGAGTGCAAACATAAATGAAAGAGAGAAACGAAGAATGAGTCTGAAAGAACGCAGAAATAAGAAGATGTGTCCCATAGGTGGTTCAGCCCGGTCCTACACCAGAGCACACATGGGTCAATGGCATACCACTGGTCAATGTAAACTGCTATTTGTCAGTCTAGTATGCGACAGGTGTATGTCTGTACAACGTTTGTTGCTGGATGAACACGTGGCTATGCATTTACACACACAAACCTCCAGAAAAACGTCACCGTGGGCAATGTGACATTTTTGGCCCTGACTCGACCGCCGCTTGTGAGTCCTCGCTTGGTCAGTCAGAGACCCGGATCCCACCACTGCCGTCAACACCGCGGAGGCCCGGCCCATGTTACATTTAATGTTAGTCATCCTAATGACGTCAGGGCTCCTGTCATCGCTCCAGACCGGGCTGCTGCTGGAGGTTGGCTTTGCCTGCTCTGTTTGTGCCGCTGGGTCTGCCGTAGCAGAGGACATCTTCCAGCCTGGCTGCTCTGGTGGGATCAACTTCAAAGAAAGACAACAGCCTTTATTACAGCCGCTAAATTAGCAGTGTGTGAACCCACTGCCATAGGTGAAAAATACACTACAGATGTTAACAACTGTTCCATGATGCCAGACTGTTCATTTGCAGGTAGTGTAAGTCAGATCACCACTGGTTCCCGCAGACTGGGAGCCATGAGCATAGGAAGAGATGACGCCTACTTGTGTTCTCATATATGGCAGATCTCAAAGCTCATTTCCTAAGGATGAACTTTAAAGGCCAAATACATCAAGGAAGTACACAATTATCTGTGCGATGGGGCAAGGTTGTCTATATATAACCTTCCACAAAACACTGGTGAATGTCCTAAATCTGCCAGGCTCCTGTCCTCACAGCCAAAGATCATCCCTTCTCATCTCCAAAGAGCGACTAGGAATAGAGAATACCACTGAATGGGAGGTTCTACTGCCATGACTGTGCGTACAAATGCCGAAGAATCACAAATGAGCTTTATCGTTCAGTAACGTCATACAAAATCAAACTAGCTGCATTGTGGTGGGGGAGATCATGTTGGGTCCCTGGATAGGAAGTAAAAGTAAATCAGCATCATCCCTACTGCATGACATACTAGCACAGCTGTCCATGTCCGCATCTTAAAACATGCAACAGCCTGTCAAAATGGAACAACACCACAAAGTTACCACAGTGCATGATTAAAAAATACCACTGTTGCTCTCCTATATAATCGGAGGGGGAAACAGACAGCTCTATGGACACACACATGCACCACAGTAAGTTTGTTTGTGGTTGCAAGACAAAGGAGTGCCCTTTGTTTGGTCTGGTACTCCAGGTTATTTAGACTGGCCTTCAGTGGTATATGACTCCACACTAATAATCCCCACTCTGCAAGTCTGGATCTACTATCTCCAACTATCAGAAAGAGTTGGTGGGGGATGAATAGAACATAGGCCACACAATGCTCTGGCCCAACCCTAGTCTAAGGGAACTTGAGCAACACCCAATACTGAGTGTGAGATACGAAAGACAAGTCAAAACCTATTGTGTGGTAAAATTGCATTAGAACCTTGTTGAAGAACTACTGATTTGAGCTCCTCTACCTGCTGGCTATGCCATATTGTGAGATCTCAGGTAGCGCTGTCTTCCACCCATGTCTCGCTTTTTAGGGGACTTATTTGGGTCATCAGTGCCTAATATCTTCCCTATAGGTCCATTGCCATTGGCCTAATGTCTAATCCAGGTTAGACTACAATCTGCATGAGGCCACATAAAACGTTGCCATTGCAGGTAAACAGATGCCACACAATGGCTACAAGGCAACATACACTGAATAAAAATATAAATGCAACATGTAAAGTGTTGGTCCCATGTTTCATGAGCTGAAATAAAAGATCCCAGAAATGTTCCAAACACACACACAAAAAAAAAATCTCTCAAATTTTGTTCACAAATTTGTTTACATCCCTGTTAGTGAGCATTTCTCCTTTGCCAAGATAATCCATCCACCTGACAGGTGTGGCATATCACGGAGCTAATTAAACAGCATGATCATTACACAGGTGCACCTTGTGCTGGGGACAATAAAAGGCCACTCTAAAATGTGCAGTTTTGTCACAGAACACAATGCCACAGATGTCTCAAGTTTTGAGGGAGCGTGCAATTGGCATTCTGACTGCAGAAATGTCCACCAGAACTGTTGTCAGAGAATTTAATGTTAATTTCTTTACCATGTCGTTTTAGAGAACGTCCAACTGGACTCACAACCGCAGACCACGTGTATAGCGTTGTGTGGGCGAACATAGTTCCCCATGGTGGCGGTGGGGTTATGGTACGGGCATGCATAAGCTACAGACAACACACACAATTGCATTTTATCAATAGTCATTTGAACGGGGGAAAAAACACTGTGACGAGATCCCGAGGCCCATTTTTTTTAAGGTATCTGTGACCAACAGATGCATATCTGTATCCCCAGTCATGTGAAATCCATAGATTAGGGCCTAATGAATTTATTTAAAATGAATGATTTCCTCATAGGAGCTGTAACTCAGTAAAACTCAATGAAACATTGCACTCACTCATGGAAAAGGACACGGCATTAGAACGAGATCAGATGGTTTGAAGCTCATCCATCATTTCTTCTCATGCCCTAGTTTTTATCCAGATGAAAATATTATGGTCCAAGGTAGTATGCCTCTTTTCCAATCAGAGCGCGGATGTTCAGTCTTATCAGGAAGTCATTTCACCCGATCTCACTTTTATTTGTTGTGTTCATAATATATATATATATATATTTGTTTTATAAATAAAAAATATTTTATCTCGACCGTAGTCACAAGCAGTCGTGAAACTAGTCTTAACGACTAGAACAGCTCACGGTGAGTCAGACGAGGGGCCTTCATGTATAGGTTACATGTCATGTGATGAATTATAGTACATGTCAACTTCTCCAACAACGCTGGCCTCCAAGGCTGACAGTTAACCTTTAAAATGCCATGTAGCACTACACAATCCACTTTATGCGCAAAAATACATTACTTGTGCTTGCAGTTTATATAAGGCATGTTATAGCCTATCCATCTGGAATGACAAACTGACTGGCACACTGCCTAAAATAGATGCACAATTATACTTATCCAAGAATACCAAGTCAGTGCACCCGGCTTGAAAGTAGCCTACTTTGCGTTTAGTTATGTTGAGGACAACTCTAGCATGCGTGCATAATTTTGTATACTCCCGTTTCCAACATGATAAAACAGGCATAAATAAAATGTTCCTCTCTGTGAGGCATTTCTGACCCGTTAGCAAAATAACCTCTCATCCGAATAACGCACTGCCAAGACTCACTGAATTCACCTTGTTACATTGCCTAGGGACACGTGTCCAGCGTGCGCTCCAGCACCATTCAGTAAACCTCCTCTCGACAATTACCCTTAATATTCAGTAACGTAATATAATAGCCTACAACAGAGTTATAAACAAGCTATTCTCCCATTTATCCACATATGATCAGACATAATTTATTGCATTATGTACAGCTCAGATCATAGTTGATTAAACCGTAAATAATATGGAAGTAATTATTGTCAATGCTCAATGCTGAAGGCTATTAATTCACGATTGAATTTCGACGCTGAAGGAAAACACTCCTCAAAACGATGAATCCTATTTTGATTGTAATTTACCTAGTAATAAGATCTACAGTAGGCTAATAAACGGGCATTCTAACTTTGTGCTACTCAATCAATTTAAAAAGAGATTTCATGCTCACCTTGTGTTGTGTTGCTCTTCATGCATGTGAAGGTGTCCTCTCGTTTATTTCTGTTCTTTCAACCGCTGGGACGGGACATGGATCTGTCCGAGTGGTTATCTGCTCCGCTTCTTATGTAGCCTGGTTTATTCTGCAGATAGTGGGACTGACAGACCGCTAGCTTCTTGTCTGCTGTGCTGCGTCCGCTTCCTGCGCAGACTGCCAGAACACTGGGTGGTTTACGTTGTAGCAGCTGTGCGACTCCGTGCCACAGTGGGGAGTGGGCAGGTAGGGCGTTGTGCAAACTGACTCCTGTTCAGCCTTTATGTCGGGGTGGGTGATTGACTTTGTTTTTATTTTTCAGGGCCAGGTAAGTTTTAATCAGATTCAAGATGTTTAGTTAAAGTATTGTACATACATAATCACCGATTATGGACAGGAGGACGATGATAGGCTATGCCTTACCTAATGTACTTCAGAACAATATTGAAGACGAAACTGAACTTGGTATTAGACATTTTTAGATTTGTATGGCTAAAATAGATTTGTGTATGGATGGGCTACTCATTATACATTTAGTGTTATATTTTTAAGAAAGCTACATGATTCACAATTTGGTACTTTACATGTTTCACTCAATAGATGTTTGATTAAAGCCACATCCTTGGGTTTGCGTTGGTTGGGAAAACCAAATTCATAGATAATTGAAGTCATACAATTTAGGGCGGTAGCAGACTGTCTAGATGGCTACAGAAGATTATATTAAATGAACAAAAGTCACTTGGGACTGGGACATTTACTCCGCAAACAAACAATAAAGATATCAAGGGATGTCCTGAATCTCTTGCCTCACTATTGTTAATTCATTTGGGGTTTGAGGGAAGTCTCCTCAAAGGACCCCTGTGGTGGATTATGGGGATGAGTGGGGATTGGTGGGGCATAGCCTTATATCTACAATCCTCATGAGACATGATTTGTCTCAATTCTCTTTACACATCATCCCTGTACTTGATACTATTTCCTGTGCTTTGTCTATACCTGATGATGATTGGCTTATAATGTGATTAATTGTTGTATAACAAAAGGCTTGTTGTACTGTTGTTCTGGACACTCAGATGTGACTGTAGGGGACAGTTAAGAGTTAATCCAGGGTGTGGGATAAGAGGTGAAGTTTGCCACAATCTGCAATGATCATTGTTGTTTTTTCTCTCCTTCTGTGCTAGTGCTCCCTCCGTCTGTGCCTGTCCCCCTTCCTCCCTTCCTCCCATAAAAAACAGCCAAAAGTGCCAGACTCCAAAAGGTTGGGTGACCGGGGGAGGAAAGGAAAGAGATAAAGAAGGGATCCACACATTTCACACACACACCTGTTTTTCATTCCCGTGCTCTCATCACTCTTGACAGGGCGAGTGAGGTAGCACAGCACACTGTAACTGGAAATACTCTGCACGCAGAGGCGTCATGCCCATAGGGGGCACAGGGGCACATGCCCCCTCAAATTTGTCCTCTTTTAATAAAACAAAATATATAGAGTTCCAGTCAAAAGTTTGGACACACTCATTCCATGGTTTTTCTTTATTTTTTACTATTTTCTACATTGTAGAATAATAATGAAGACATCAATACTATGAAATGATACCTATGGAATCATGTAGTAACCAAAAAAGTGTTAAACAAATCAAAATATATTTTATATTTGAGATTCTTCAAAGTAGCTACCCGTTGCCAGCTTTGCACACTATTGGCATTCTCTCAACCAGCTTCCTGAGGCCTTGTTAAAAGTTATTTTGTGGAGGGGGGGTCAATGTAAATTGTCCAGTGGCGATTGTTATGAATTGTTCAGCAGTCTAATGGCTTGTGGGTAGAAGTTGTTGAGGAGCCTTTTGGTCCTAGACTTGGCGCTCCGGTACCGCTTGCTGTGCAGTAGTAGAGAAAACAGTCTATAACTTGGGTGACTGGAGTCTCTGACAATTTTAAGGGCTTTACTTTGACACTACCTATTATATACTGGAGGTCCTGGATGACAGGAAACTTGGCCCAGTGTTGTACTGGGCCATTCGCACTACCCTCTGTAGCACCTTACAGTCAGTTGTCGAGCAGTTGCCATACCAGGCGGTGATGCAACCGGTTAGGATGCTTTCGATGGTGCAGCTGTAGAACCTTATGAGGATCTGGGACCCATGCCAAATCTTTTCGGTCTCCTGAAGGGGATTAGGTTTTGTCGTGCCCTCTTCACGACTGTCTTGGTATGTTTGGACCATGATAGTTTGCTGGTCATGAAGACACCACAGAACTTAAAACTCTCGACCCTCTCGACCCGTTGGTCCGCGCATGCTTTGAGTACACGTCCTGGTAATCCGTCTGGCCCAACGGCTTTGTGAATGTTGACCTTTTTAAAGGTTTTGTTCACATCGGCTACCGAGAGTGTTATAACACAGTCATCCAGAACAGCTGATGCTCTCGTGCATGCTTCATTGTTGCTTGCCTTTAAGCGAGCATAAAAGGCATTTAGCTCATCTGGTAGGCTCGCGTCACTGGGCAGCTCGCGTCTGGCTTTCCCTTTGTAGTCCGTAATAGTTTTCAAGCCATGCCACATCCGACGAGCATCAGAGCCGGTGTAGTAGGATTCAATCTTAATCCTGTATTGACGCTTTGCTTGTTTGATGGTTCATCTGAGGGCATAGCAGGATTTCTTAATTAGTCTCCCGCTCATTGAAAGCAGCTCTTGCCTTTAGCTCGATGCAGATGTTGCCTGTAATCCATGGCTTCTGGTTGGGATATGTACGTACAGTCACTGTGGGGACAACGTCATCAATGCACTTATTGATGAAGCTGATGACTGAGGTGGTGTATTCTTCAATGCCATTGAATGAATCCCGGAACATATTCCAGTCTGTGCTAGCAAAACAGCCCTGTAGTGTAGCATTCGTGTCATCTGACCACTTCTGTATTGAGCGAGTCACTGGTACTTACTGCTTTAGTTTTTGCTTGTAAGCAGGAATCAGGAGGATAGAATTATTGTCAGATTTGCCAAATGGAGGGCAGGGGAGAGCTTTGTATGCATCTCTGTCTGTGGAGTAAAGGTGGTCTAGGATTTTTATTCCCCTGGTTGCACATGTGACATGCTGTTAAAAATTTGGTAAAACTTTTAAAAGTTTGCCCGCATTAAAGTCCCCGGCTTCTAGGAGCGCCGCTTCTGGGTGAGCATTTTCTTCTTTGCTTATGGCCTTATAGAGTTGGTTGAGAGCGGTCTTAGTGCCAGCTTCGCTTTGTTGTGGTAAATAGACGGCTATGAATAATACAGATCAGAACTCTCTTGGTAGATAGTGTGGTCAACAGCTTATCATAAGGTAGTCTACCTCCAGCGAGCAATACCTCGAGACTTATTTAATATTAGACATCGTGCAGCTGTTATTGACAAAAAGACACACACTCCCATCCCTCGTCTTACCAGGGGTAGCATCTCTGTTCTGCCGGTGCATGGAAAATCCCACCAGCTCTATATTGTCCGTTTCTTCATTCAGCCACGTCTCGGTGAAACATAAGATGTTACAGTTTTTACTGTCCCGTTGGTAGGATAATCTTAATAGTAGGTCATCAAATGTATTTTCCAACGATTGTACGTTAGCAAGGAGAATGGAAGGCATTGGGAGTTTGCTCGCTCACCTCCGGATTCTCAGAACGGATCCCCGATCTGCGTCCCCTTTTCTGGCGTCTTTTCTTCACGCAAAAGGCGTGGATCTGGGCCTGTTCCAGTGAAAGCAGGATATCCTTCTCGTCGGACTCATTAAAGGAAAAAGTTTCTTCCAGTCCGCGGTGAGTAACCGCTTTTCTGATGTCCAGAATTTATTTTAGGTCATAAGACAGTAGCAGCAACATTATGTACACGATAAGTTAAAAAAAGTTACACAAAACGCAAAAAAATAACAAAATTGCACAATTGGTTGGGAGCATGTAAAACGTCAGCCATGTTCTTCGGCGCCATTTTGTGACACCTATGCTGCAGAGGATAAATTCATTAGGGTTAAATGCACCTCAGATTGCAGCCCAAATAAATGATGCACAGAGTTCAAGTAACAGACACATCTCAACATCAACTGTTCAGAGGAGACTGCTTGAATCAGGCTTTCATGTTCAAATTGCTGCGAAGAAGGACACCATTAATAAGAAGAGACTTGTTTTGGCCAAGAAACACGAGCAATAGACATTAGACTGGTGGCAATCTGTCCTTTGGTCTGATGAGTCCAAATTTGGAGATTTTTGGTTCCAACCGCCGTGTCTTTGTGAGATGCAGAGTAGATGAACGGATGATCTCCGCATCTGTGCTTCCCACCGTGAAGCATGGAGGAGGAGGTGTGATGGTGTGGTGCTTTGCTGGTGACATTGTCTGTTATTTATTTAGAATTCAAGGCACACTTAACCAGTATGGCTACCACAGCATTCTGCAGTGATACGCCATCCCATCTGGTTTGCGCTTAGTGGGACTATCATTTGTCTTTCAACAGGACAATGACCCAACACACATCCAGGCTGTGTAAGGGCTATTTGACCAAGAAGGATAGTGATGGAGTGCTGCGTCAGATGACCTAGCCTCCACAATCACCCAAAATCAACCAATTGAGACAGTTTGGGATGAGTTGTACCGCAAAGTAAAGGAAAAGCAGCAAACAAGTGCTCAGCATATGTGGGAACTCCTTCAAGACTGTTGGAAAAGCATTCCTCATGAAGCTGGTTGAGAGAATGCCAAGAGTGTGCAAAGCTGTCATCAATGCAAAGGGTGGCTGCTTTGAAGAATCTCAAATATAAAATATATTTGATTTGTTTAACACTTTTTTGGTTAGTACATGATTCCATACATGTTATTTCATATTTTTGATGTCTTCACTATTATTCTACAATGTAGAAAATAGTAAAAATAAAGAAAAACCCTTGAATGAGAAGGTGTGTCCAAACTTTTGAATGGTACTGTATAAATATATATATATATATATATATATATATATATGTGTGTGTGTGTGTGTGTGTGTGTGTGTGTGTGTGTGTGTGTGTGTGTGTGTGTGTGTGTGTGTGTGTGTGTGTGTGTGTGTGTGTATTTTGTTGTTGTTGTTTCTCTGTAATACTACTAGCCACCTGTCACGGTTGTCGTACGAAGGAGACCAAGGCGCAGCGTGTGTATCGTTCCACATTTTATTATAACTGTGAAACTATGCAAGACATACAAATAAACTACTAAACAAAATAACAAACCGTGACGAAGAGGTGAAACATACACTACCTCAAAATAATCTCCCACAAACCCAGGTGGGAAAAACATCTACTTAAATATGATCCCCAATTAGAGACAATGATGACCAGCTGCCTCTAATTGGAGATCATCCCCAAAAAACAACATAGAAAAACAGAAACTAGAACATAACAACATAGAAAATTGAAACTAGACAAAACCCTGTCATGCCCTGACCTACTCTACCATAGAAAATAAAAGCTTCTATGGTCAGGACGTGACAGTACCCCCCCCCCAAAGGTGTGGACTCCGAACGCAAAACCTATAACAAAAAAAAGAAAAAGGGGAGGGTTAGGTTGGGTGTCTAATGTTGGTGGCAGCTCTGGTGCAGGACGAAGAACCTTCTCATCCCGCGGATCCTCCTGTATCGGGGGCGGTTCTGGTGCGGGATGAAGAACCCTCTCATCCTGCTTATCTGCCAGCATAAGAGGCGGCTCTGGTGCAGGACGACGAACCCTCTCATCCTGCAAATCCAGCATAGGAGGCGGCTCTGGTGCAGGACGACGAACCTTCTCATCCTGCGAATCCACCCTCATCGGTGGAAGCTCTGGGCCGCCGACTGCCGCTGGAGGCTCCGGACCGCAGATCGTCGCTGGAGGCTCCGGACCGCGGATCGTCGCTGGAGGCTCCGGACTGCGGACCGTCGCTGGAGGCTCCGGACTGTGGACCGTCGCTGGAGGCTCCGGACCAGGGGGCATCGCTGGAGGCTCCGGACCGGGGGGCGTCTCAGGAGGTTCCGGGCTGTGGGCCGTCTCAGGAGGTTCCGGGCTGTAGGCCGTCTCAGGAGGTTCCGGACTGTAGGCCGTCTCAGGAGGTTCCAGACTGTAGGCCGTCTCAAGAGGTTCCAGACTGGGAACTGTCGCTGGAAGCTCCGGACTGGGAACTGTCGCCGGAAGCTCCGGACTGGGAACTGTCGCCGGAAGCTCTGGACTGGGAATGCGCACTGGAGGCCTGACGCGTGGGGCTGGCACAGGTGGCGCCAGACTGGTAACACGTACTTCAGGGCGAGTGTGAGAAGCAGGCACAGGACGTACTAGACTAGGGAGGCGCACTAGAGGCCTGATGCGTGAGACCGGTACAGGTGGAACCGGACTAGAAACACGCACCTCAAGGAGAGTGCAAGGAGGTGGCACAGGACATACCTGACTGGGAACACACACTTCAGGGCGAGTGCGAGGAGCAGGCACAGGACGCACCGGACTAGGGACATGAACCTCAGGGAGAGTACGAGGAGGTGACACAGGACGTACTGGGCTGTGAAGGCGCACTGGAGACCTGGTGTGTATAGCGGGCCTCAATGGTACCGGAACTTTAACACACTTCTCAGGACGAGTACGGGGAGCTGACACATGTGGCATTGGACGACTAACACGCTCCTCAGGGCGAATGCCGTGCATAATACTCCAAACCAACAGCTCTCTCTCTTCACTCTCCTCCAATTTATCCAACAATTCCTCAAACGTCTCTAAATCTCCCCTCTGTTCACTCTCCTCCAATTTATCCAATATTTCCTCTTTACTCTCCGACTCATCCCTCGGCCTCGCCGACCAACCCATGTGCTCCCCCCCAAAAAATATTTTGAGGTTGCTTCTTGGGCTTGTGTCGTGGCCGCGAACCCTGTCGTCGTCGCTGTCCTTCCTTCACCGCTTGTGTCTCCCGCCATGGAAGACGATCCTGTCCTGCCTGGATTTCCTGCCAAGTCCAGGATCCCTTTCCATCCAATATCTCCTCCCAAGTCCAGTATGTCCCCCACTCCTGGTCACGCTGCTTGGTCCTTTGGTGACGGGAGATTCTGTCACGGTTGTCGTACGAAGGAGACCAAGGCGCAGCGTGTGTATCGTTCCACATTTTTTTATAACTGTGAAACTATGCAAGACATACAAATAAACTACTAAACAAAATAACAAACCGTGACGAAGAGGTGAAACATACACTACCCCAAAATAATCTCCCATAAACCCAGGTGGGAAAAACATCTACTTAAATATGATCCCCAATTAGAGACAACAATGACCAGCTGCCTCTAATTGGAGATCATCCCCCCAAAAAACATAGAAAAACAGAAACTAGAACATAACAACATAGAACATTTTAACTAGACAAAACCCCGTCACGCCCTGACCTACTCTACCATAGAAAATAAAAGCTTCTATGGTCAGGACGTGACACCCCCTAGCAATTTTATGAAGTTGACTTCCCAACCTCATAACCATCTACCAAGAAGCCATTTCAGGCTATCAATTAATTTAGAGTAGCTAGCTTGTCTAACAATTTTAGCTGGCATGCCTCCAGTCAGGAGGATACAGACAGCTCAAGAGTTATGCTTAGATATGCTGAAAAATAAACATACTTTAGACATAGAATGAAGCATAGTGATTATGGTTCTAGATTGCAGGAAAAAGGTGTCTCAGGTGTTTGAAAAATGCTACATTTTCCATTTTAAGGACGGGGGCCCTAGCCCCCCTCCAGAACATCCCCCCAGCCATCCTCACATACATTGTGCCCCCTCAGAGTTTGGGGCTGCATGACGTCCCTGCTCTGCAGAGAGTATAAACACACTCAAAGATACACACGTGCACTCACATACAGAAAACAGAAATTTCACACTTATCTTCACTCGTTCTTCTTTAATTTATTTATTTTAGATTTAACCTTTATTTAACCTTTATTTTACTTCTCCAGTGTGTGAAGAAACTAATTCAGTAAAAGAGATTCCCTTTACGGTTTTCTCTAATCAGAGGTCAACCTGTCAGTCACACTGCATTTTGACTACCTCCGGACCGGTGCCACTGCTCCTCTCTCACATCTGTGTGCTGTAACATGATCTACGGATCCCATTGGCTGACCTCTGGCCCCAAACCCTGGCTCAAGGAAGCCCCACTTCCTGCTGTGGGCACTGAGTGTGAGGTAGCAAAAGACCCCAACCTTGTTTCACGCCATCTTTTCCCCCACGAGAGAGGGAGTGCCACATCCTGCGAAATGCAAATCACCCCTCAGTGTTCCTCACTATGCTCGCCACCTCAGTTGTGAGACATCATCATTGCAGGTGGCTAAATCCTAGCACAATTCCTGGAGCCAGTCAGCTGTTTGAGCTCCTATTAACGTATGGTGATAATCCCTGGAAAGCAGTGAACAATCACGTATCGAGGGGCGGGGGCGCCGGGGAGACAACAGGGTCGCCCTGGGGGTCCAACAAAGTTGTTCCAGATCCCACCGCTGCCACCAAAGACACCCAAATGTAAAGTCCTCCGGCTTGGATCTGGACTGTGGAGGCCACTATCTGACAGTGATTGGCTCACACAGACAGGATGTGAGTGCCCCAACTCAGACCTATCTACCCTACCTTTACCAACCTAAGCGCAGGGCTCACCCAGTGTTACATCCCCAATCCGTGCCTGTGGAAGGAAATATGACACATTGGCAATTAACAGGCTGGCTGCCTGAACTTTTACTGTGACCCAGTTTGGGAGAGTAAAGAATACTACATGTCTATGCACTTTCTCAGCCGTCAGTGTTGGCTCTTGATTCTGAATGTTCTTAAAAGGTACCTACTGTATAGTCAGTATAGAGTCTATAGTGTCTTTAAGAAGTGCCTATTAGAGGTGGCTATGACTTTCTCTTTGCATAGGTTTTATTTCACTAAGACACCAGATACACAGGAAAGAAGCAAAGAACAATGACTTAAACTATATGTCGGGTTGTCAGCATTTTTATTTTAAACCTACCAGAAATTGTTTTTACCTCTGGTCCTGGCATTCTGTGCAACCCTAGCATGCCCCAGATACCTCCACTCTGTACTTCTACCCTGACCTTTACTCCCTTCCCCTGCCCTCTCCTCCCAGTCACAACACCTTTTTTGTTTGTTTACATCTGCCGAGGAACACCATGCCTCCACGTTGCTTTGTTAAACACACGTAATCTCACCAAGAAAAAGAGCGAGGGAGAGAAAAAGAGACAAAAAAGGAGGGAGAAGAGGGTGAGAGTTCCAAGAGCCCTAAAGATGTCGGGAATTGTTGACGCTAGTGGCAAGGTTGTTTTGGCTCACCTGGATAGCGACTGGGGGTGGAGATCTGATTGATGGTTGGGGCTATGGCCGAGGCCTATCGAGATGCTAAGCTCTGTGTTGTGGGTCAGAGCCATCCTCTCACTGACTCATCTCTAGACAGCTCACTGTTTCAGCTCCATTGCTCGCTGATGAAAACAGTCACAAGGTGCTGGGAATCTGAAGCGTGCGATGAGAAAGACATGAATGTGCCATGTGTAATATTTGATCTTATTAAAAAACAATATTATTGGAAGAAGTGAAGAAAAAAGGAGTCAAAGCATGGCAGAGGATGGAGGATATAACATTCTCTGGAGGCCTAGGTATTTCCGGTTGGCTCAGGGAAGTGTAGCCTCTGGGTGAACAACTAAATGTCTTTGTCCCCTTAAAACAATGCCAGACATGCTGGGCTGAGCCAGAGGACATGCCATCGTAATGAAAAGTGTGTTGGAGTCAAGCAGTAGATGTCATTCGGCCTACACCTCAATACACAAACAATTGGAAGCAACACATTCAGGCGTTCTGCGAAAACAAACAGTGGAAACTTCAGGATAAGTGTCCTTATGTAGGTCAACATGATAGCTGAATAGCAAGTCAAAGCTAGGTGCCAATACGGCCAACTTCAATAATATTGAGAACCGTCAAAGTGGGAGTGTTTGTTGGAACAGACATGAAAAGGAGGTGCCTGTGCTTTTGCTTTGACGGCCCCTCCCTCCATAGTTTACATTATCATAACGAAAGTGGATTTAACCCTCGTGTTTTTTTGTAACCAACATAGCCGGCTGCTACCTACTGCAAATATTCTCCTTTTCCATGGTTATGATATCATTTTTTGTTAGCTTTTGTAAAATATGCCTTTCTCTGTCAAGGGAAGCTATGTTGACTTTTGGTCGGAGGTTAGTACTTGTGGATTATACAGTCCAATGTGACCGACTTCTCCCTCAGTGGGCACACAATAACCCCAAACTTCAACTTAGTACCCTGGAATAGGTTATTCAGTGTATTCACTGAAGAGTGTTCAATTCAATAAACTCTTTTTGCAAATAACATCACTTTCCATATCTTCACTTTGTTCAGGCTGTATTTATAGACTCGTGGAAGGAATCTTGAAGGCCTGTGGGTGTGTTTTTTCTCCTGCTTTAGCTACCTTTGCCAACAGAGGGTCTGGGGTGCTCTACAATGGAGGATGAAACTGGACGGAGCTTGTGGGAGGCAGCAGACATCAAAAGTGTCTTGATCACAAAGTGGAAGGCAGACAAGAATACTGCCCATGGACACGAGGAGGGATCTGTCAAATACCTGGCTCTGGACAGATGTGGAGAAAGATCGAGGCAAATTCACTCACACAGGGGCGGGAAGCCTCATCTAGGCCTATATTAAGTCTACTGCTCTCCATAAAATTCTCCCATTTCACCTTGGTTCTTCTAATTTTCACCATCAATTAGTCCATATGGTGGAGGTTTTCGTGGCCCATTCTACTGTATATACCTTTTGGCAACATGCTTAGCCAAAATAGATTGCATAGTAGCCTATACAGGTTTACAGATGATATATGACCCTCTGTATACAATGTAACGACCATAGAAAGAGACTGAATAAAACATAATTCCAGTCAATAATGGGTGGACTGGCGGACATTACGAGGGTACCCTTATCCTTTGTGGAGCAAAGCAGGAAGTGTACCCATCAATATGTGCTGTGATTTGTTGATTCAACTGAACTGACATTACAAAATTACATTCCATTGTATGAGCCACATCAGTTAACATCATTTGAATGAACATTCTACATTACCATGGAAATTATTGCATCACAATACCAGGCAGCCATTGCAAGTGTACCCATAGGGCTCCTGAGTGGCGCAGCGGTCTAAGGCCGGTGTAAGCCGTCATTGTAAATAAGAATTTGTTCTTAACTGACTTGCCTAGTTAAATAAAGGTTAAATAAAAACATAAAAAAGATGGGTTGGTTGCTAAGAAAAAACCGAGGCATGCACAACTATGGGACAAACAGACTGGGTTGGCTTGGATTGTTGATAAAAATGTAAGCTATATTTCGTCTCCACTGTTTATTGAAAACATAGATTTGCACAATGAGCACTTGTCTCTCAAATACATAGTTACAGTTGTTGGTTAACTAGCTAGCGAATGTTAGCCATATTTGCATTGAAATTAAATCAGTCAAAACACCTCAAAACAAGACATGGTATCAATAACAAGATGAAACGAGCCACTTACGATTCCCCACATGGCAGTTTCTTGTCATTCTTGCTAGCAATCTGGCCATCCAGAATCACAACAACACGCTGATTTCTGCCCAAAGGAAGCACGAACATCCTTTCCGTGCAGTTCTATTCACTATAATTCTATGGTAATGACTTCACCAAGCATTGAAGTCATTTGGGTAAGATGCCTTGCTGACCGAGCCCACACTATCTGACAACCCAAACAAAGCAACAACCACCTTGTTTTAAGAGACTCAAAAGACATGCATCGATGCTCCTCCTAGCTTTTCCTGTTTGAATTCACTCTCTACGGTACCTACAATGAAGTCGACAAAGAGAAGACACTGCTTGTCTATCCGTGGTGCACCAGTTCCCCCTCCAACCCATCCCCACCCTCGTCCTCATCCTCATCTCCTAGAGAAAGACGCCGGAAGGTGAAAGTGCGATGGGGCGTCACTTACCACCTGTCCCGCGACAGAGGTGTTGAGGACAGTGAGTGGCTCTCTGACAGGCCCTATTGTCCTCACGCGGCCTGGGCGGTCCGGCTACCATTTGTCTGAGTCCTTCACCTGGAGACATGGGCCTCTATCTCTCCATTTACCCTCCACCACTCCCTACCTGCAGTAACATGCTTGGGTCTACGCTTCCTTTCTGTGGCGGTTTGCTCTGTTGTTATTTCTTGGACAGTGGGATGGTCGGATGTGGCTACACAGAGGCCTTGTCAGCACTTACCTTGTCCCACAACATGGAACTAAGTGGACATGGCTTGCAGGGACAGGAGATCTGGAGATATGTGTTTGCAGCTCGACTCAACCTTTCTTTCATTCTAACATGGGTAGTTTTGTGGAGCCATTGCATATTGAGATGGTAAAAAGTACAGATTTAAGAGTTGTAGTATGCTTTAAAAGATTTGCTGTTATTAATTTAGTGCAGAGGCCAAAGTTCTTCATCTTTAGCATTAATCTTTAACATTACGCAACTATTATAATTCTGGCATACCTCCTTAGGCTCAGAGCAAACATTTACTGTAGATCTCTCAGTGGAGGTCTGCAGGCGCATAGTTAACATGTGCAGGGGAAACGTTATCTTTAGCCTTTATTAATGAAGGGAATAGCAGAGAACTGTTAGGCCAGAGGTTGATCACAGATGACACCCAGGTGCCAAATCACTCCCTGTCTTTTTACAACAGCACTCAAAACACCCGAGTGGGATCCAACATCAGTGCCAAAACACCAGTTACAACCTGACCCGTGTTTAAATGACCATGAAATCACAAAGGAGAGAAGATATGGCATAATGCCAGGGGAAAGGATGTTGGCTTCTGGATTCATTCAACTATATTATTCTATTAGGCCATGTTTGATACACGCAGCCTTTTAATTCACAACACTGCATTTACTGTATTACCTTATCGTAATTGAATCGAGAAGCGCTTGATCGTCTCTAATGAGATTGCTGATGTGGGGAAACTAATTCAAGGATGCTTGCGAGAAGTGTCCCCACCCTGAAAAATCCCGTGTACTTCCAAAGGCCCAAATGTGTGGAGAGGGAAAGAGGGCAATGAGTCTTGTTTATTCTGTGCTTGAGCAAATGCTGCACTTACGGGTAGCTGTTCAAAAGTAACCTTGTTCCCTGGCTAGCCTGTCAGTCACAGAGGTGCCCTTAGTTTAGAGCCTTGTGTAGTTTCAAAAGTGCACAAACTCTCCCTGGTCCCTGACTGCCCAATCTAAATTAAAATCACATTGTCTGTAGTCCTCGCCCACGGCGGTACCCGGTGGCTTTACCCTGAATGAAAAGTTGATTAGTCAGGCTCTTTTTAGATTGAGTTGCCCATATACAGCAATGCTCTTTGATCTGATTGTGCTCCCATTGGAAACTTTAATCCCCCGTAAGGAGCAGTATGTGGACCGGTCCAGAGCTTCCTTGAGGGGTGCGTGGTGCGAAATGACCCATATCGTGGAACACAGAGGGGGAGGTATAGGCTGAGGTAAATAGGGGCCACATAGGCAGCCAGACACACAGTCTCACTGGCTCCACTCTTGTATAACCCCAGGCTACTCTAAAGTATAATGTCACATGGTCATTAAAAGAAGGAGCCTCCTTCCATCTTGCATTGCTTTCGATGCCGCAGTCCAAAACACTGACACCTTTTATGTGACCATTACAGGCACCGTTGGCTAGAATATGGCTGTTGACATAAAGAGACCCTTTAAAGTGCTAAAATGTACAAACCTCCCTGGTCCACTTGGTCTGACCACAGTCTGACCACTGGGGTTAATGGTACCAGACCATGCCAACATTTTATGTGGACTTTTCCTCGTAACTCTTCCATTTCTGAACAGCCTGGATTGATCATCTACCTAGCCCTGAGCATGGATTTTTAGAGCCAGGTTTAAGTTAGGCATTGGTAAAGAACTGTTGGTCTCTTTATGACCTTAAAACAATGTCAAATAGGCTTGACCCTGTCTTGACCGGATCTCCCAGTAACATGCTGTTGTCCAGGGAAGAGCTGCCGCCACGCTAATGCTATGGCTGTCATTTTATGGGAGATAGTTGGTCAGGCTTCACCCATGTCAGCCATTGAGTTTGGCAGCCTGTAGGTATTGTTTTCCCTCGTTAGTGCATCTACTTCCTTTTCAGATACATTCCAAATGACCAATGATGTTATCAAGATGAATTGTCCGATGTTGCATATAGAAAATCTTAACATTTTACCCCATACTGTTTGTATTTTTTTGTCATTGCAATAAACTTTTGGAAATACTTTGATATAACCAACAGAGCTCAGAAATCCAGTGGCAATGTATACCAATGTATACCAATGTATACCAATGTATACCAATGGCAACAGGTGGTCACCATTTTATTTATCTTAACATTTTGTTGTATCACTGTGGGAGATCCAGATAAGCAATTACCCAAAACTCACCTAAAATAGGCAATCAGAGACACCTGGTTTACAAGTATCCCCATGTCTTTAGATATCAGAACAGGCCTAGTGTTCTGACACCACTAGTACCAGATTACCTCTTGTCTAATTATGCCACCCAAGCCTAAATTCTGTTTACTTCGGCCTGTCTATTCATCCTCAACCCCTTTCTATCCTTATCTCTCCATGCTTTCTGTGTTTTTTGGGGGGTGAAGTGTTAACAAGACGGATGCTATAAACAGGAAGAAGAGACCTTCTACAGTTTCCCCTCATTTCTCCCAGGAAGAAACAATCCCTTATCAATGAGTGACACAAAACAGAACAGGCACGTTTGCACACACACGCATGCACGCACACCCACGCACACACACACGCACACACACACACACACACACACACACACACACACACACACACACACACACACACACACACACACACACACACACACACACACACACACACACACACACACAGCTAGCTCAGGTCCATCTTTAGTCTCAAGTATCATTGTTTATTTAGTATCAGGATTTATTTACCTGTATTGCCCATTCTTCACTGTGTAAGGAGTTGGGAGTGGGATACTCTGGTATTTGTTTAATGCTGAATATTTGATAGGAAATCAGTTCTGATTCTGATGCCAAAACTGGCCTTGAAAACAGACCATGTGGAAATCCAGTCCATTGATTCATGAATGGAGGAAAATAACACTAATACAGACAGACCCCGCCCCTTGGTGAGCTCACTTCCTCCCTGCCATTCCCAATTTGTCAGTTACTGGAATAACACTTTCATTCAATTCCCTGAATCCGGTATCAACAGTGAGTTGCCAAACAATAACGGCAAATTCACTGAATGAATCTGAGTACCGACAAGTGAACAAAGCACGCGAATCACTAGACAACATTCCCACATCATTCTGAGGAAGGATATGATGGAGTTCCACTGTAACTCCTACAGTAGTGTTGGGGAAGTTCATTTTACCTCACTGATGCGTTTTGCCTCCATTGATACTGACTGTTTGTACTGGCATATTGACAGTGCAGTTTTCATTGACGGGGAAATGAGTCATTGAGTATCGCTGTTCAGTTGTTCACTATGTGCAAGAATGTTGCATTCCTCTTCCTCACCAATCTCTTGCACACAAACCCACGGACAGGTGAAGTTTGAAGTTTGTCAGAGAGCGGGCCGAGTCTCACAGACTTGCAGCTGTGTCAGCTAGCGAGGTGAAAAAATCTAGGAGAAAATGAGAGCGGCTTGAAAAGAGATAAGGAGGAGGGAAGAGGAAATGCCAGGTTCACGAGGGGGTCGTGTTTGTGTTGGACTGCCTCTTCTCTTCCTCCCCCCATCACCCCACCGTCCACACCCTGCTCCCCTGGGGCTTTATAGGCCAGTTTTGAAGTATGTGTTTGTGTGTGTATGTGTGTGTGTGTGTGTGTGTGTATACATATGTGTGTGCATGTGATTTTTGTGTGTCTTTGCCATTTTGAAGTGTGTGTGGCTGTAACTGCATGTGATCCTGTGTGTGTGTGAGTGTGCACCCAACAAGCTCTCATAAAAGTCAAATTTCAAAGGTTAAGTTTAGGCATTCATTCTGAATTGTTAAGTTTGGGATAGGGTTAAAACGAGTGCCTAGCACTGGGATTGAACATGCCACCCTCTGAGCCGGAGCTCACAGCTTACACCCATTTGCCATCCCCGAGTGGCGCAGGGGTCTAAGGTACTACATCTCAGTGCTAGAGGCATCACTACAGACCCTGGTTTGATTCCAGGCTGTATCACAACCATCCGAGATTGGGAGTCCCATAGGGCGGCGCACAATTGGGTCCAGCGTCATCCGGGTTAGGGTTTGGCTGGAGTAGGCCATCTTTGTAAATAAGAATTTGTTCTTAACTGACTTGCCTAGTTACATAAAGGTTAATTAAAAAGCACCCTAGATGGTAATAGCGATCACAGTTGCCCCTAGCGTCCAGCATTGAAGTCATCTTCTGACATTCTGCTTACCTGGACAGATGTCAAATTTCGCAGTGGATGTTGAGCGGCCTGGCTGGTGCAGGAGTGTGATCCCGTGTGTGTGACAGGCTCGTAGTCCTGGGTGGGGTTAGGGCCCACCCAGTGGGATCCAGGCCCACCCAACTAGATTGACCAACAGCAAAAAAAATGATTTTCTTTGAATTCTCTCTACTTGTCAGTGTTCCAAACGGGACATTATTTGTCTTTTGACCTAAACATGTGAACACCATCAGATAGAATTCAGAGCAAGCAGTTTACTGGAATGGCATTCAGATGAACTGGAATGACATTCACTCTCAAGGGATGGGTGGCCCAAAATAACTAACTGAAATCCACACCCCCAATAAGCCACAAATATGACTGCATTGAGGCATATATCACTGTGCTTCCATGGCTATATGCACCATGCCACTGCCTACTTAATTTGTTCATTTAGCAAATAAGACAGCTCATAATCCAGTGCCTTCTTCACCGTCAACACACCTATATGTTAGCTATAATTAGCTTTAAAACAGCAACATTTTCTCTCAGCCTCATGGCAAAATGTGTAGAATAGCATGAGATTAGCAATAAAACTATCTTTGACCTATGGTAAAATATGTAGCATTGCAGGAAGTTAACTTCCCCACCCAAAAAATGCTTCCTACATATATTTATTTTTTGTCCACAAAAATTTCTGCAGGCCCACCAATAGAAATAGAATGAATAGAACGGGCGTCCCCATTTAAGTAAATGATGGCATAATGGGTGGACTAGCTACCTTTTTCAAGTGTACCCATAGGAGCAAAGCAGGAAGTGTACCCATCAATTTGTGCTGTGATTTGTTTATTCAACTCAACTGACATTACAAAAAAATACACTATATATACAAAAGTATGTGGACACCCCTTCAAATTAGTGAATTCAGCTATTTCAGACACACCCGTTGCTAACAGGTGTATGAAATCAAGCACACAGCTATGCAATCTCCATAGACAAACATTGGCAGTAGAATAGCCTTACAAAGAGCTCAGTGACTTTCAACGTGGCACCGTCATAGGATGTCACCTTTCCAACAAGTCAATTCGATACATTTCTGCCCTGCTAGAGCTGCCCCTGTCAACTGTAAATGCTGCTATTGTAAAGTGGAAAAGTCTAGGAACAATAACGTCTCAGCCACGAAGTGGTAGGCCACACAAGCTCACAGAACGGGACCACCGAGTGCTGAAGCGCGTAGTGTGTAAAAATCGCCTGTCTTCGGTTGCAACACTCACTACTGAGTTCCAAACTGTCTCTGAAAGCAACGTCAGCACAAGAACTGTTCGTAGGGAGCTTCATGAAATGGGTTTCCATGGCCAAGCAGCCACACATAAGCCTAAGATCACCATGAGCAATGCCAAGTGTCGGATGGAGTAGTGTAAAGCTCACTGCCATTGGACTCTGGAGCAGTGGAAACACGTTCTCTAGAGTGAAGAATCACGCTTCAGCATCTGGCAGTCCGATGGATGAATCTGGATTTGGCGGATGCCAGGAGAACGCTACCTGCCCGAATGCATAGTGCCAACTGTAAAGTAAGGTGAAGGAGGAATAATGGTCTGGGACTGTTTTTCATGTTTTGGGCTAGGCCCCTTAGTTCCAGTGAAGGGAAATCTTAACGCTACAGCATACCATGACTGCTCACATCATAAAATATTTTTTTTAAAGGGGCAGTACCCCTTTTTTCCCTGACTTGCATCCTTCTTCTGCGATTTTGAACATCTTCAGTGGAAGTTAGATAATTTACAGAGAAGGACCTTTTAATTTACTAGAGTGTTCTTGGGAGTGAAATTAGAATGGTAAGAGTAACATTGGGGGAAATGTGTAGAGAAATGGGATGAGGGTTTCAGGCAACAACAAAAGATGATGATTCTGTGCTTCCAACTTTGTGGAAACACTTTGGGGAAGGCCCTTTCCTGTTTCAGCATGACAATGCCCCCGTGCACAAAGTGAAGTCTGTACAAAAATTAAATGTCAAGATCGGTGTGGAAGAAATTGACTGGCCTGCACAGAGCCCTGACCTCAACTCCATCGAACGCCTTTGGGATGAATTGGAACGCCGACTATGAGCCAGGCCTAATCACCCAACATCAGCACCCGACCTCACTAATGCTTTTGTGGCTGAATAGAAGCAAGTCCCCACAGCAATGCAACAACTAGTGGAAAGCCTTCCCAGAAGAGTGGAGGCTGTTACACCAGCAAAGGGGGGACCAACTCCATATTAACTCCAAAAACTCCATATTAATGATTTTGGAATGGGATGTCAGACGAGCAGGTGTCCACATACTTTTGGTCATGTAGTGTATTTTGTAGTGTATCAAATTGCCAGGGTTAGAGGTTCCAAGCCCATTCTATTCCTTCTATTTCTATGGGCCCAACCACCAATGAATTTCTGGCTACGCTACTGGTATGTGATCATAGATGTGTGTGTGTTGATGTGAAGGATGACTGATGGAGTGTGCTGCTCTGGCAGTTCCCCGATGGCCTATGATGTGAGCAGGAAAAGAGAGCCATGTAAGCTTCAAAGAGCTGTGGGGTGAAGGAAGGCGGGCTCACCTCTTCAGATAGGCTTTATAGCTGTCTGAGCCTCTTTCTGTGCTCTCTCTGTCTCACTGACTTTATCCCAGCATTCAGCTATGGTGATGACTACAATGAGCCAGGGTATTTAGAGGAGGTGCTTGTGTATACCCCATACCATATGCCTCGATATACAGGTATCATTGAGATAAGAATACTGTCCTATTCAGGACAAGTTCATTGCAATTCCTCCCCTCGGTGTCGTCACAGTAATAATCCACTTCTATCCATGTTAGCATTTATTCCAAACTCCACTCTTAACATGCCTCTGTGTACACTGGTCACATGACAATGACCATAGGAACAGGCAAGGTAGAACATACAGATCGGGGACCAGGCTGATGTCTGTCTGGCCAGGTGTTTGGCCTGCATGACCTAAGTCCGATGCCCTTCAGCCATTTAAGCCTGTTGCGTCACTCCCCAAACTCCTCCACTGTGACTGGTACAGGCACACCAGTAGGGTTAGTTTACACTATGGGAGGAGGAGAAGCTTTGGCATGGAGTCAAGGTGAAATATAGCCGGATAGATAGTCTATCTTTAATGATTATAAAAAGTCAGCAAGTCTGGCACATGAAACCATGACAGCTCACAACCTCACTCTTAAGCTGGACCTGAGCTGGCATGAATGTGTGTGTGTGTGTGTGTTCCTATTTGTTTACCTTACTTACACCTCAGAAGAACACTACAGCAGTAGCCAGTGTAACAATCAGCTTAGATCTCAAATTAAGTTACAATTTAAAAGCAAAACTGGCAAAGTGATATGTGAACAAAATAGGTACATATTGTAACCAATGAGGCGATTCGATTAAGCTGCCCCAGGTTGAACCGGGGTAATGGCATGTCACGTGATTGGGCGAATCCGGTGAGAGAGTCGTGCACCGCTCAAATCTAACACTAATTCGCGTTTTTTTGGGGCCCAGAGCTGCTGAGGCATCACCCAAGTGGGTGCTACAGAGAGTGGAAGAGGAGAAGTCTAGTGGATCACCATCATATACCATCCTCTGACCTGCTCCCTCTGCTCAAGCCATGAACTGACCCTCTCCATCTTCTATTGGTTAATGTCATAATGGTGGGTGTAGCTGGTGTATGCAGTCAGGCGCAGGAGAGCCGAGAATTGGGAGCAACGTAACTTTACTCAGAATAATGAATGGTGCAAGGTAAAACACTACACTTGCCCAAACACAAACACACGAACATCAACTTTTACGCATGGGCAAAAAACAGCACCCGTCGAAATAACCAGTCACCAACATTACCGAACATGACATAAAACAATCCCGCACAACACCATGGGGGAAACAGAGGGTTAAATACATGAACAATAATTAGGGAATGAAAAACAGGTGTGTAGAAACAAAGACAAAACAAATGGAAAATGAAAAGTGGATCGGCAATGACTAGTAGACCGGCGACGCCGACCGCCGCCCGAAAAAGGAGAGGAACCGACTTCGGCTGAAATTTTGTTTTTTGCTATTGAAGTGCTTTGAGGTTCTATTAAAAGTGCTATAGAAGTTTAATAACTTATAATTATTATCATTTAAACCAGTCATAAGTATGTTTGTATGTGCCTATCAACTCACACTTGTGGCAGCATCACACCAGGTCAACAGTAACCCACGATGTGTAGAGATTTCCTCACATGGCTCAATGTTCATGGAATCCTCAAAACCAACAAGAACTCTACTCGTTGAAGGGTGAGTAAAGTCCACAATAATGAGCAATATATATTTACTTTAATGGCTATTTCTAGGCTACTAAAGGCTTTTCATTACATTAGAACCTCAGCCCAGGGTAAAGACCAAACATTTCCCCAAAATGCTACCTTGCATTCAGCAGTTGAAACAATACAAAAACATTTTCCCTGCCCATTTCGGTTAAAAGCTGAGGGATGGGAATGGAGAAATGTAACTACTCTCAATTTCATAGACAGAGCAATGGATGCAGGGACTGACCATGACCATCCATGATATAAAAATTATAGTGTTAACCATGTTTTGAGGGTATATAGTGTTTATTTACATTTACTTCGTTTACAAACATCGGAGTAAAACAAGCTTATATTTTGGGTTTTAATGGGGTATGACAGTTGAACTGAGATTATAAGTTAGTGCCTTCAGAAAGTATTTACACTCCTTGACTTTTTTCACATTTTGTTGTGTTACA
This sequence comes from Salmo trutta, assembly GCF_901001165.1. NCBI lineage: Eukaryota > Metazoa > Chordata > Actinopteri > Salmoniformes > Salmonidae > Salmo > Salmo trutta. The sequence continues at coordinate 49,962,751 of NC_042959.1, read as the reverse complement.
GCCTGAATTTAAAATGTATTAAATGAGATGTTTTGTCACTGGCCTACACACAATACCCCATAATGTCAAAGTGGAACTTTGTTTTTCGAAATGTTTACAAATTCATTCAAATGAAAAGCTGAGTCAATAAGTATTCAACCCCTTTGTTATGGCAAGCATGGTGGTGGCTGCATCATATTATGGGTATGCTTGTATTCATTAAGGACTGGGGAGTTTTTCAGGATAAAAAATGAATGGAATCGAGCTAAGCACAGGTAAAATCCTAGAAGAAAACCTGGTTCAGTCTGCTTTCCACCGGACACTAGGAGATGAATTGCCATGGACGTTTCCCAGTTGATTTGAATGTTCAAAATCATAGTGTAAGAACACTTTTATAGCCTCAAAGGATAAGATGATCCAACTTTCAAAACAAGTACATTTTGTCTAGCCACATCAATCAACTAGCTAGCTGTTTAGCTATAGCATGTTCACTTATTTGTTTGTAAACAATTAACAAGCTAGTTAGCTACCACATGTTCTTGTCAAACTATCAACAGAGTAGCTGGCAAGCAAGAAGATATGCCAAATAACAGTCTAAAAACCACTTGAGGGAAAATAAGTCGCATGGCCAGGAATCAGATTTTGTATCTTACTTCAAACCACTTACAAAGGTGGTTTAAAATGTGGCTTGAAATATCAGATTCCGTGTGCTTTTTGACTGTTCAGACTGCAGGAAAAAGAACAGATTTGAATCGGATATGCAAAAAAAAATGTGACTCGAGTCAATTCAAACTGCCAAACAAGGCTTTAGCGACATACCAAGAACAATTCACAGCTCTAGTCACTGCCAATGGTGCATCTACAAAGTATTGTAGGGTGTGAATACTTAAGTAAATGAGATATTTCTGTATTTCATTTTCAATAAATTTGCTAAAATGTCTAAAAACATGTTTTAACTTTGCCATTATGGAGTATTGTGTGTAGATGGGTCAGGCTGTAACATAACAAAATGTGGACTAAGTCAAGGGGTATGCATACTTTCTGAAGGCACTTTATATTCTTCAAGAATCAGTGGGTACACATTATTCACTTACAAGTCCAAAAATGGATGTAGCTCATGCCTCTTAAAGGGATGAGCACCAGAAATGGCTTTGGCAGCCATCTTTGAATTGCAGTGCAAATAATGCAGTCAGAACTGGCAGATACAGTACATTACAGTATGGCATTGGTTGACCTGTCATGATATATTGCTTGTTTGTTTTTTTCTCTTGAAACGCTTTGAGATTATATGAGAAGCACTATAGAACTTTAATAACATTATCATTATCATTTAAACCTGTCATAGGTATGTTTGTATGTGCCTATCAACTCACACTTGTGGCAGCGTCACACCAGGTCATCAGTAATCCACAGTCTCGTGTGGAATCTAATCCCAAAAATCATGAAATACTTAATTCATGTCAAAGTAAAAGTATTACCCACACTCTAGATTAAACTAAACTGAATATTTCAAAAGCCATGGTGAAAGGATATAAGAATGGGAGGTTGGAATTACATCAGTCATTAATAAGAGACAGAGCAGGCACGAAGACAAGTTCTTTAACATTTCTACGTGTAGACAGGCTTGTCAATCATTTTGATCTGTCTGACTGGTTGAGATAGAGTCCGGTTCTGATTTCACTGTATTGTACATCCACCCGTTTGAGTGTCCCCGACACCTGTCACAACGGAAACAACCCAGAACTTTATCTAACACTTTATAGCCTGGTCCCAAATCTGTGTGTGTTGTATTGCCAACTCCAGTGGTCGTTATGCATGACAATGATCATAGTAGTTGGCTATATAGCACAAACAAATCTGGGAACAGGCTAGGAAAGTTACTGTTTAGCACAGTAGACTGTGTTAGCCTCACATTACATAAATATGGTTATTATTAGTAACAATATACATAAAAATATACAATGAGTCATGATAGTTGATAGCATGATAACAACTATCTACGGTATGGTAGGCCGTCATTGTAAATAAGAATTTGTTCTTAACTTACTTGCTAGTTAGATGAAGGTGAAATAAAATAAAACGATGTTTGCCTTATGCCAAGGACATGCAGAATACTACACAGATACAGACTAGAGCACAGCTAGACGTTCCACCATATGTTTCATACTATACTGTACATGAATGGTCCTGTACATGTGATATTCAGCTACTCTACAAACTTGCCAGCTTTTAATGTATTCTGTAGTGTAGGCTACTGTCCGAGTATATACAGACTTCTGGTTGCCAAAGGACCCTAAATGTGGTTCATTTAAATAAATCATCATGAAGAGAGAGCTCTGTTCTTGGCTGGCCTTGACTCCACACTAACATGCAACATTCCCATGATGCAGTCTGCTGGCTAAGCCTTCTCTCTCTCTTCTCTCTCTCTTCTTCTCTCTCTCTCTTCCCCGTCTCTCTCTCTCTCCTCTCTTCTGATTACGTCACACAAACTGGTATATACTTTTCTCCCTCTCTCTTAATTCAATTCAATTCAAGGGGCTTTATTGGCATGGGAAACATATGTTAACATTGCCAAAGCAAATGGAGTAGATAACATACAAAAGTGAAATAAACAATACAAATGAACAGTAAAGATTACACTCACAGAAGTTCCAAAAGAATAAAGACATTACAAATGTCATATTATGTATATATACAGTGTTCTAACGATGTACAAATGGTTAAAGTACAAAAGGGAAAATAAATAAGCATAAATATGGTTTGTATTTACAATGGTGTTTGTTCTTCACTGGTTTACCTTTTCTTGTGGCAACAGGTCACAAATCTTGCTGCTGTGATGGCGCACTGTGGTATTTCACCCAGTTGATATGGGAGTTTATCAAAATTGGGTTTGTTTTCGAATTCTTTGTGGAGCTGTGTAATCTGAGGGAAATATGTGTCTCTAGTATGGTCATACATTGGGCAGGAGGTTAGGAAGTGCAGCTCAGTTTCCAGCTCATTTTGTGGGCAGTGTGCACATAGCCTGTCTTCTCTTGAGAGCTAGGTCTTCCTACGGCGGCCTTTCTCAATAGCAAGGCTATGCTCACTGAATCTGTACATAGTCAAAGCTTTCCTTAAGTTTGGGTCAGTCACAGTGGTCAGGTATTCTGCCACTGTGTACTCTCTGTTCAGGGTCAAATAGCATTTTAGTTTGCTCAGTTTTTTTGTTAATTCTTTCCAATGTGTCAAGTAATTATCTTTTTGTTTTCTCATGATTTGGTTGGGTCTAATTGTGTTGCTGTCCTGGGGCTCTGTGGGGGTGTGTTTGTGTTTGTGAACAGAGCCCCAGGACCAGATTGCTTAGGGGACTCTTCTCCAGGTTCATCTCTCTGTAGGTGATGGCTTTGTTATGGAAGATTTGGGAATCACTTCCTTTTAAGTGGTTGTAGAATTTAATGGCTCTTTTCTGGATTTTAATTAGCGGGTATCAGCCTAATTTTGCTCTGCATGCATTATTTGGTGTTCTGCGTTGTACACTGAGGATATTCTTGCAGAATTCTGCATGCAGAGTCTCAATTTGGTGTTTGTCCCATTTTGTGAATTCTTGGTTGGTGTCAGGGGTGCGTACTGGCGGCAGAGAAGTCAGACGAAGGAGAGCAAAACTGTGTTTCCAACGGCTCAGTTTAATCATCAAAACCCACCGGATACCGAACAATGAAATAAATGGGTACATAACCCGATGCACACCAGAACATAACATGCACAAGCACTGACAACAAACAATTACGGACAAGGACATGGGGGGGAACAGAGGGTTAAATACACAACATGTAATTGATGGAATTGGAACCAGGTGTGATGGAAGACAAGACAAAACCAATGGAAAATGAAAAGTGGATCGGCGATGGCTAGAAGGTCGGTGACGTCGACTGCCAAACGCCGCCCGAACAAGGAGAGAGACCGACTTCAGCGGAAGTCATGACAGTTGGTGAGCGGACCCCAGACCTCACAACCATAAAGGGCAAAAGTATTTTTAGCCAGATCCTAATTGTTATGTAGAATTGTATGTTCCTTTTGATGGCATAGAATGCCCTTCTTGCCTTGTCTCTCAGATCGTTCACAGCTTTCTGGAAGTTACCTGTGGTGCTGATGTTTAGGCCAAGGTATGTATAGTTTTTTGTGTGCTCTAGGGCAACGGTGTCTAGATGGAATTTTTATTTGTGGTCTTGGCGACTGGACCTTTTTTGGAACACCATTATTTTGGTCTTACTGAGATTTACTGTTAGGGCCCAGGTCTGGCAGAATCTGTGCAGAAGATCTAGGTGCTGCTGTAGGCCCTCCTTGATTGGTGACAGAAGCACCAGATCATCAGCAAACAGTAGACATTTAACTTCAGATTCTAGTAGGGTGAGGCCGGGTGCTGCAGACTTTTCTAGTGCCCTCGCCAATTTGTTGATATATATGTTGAAGAGGATGGGGCTTAAGCTGCATCCCTGTCTCACCCCACGGCCCTGTGGGAAGAAATGTGTTTTTTGCCTATTTTAACCACACACTTGTTGTTTGTGTACATGGATTTTATAATGTTGTATGTTTTTCCCCCAACACCACTTTCCATCAATTTGTATAGCAGACCCTCATGCCAAATTGAGTTGAAGGCTTTTTTTAAATCAACAAAGCATGAGAAGACTTTGCCTTTGTTTTGGTTTGTCAATTAGGGTGTGCAGGGTGAATACGTGGTCTGTCGTACGATAATTTGGTAAAAAGCCAATTTGACATTTGCTCTGTACATTGTTTTCACTGAGGAAATGTATGAGTCACTGTTAATGATAATGCAGAGGATTTTCCCAAGGTTGCTGTTGACGCATATCCCACGGTAGTTATTGGGGTCAAATTTGTCTCCACTCTTGTGGATTGGATCTCTCTCTCTCTGTCTCTACCTCCTCCTTCTCTCTCTTTCTGATTACTTCAGACAAACTGGTGCACAGAGGTCCCGAGCACCTAGCCACTGCGCTGAGACTATCAGATTCCTACATTAACGCAATGGGTAAAAAGGTAATGGAATACAATCATTAGAAGAAACACACTGTATTAGGATTACTTTAGTTGTCTAAATATTGATATCACTGTCCAAGTAGATACATAATGCAAATTGAGATGAATTAGAAACTGGAATTGTTATGGAGCTTTAAAGGGATACTGTGTATTTAGAGCTATGCAAACGCACACAGACACACAGACACAGACACACACACTCCTCTCTCAGATATGAGGGGAGTCGCTCCTAAAAACAAGCGTCATCACTAGTGTCTTTGTTTCTTCCCATCCCACTCCTCCCCTTATGATTGCTGACGTGGAGAAACTTCACAATCTCCCACTTCTTCCTTCCATCCTAAAAAACTAGTACAATTGTTATTTGTTTCGCTCATCTTTCCTGGTGATGTTTTTTTATTGTTCAGATTCAGGCAAAGGCTTATTGAGATGAGGCCTTATGAGCGCATTCTCTTGGAAGACGTCTGTTACAAATGCCAATGTCCACAACCACCCATAGAGGAGGAATGGTCTATGCTGTGTGCACTCCCAACAGAGAGTCAGTTTGGTGTGGAGCTTCACCCTAAATTACCCTTTGGGTCCACTTCTATATCCAGCCATACCATAACCTCATCATAATTCACTCAATAGTCTCTGTTATAGTAGAACTCAATAGTAATCTTGAAACAGACAGTTTCAAACATTGTTATCTATAGATTATATGACGAATGCAGTCTACCACAGAGATTTGCATGTTTTGCACTGGAGAGGCTGATAGTGGTGAACCAATCCCTTCTTGCATCGTTCCTTTGGTAGTTAAACAGAATGTGTCTCGGTTTAGCTACCAAATAACAGACTGGGGTCAGTGTATTATCAGTGAGGGCCAATCTACTGTACGTGTCCAATGAGTACACAGCTTGGTATTGTTTCACATGAGTCCTGCTTAGCCTGTCTGTATGGGTGTGTAGTCAGGTCTCTTACTCAGCCCGCTGTTGTTCTAACACAGTTCACTGTAGTCTAGTTAGAGCTCTGCTCTAGTGGAAACAGGGCTAGTGACTCATGCCCTTTGTGTCCAGTTAGATAAAGTGCGGCCGCAACTCAACCAGGAAGCCAGATGTGCCTTATGTGTTCATTTCAGTTCACTTCTCGTTTACCTTTTCAGAGTCGGTCAGGCCTGCACAACACCACATGTTATGCCTAACTCTCTCTTTCTTGTCCTTGTTCTCTGTCACACATTGACATGCATTTCTACTGTACTTTCCCAATGGCTCATTATGTACTTTCTAAAATCATTGTCCTACTATCTCTCTTTTGGCCCGTGCATTTTCCCTTTCTCTCTGTAATACAGTTTACATTTCCAATGGACTTTCTTAAAGGCTCAGTTTATTTTCTTCTTGGACAATCCTTCTAAACTCCCACTTTCTCCTTGGTGCTAATTCCATTCTCCCCAACTCCTTTGGTAGTCTGTATTTATCTCCTGCTTGTGCTTGCCCCAACATCCCTACACCGGCCCTGTGGTTTTGGGTCCAGAATGAGTGTTTGTGGTCAGGCTCACCTCAGTCAGCCATAGAACAGCAGGAGTCCAGTTTCCTCAACCCTGCGGTAGCAGCTAGTTAATCCTGTCATCAAGTTTACACCGAGACACACTGCCTGTGATTAGCAGCCCTTAGTCATGGGTAAAGATGAATCATTTGATCGTTAGATTAATAAACGGCGTGTTAGAATTGTTAGAATCATTATCACTACTCTCTGGCATCAACTCAAGCTCCCTCCACAAGCTCCAAATGGTTCAAAGCTCTGCAGCCTGACTCACCCACACTAAGTCCTGGCAGCACATTACCCCTGTCCTCCGAGTACTCCATTGGCAATAGAGCAATAAACTCTTAGGAAAAAAAGGTGCTCACTAGAACCAAATAGGGTTCTTCGGCTGTCCCCATAAGAGGGTTCTACATGGAACCCAAAAGAGCTCTACCTGAAACCAAAAGGGGTTCTTCAAAGGGTTCTCCTATGGGGACAGCCACAGACCCCATTTGGAACCCTTTTGGAACACTACAAAGACACTCCTCTCCACTATACTGAGCACCACCTAACACAAACCCTTATCCTACCCCTTACCCTAAACCGGGTTCGCATCCTAACCCCAATCCCACCCTTACCCTAAACCGGGTTCGTAACCTAACCCCAATCCCACCCTTACCCTAAACCAGGTTCGTAACCTAACCCCAATCCCACCCTTACCCTAAACCGGGTTCGTAACCTAACCCCAATCCCACCCTTACCCTAAACCGGGTTCGTAACCTAACCCCAATCCCACCCTTACCCTAAACCGGGTTCTTATCCAAATCCCAACCCTACCCTCCCCATACACTGATACATCACACTCTTTCCCTTCCTTGAGCCCACCCCTCTCTTTGTTCATGTTTTTGTTTAGTCTGATGTTGTTTTGTTTTGATTCCTGTTTTATGTTTTATTTATACAATTGTAAAGCGACTTTGGGTCCCTGAAAAGCGCTATATAAATCCCATGTATTATTATTATTATTACGTTACATGTTACACATTTTTAATACCAGTATATCATTTCACCAAACACATTTTACAGAACATGATTTTGTGGTTACATTGTTTCAAAATAAACATTCTGGTTTTGGTAGGCTGGAGACGAGGGCAACAAGAGAATGGCCATAACCTAGTCTCAACAAGTCAAACAATTGTTTCTGAAATAGTACCTATACCTACAACTATGTGAAAGACTGGAAATTGAGGCTAGTCATAACCCAGATGGTGTAAATTCTCTCCCTGAGCTCCACAGATTCCAGGCTCAGGCTGCACCACACAGTGTCTTCCCCCAGTGAGAGAGAGAGAGGGGTTGGGTTGGGCAGGGCAGGAGCTCTGCTGCAGAGCCTGCAGGGTCCTGGATGTTCTAATGCAATATTCAAATGTTGCCTTGGTCTGATGCTGCAGTTCCCTGCTGGCTGTCGTAAACCTGTCCACTCTCATATCCATCCATATTGACTCACACATTCTCAACTCTGCTCGGGGCGTTGTGGAAAGAACTAGGAATATCCACGCACACGTGTGTGTGTGTAAGTTCTAACATATGGATATGTGTGTGGAGTGTACAAATATACACTGAGTGTACAAAACATTAGGAATACCTGCTCTTTCCATGACAGACTGACCAGGTGAATTCAGGTGAAAGCTATGATCCCTTATTCCTGTCACTTGTTAAAGCCACTTCAATAAGTGTAGATGAAGGGGAGGAGACAGGTTAAAGAAAGATTTGTAAATGTTGAGAGACAATTGATACATGGATTGTGTATGTGTGCCATTCAGACAGTGAATAGGCAAGACAAAATATTTAAGTACCTTTGAACAGGGTATGGTAGTAGGTGCCAGGCGCAACCAGTTTGAGTGTGTCAAGAATTGCAGCCCTCTAGGTTTTTCACACTCAACAGTTTCCCACGTGTATCAAGAATGGTCCACCACCAAACGGACATCCAGCCAACTTGACACAACTGTGGGAAGCATTGGAGTCAACACGGGCCAGCATCCCTGTGGAACGATTTCAACACCTTGTAGAGTCCATGCCCCGCTGAATTGAGGCTGTTCTGAGGGTGAAAGGGGGTGCAACTCAATATAAGGAAGGTGTTCCTAATGTTTTGTACACTCAGTGTATGTGTGTCTGTGTGTGTTCTTGAGATTGTGATAGACTTTCTAATTGGTGATATCAGAAGCTCATGTTTTCTGAAATAAAATATGCAGAGTGGTGATATACAGCTCATATCAAAACTGACCATGAAGCAGGCGCGACTGATGTAAGCTGTCTCCCCCTCATCCTTGGCCTTGAGGATGAAGTCATAACTCCAGCAGATGTTCCTCAGCGAGCCCATCATGACAACAAGGGGGTCACTGAGGCCCTTTAGTGGATATTAGTATAATTCAACGTCTCAACATCAAGTTGGCTGGATAACTTCGCGCATAGAGATCACTGACAGAAATAATCTCTATTTTTTTCTCAAAATCCTTGGGGTCAGAAAAAATACACACCCATATTTCCCAAGATTTAGAGTGAGAGTCCAATACTTTCAAGTGCCAAATTACATGGAGTAGAATGTGATGCATACAGGGCTACAATAGCTCTCAGCACTTCTTAACCTACCTCCCGCTTTAAACTTCAAAGCCTAAGCTCTCTCCCTCATCTCTGTAGGTATACCAGATGTGGCATTACAGCAGAATCGCTGAGCACACCTCTCATGGTACTGAGGAAAGAGTTATAGGTCAACCCAGCAGCCAGGGGTCTGCCCGGTAGCATAAACTGAACAGAGGAACACATTGGAAACCTCTGCTTTACGGTCTCCAAATTAGGATCTTCCTCAATTGTCAGACCAAACTCTCTTTGTACTCAGACCAAATGTCCTTCCTAATATGGATGCTGTACAGGTCTGACTGACAAAACATAGCCATGCTTCAGCAATCACAATGGATTTTATTCAAACTTGAGAAAAGTGCCACAAAAAGGCCTTGCAATATTTTGTCGGGCCACACATCTGAAACTTGTTTGCACAGTTAAGATATACAGCACGCTTATATGGTCTTCCTCAGCAAACTGAGTCCCCCACTGTCAGGTCCTCAGTTTGAGTTTTTGAGAATGAGCTGTAAATACTTCATTTGATCTCTTGCAAGGGACAGATATGATGATCATTTAATATTACTACACACTATATAGCTCACAATATAACTTAACTAGAAAGCTTTCAGTCTTTGTTATTCTTTGAGTTCATGCAGAGATGTGAAGAGATGTAAACGGTAGTAAGAAGGCAGTTCTGAAGTCACAGCTGAGAAATGTAGCCTGCTTAGGCAGGTAGTGCCATCTTCAGGTAGAAATATGCCAATGCACCTATTCACATTGACATTTATTGGATTTAGGGAGGCAGTGTTAACCAGTAACAACCACTGGCATTTGAACTGTATTGGATTAGAAAATGCCCTTTTTGGGCCTTATTTGAGAAACCACACCACAGTACATCTTGTTTAATTGTGTGCATGATGTGTGGTCGTGAATAAATGTTTGCGTATATGTGTGCGTGTCTGTGAGATAGAGAGAGTGAATAGATGTGTATGACATTAAAAAGGGTGTGTAATAGAGTCTCATAGCTGTATTACATGCTGCAGTGGAGAGCAGAGCAAGTGGGCGTGAGACACACCTCTCATTCTGCAAACAAATTAATGCCAGAATGCATCATAATCTGGCTCATTCAGCTAGGGGCTTATGCAAATTAAATGTTCTTTCTATCTGTTTGCCATTGTCTTGGATAACCTGCATTTCCAGTTACCCAGTCAGTACAGTGCAGTATTGAGACAGCTCTTGCTATAAAGCACAAGGAGACAATAATTGACATTCTTGGTTTCAGTGAAAGGAAAAAGGTGGGCAAAACATACAGAAATTTCCCCAAGCTGTCCCAATTTGTGATCTGTTGACAGACAATGATCACTCCTCGTACACCTTAGTGCTAATGCTAACCTGAGGCTAACATAGTATAATGCAACTCTTGTTATAATACAGTAGCTTAGCTGCTGGCACAGAGCCAAAATATAATAAGCCATGCTGTAAATGTATACTGAACAAAAATATAAACGCAACATGCAACAATTTCAACGATTTTACTGAGTTACAGTTCACATAAGGAAATCAGTCAATTGAAATAAATTCATTAGGCCTTAATCTATGGATTTCACATGACTGGGCAGGGGTGCAACCATGGCTGGGCCTGGGAGGGCATAGATCCACTCACTTGGGAGCCAGGCCCACTCACTGGGGAACCAGTGCCAGCCAATCAGAATTAGTTTTTCACCACAAAAGGGCTTTATTACAGACAGAAATACACCTCAGTTTCATCGGCTGTCCGGGTGGCTGGTCTCAGATGATCCCGCAGGTGAAGAAGCCGGATGTGGAGGTCCTTGGCTGGCGTGGTTACACGTGGTTTGTGGTTGCGAGGCTGGTTGGACGTACTGCCAAATTCTCTAAAACGACATTGAAGGTGGCTGATGGTAGAGAAATGAACATTCAATTCTCTGGCAACACCTCTGGTGGACATTCCTGCAGTCAGCATGCCAACTGCACGCTCCCTCAAAACTTGAGAAATCTGCGGCATTGTGTTGTGTGGCAAAACTGTTCATTTTATAGTGGCCTTTTATTGTCCCCAGCACAAGGTGCACCTGTGTAATGATCATGCTGTTTAATCAGCTTCTTGATATGCCACACTTGTCAGGTGGATGGATTATCTTGGCAAAGGAATATTTCTGGGTTATATTATTTATTCTCATGAAACCAACACTTTACATGTTGTGTTTATATGTCTGTTGAGTATACATTAACTAGGCTCTGTGGTCATGGGAAAAATAGCAGGAGGCCTCTATTACTCTCTAAGAACAATCCCTGTGAACCTTAATGCTAATGGTTATAAAACTGAACAGATATAATAGGTTAATGAGGAAATGTATTCTACATTGGAAGAACAACTCTGACTCTTACATAGGGTTGCAAAGGGTCGGAAACTTTCTGGGAAACGTTACATGGGAAGCTAAGCCTGGAAATGTAGGGATTTTTGCTTAAATTCATCAAAATAAAGTTAGCTTATAACAGGGAAACTTTTTTGTGGGATACACATAAGGCAATTCTAGGTCTTGTGGCATATTTTGGTTAAACTATCCCCAATTCAATGAAATTGCAACCCTCTGCATGCACAGTGCATTCTTCCATCACATGTGCAGTGCACTCTTCCATCACATGTATAGCTGATTCTCAAGATCTTGCACACTAATGAGATGCTATTGAGCCCACATTACTACACTGTCTGAGCCAAGGACTACATGCTTTCTGGTAAGTTTTGATTACAATACTGGGTGGGGTGAATATATTTTATATGACATACATGATTTTATGTTAACTAGTAAATAGTAGCCTACAGCAAAGTGTGTTTAAATCATTTCTAACTTGTTAACAACTTTTGCTAGTTAGTTTTTGCTACCATGTGGGTTTTAGCTTGCTTGAGCCTGCTAACTGAGGAGTGTTAATTCACCTGTTTCCATACAATGATTTTCATACATACATTCATTTAAAAACATTTATCTTACAAAGGAGTTGTTTAATCTAACTGCTTAACTATTTATCTGTACATAGAATTGTATTTGTTAGTTTTTTTACTATTTTTTTTTCTAATCTTTACAGGAAAATGCCACGGGCACTATCTGATGTGTGGAGACATTTTATTGCAGCTAATATAGAAAAGCTGTGTACGTTGCAAATACTGTGCCACATCATATGTGAAGAATGCAACAAAGATGCAGAATCATCTGGCCAAGTGCATAAAGTTCCCTCAGTGCTCACAACAGCAACCTCTGACAAAAGTCCCTCTACTTCTATTTGAGGTGAAAATAATGAATCCGACACCTTATGAATAGCAACAGCTCATGGTCTTCCTGGAATCAGAAGTTTTTTTGACTCAATGGAGGAATGGAGTCAGAGAAATGCTGATGAATGTCTTGCTCGAGCGGTGTATGCAACTTGTTCACCTCTGATGCTCACAGGCAATGTGTATTGGAAGATATTTCTGAATGTTCTTCGCGCAGCATACACCCCTCCAACCAGACATGCTGTATCTACTCATTTGCTGGATTCAGAGTTCAACAGAGTTCAAGTGAAGGTCAAGCAAATCATAGAGAAAGCAGACTGTATTGCAATCATCTCTGATGGGTGGTCGAATGTTTGTGGGCAAGGAATAATTAACTACATCATCTCCACCCCTCAACCAGCATTCTACAAGATCACAGACACAAAGGACAACAAACACACTGGTCTCTACATTGCAGATGAGCTGAAGGCAGTCAGCAATGACCTTGGACCGCAGAAGGTATTTGCACTGGTAACCAGACAATGCTACAAACATGAAGGCTGCTTGGTCTACAGTGGAGGAGTCCTACCCTCACATCACACCCATTAGCTGTAATGCTCATGCATTGAATCTGCTCCTCAAGGATATTATGGCACTAAAAACAATGGATACACTCTACAATAGAGCCAATGAAATGGTTAGGTATGTGAAGGGTCGTCAAGTTATGGCAGCAATCTACCTCACCAAGCAAAGTGAGAAGCATAAGAGCACCATTTTACATTACATTTGAGTCATTTAGCAGACGCTCTTATCCAGAGCGACTTACAGTAGTGAATGCATACATTTCATACATTTTTTTTCTCCGTACTGGTCCCCCGTGGGAATCGAACCCACAACCCTGGCGTTGCAAACACCATGCTCTACCAACTGAGCCCTACGGGACCACCACATTGAAGCTGCCCAGCAACACCCGTTGGGGTGGTGTTGTCATCATGTTTGACAGTCTCCTGAAGGGGAAGGAGTCTCTCCAAGAAATTGCCATATCACAGTCTGCCGATATGGACAGCCCTATCTAGAGGATCCTCCTGGATGATGTATTTTGGGAGAGAGTGGTAAGCAGCCTGAAACTCCTGATGTTCAGACTCTGCTTGCAGATGTAAGAGAAAAATCCGTACAACCCTTCCCAATTCACTGTTGCTCCAAGCATCCTGTCTGGTGCATAGATCAACAAGGCCTATGGTGTCATCACTACCGTGTCTTGCCACCTTGGCCTGGATGAGGGTAAGGTTCCTGGCAGTCTGGCGAAGTACACTTCCAAGCAAGGGCTTGGGATGGAGATGCAATATGGCAGTCGTGCCAACATTTCTCATCAACCACCTGGTGAAAGGGACTTTGTGGATCTGAGGCTCTTTCCCCTGTTGCCTCCATCATCCTCCAAATCCAAACCAACATCAGCTGCCTCAGAGTGCAGCTTGTCCTTGTTTGGGAACATACACAACAAAGCACGCAACAGGCTGACCAATACAAGGGTTGAAAAATTGGTGGCGATCCAGGGCAAATTTGAAGCTTTTTGAGCCTGACAACGAGCCATCCTCAACAAGGTTGGAAAGTGAGGGTGAAGATGAGGCGTTACAGACTGATGTTCAAGAGGTGGACATTGAGGAGGTCCAGGGAGAAGACTTGTAAGCCTGAGAGAAAGACAACCAAAGCTTTTGTTTGTAGACTATAATTTTACAGATGTACAGTGAGGGAAAAAAGTATTTGATCCCCTGCTGATTTTGTACGTTTGCCCACTGACAAAGACATGATCAGTCTATAATTTTAATGGTAGGTTTATTTGAACAGTGAGAGACAGAATAACAACAAAAAAATCCAGAAAAACGCATGTCAAAAATGTTATAAATTGATTTGCATTTTAATGAGGGAAATAAGTATTTGACCCCTCTGAAAAACATGACTTAGTACTTGGTGGCAAAACCCTTCCTGGCAATCACAGAGGTCAGACGTTTCTTGTAGTTGGCCACCAGGTTTGCACACATCTCAGGAGGGATTTTGTCCCACTCCTCTTTGCAGATCTTCTCCAAGTCATTAAGGTTTTGAGGCTGACGTTTGGCAACTCGAACCTTCAGCTCCCTCCACAGATTTTCTATGGGATTAGGGTGTGGAGACTGGCTAGGCCACTCCAGGACCTTAATGTGCTTCTTCTTGAGCCACTCCTTTGTTGCCTTGGCCGTGTGTTTTGGGTCATTGTCATGCTGGAATACCCATCCACAACCCATTTTCAATGCCCTGGCGGAGGGAAGGAGGTTCTCACCCAAGATTTGACGGTACATGGCCCCGTTCATCGTCCCTTTGATGCGGTGAAGTTGTCCTGTCCCCTTAGCAGAATAACACCCCCAAAGCATAATGTTTCCACCTCCATGTTTGACGGTGGGGATGGTGTTCTTGGGGTCATAGGCAGCATTCCTTCTCCTCCAAACACGGCGAGTTGAGTTGATACCATTTGATATGGTAAATATATCCAATGCAAAAAACATCTACATTTTAATGGTATTAATATTAATTTCCATATATTTCCGTTAATTCTCATATATTCCCGTTAATTCCCATATATTCTCGTTAATTCTAAAATACTAAAATATCATCCAAGATGGCATAGCAGTCAGACGTCCTTTGTCCTCATTTTGTCGTGTCCCGCGTCTTTTCTTCGCATATCTATTTATATATTTTTTTCTAAAAACTCAACTTCAAAACACTCTCCTGCAACTCGTCTCACCAATTTAAAAAAAATGTATTATTTACCTCAAATCTGAAATCCACAACAGAAGCTAGCCAGAAGTTAGCCAGTTCACTAGCTAACGTTGGAATTCAGCTAACCACGGTTGGCAGTCATCAGCTATCCCTTAGCTCGAAAAGCTATCGGCAGTTTTGTACAACGCGACTCAGACCAGAGCATACGGACCTATTTTCTCTCCATATCCCCGGATTTCTACCGCAAGCTCTGGACATTTACACCTGGATCTTGCAGCTAGCTAGCTGCTATCCGAGTGACTATTGGCTAATGTCGGTCCCGGAGCTAAGATAAATTATTCCGGAGCTAGCCAGCTGAAGAGTTCCATCAGCCACTCCTGGGCTACAATCACCTATCCGGACCCGTTTTACTGCCGATGCGGAGCCCCATCGGGCCTTCACAACTGGACTACCGCCGTTATCTGACCGAGGGAGTTATCCAACTGGCCCCTCCGTCGCAACGTAACCTGAACGCCCATCTGCGGCCAGCTAATCGTTAGCTGTCTTATCGGCTGCTATCTGAATAGGTCTATTGGCCAATTTTCTTGGGCCACTATAACTATAACTATTTTGCCAATTGGATTGGTCCCCTCTACCACATGGAACCCCACTTATCTACCGATGGAAATGGCTAAAAGGTGGCTAAAAACAGACCATCTTCTGCCAACTTGCTACCCATGGCCCGGCTAGCTGTCTGAATCGCCGTGACCGCAACCGACCTCACTACTCACTGGACCCTTTTGATCACTTGGCTATGCATGCCTCTCTTATTTCACTGTAGAGCCTCTAGCCTTGCTCATTATACCTTATCCAACCTCTCAGTTCCACCACCCACACATGCGATGACATCACTTGGTTTCAATGATGTTTCTAGAGACAATATCTCTCTCATCATCAGTCAATGCCTAGGTTTACCTCCACTGTATTCACATCCTACCATACCTTTGTCTGTACATTATACCTTGAAGCTATTTTATCGCCCCCAGAAACCTGCTGCTTTTACTCTCTGTTCCGTGCGTCCTAGACGAACAATTCTCATAGCTTTTAGCCGTACCCTTTTCCAACTTCTCCTCTGTTCCTCTGGCGATGTAGAGGTGAATCCAGGCCCTGCAGTGCCTAGCTCCACTCCTATTCCCCAGGCGCTCTCTTTTGATGACTTCTGTAACCGTAATAGCCTTGGTTTCATGCATGTTAACATTAGAAGCCTCCTCCCTAAGTTTGTTTTATTCACTGCTTTAGCACACTCTGCCAACCCGGATGTCCTAGCCGTGTTTGAATCCTGGCTTAGGAAGACCACCAAAAACTCTGAAATCTCCATCCTTAACTACAACATTTTCAGACAAGATAGAACGGCCAAAGGGGGCGGTGTTGCAATCTACTGCAGAGATAGCCTGCAGAGTTCTGTCCTACTATTTAGGTCTGTACCCAAACAATTTGAACTTCGACTTTTAAAAATCCACCTCTCACCGTTGCCGCCTGCTATAGACCACCCTCTGCCCCCAGCTGTGCTCTGGACACCATATGTGAACTGATTGCCCCCCATCTATCTTCAGAGCTCGTGCTGCTAGGTGACCTAAACTGGGACATGCTTAACACCCCAGCCATCCTACAATCTAAGCTTGATGCCCTCAATCTCACACAAATTATCAATGAACCTACCAGGTACCACCCCAAAGCCGTAAACACGGGCACCCTCATAGATATCATCCTAACCAACTTGCCCTCTAAATACACCTCTGCTGTTTTCAACCAAGATCTCAGCGATCACTGCCTCATTGCCTGCATCCGCAATGGGTCAGTGGTCAAATGACCTCCACTCATCACTGTCAAACGCTCCCTGAAACACTTCAGCGAGCAGGCCTTTCTAATCGACCTGGCCCGGGTATCCTGGAAGGATATTAACCTCATCCCTTCAGTAGAGGATGCCTGGTTATTTTTTTTAAATGCCTTCCTCACCATCTTAAATAAGCATACCCCATTCAAGAAATGTAGAACCAGGAACAGATATAGCCCTTGGTTCTCTCCAAACCTAACTGCCCTTAAAACACAAAAACATCCTGTGGCGTTCTGCATTAGCATCGTACAGCCCCCGTGATATGCAACTTTTCAGGGAAGTTAGAAACCAATATACACAGACAGAAAGCCAAGGCTAGCTTTTTCAAGCAGAAACTTGCTTCCTGCAACACAAACTCAAAAAACTTCTGGGACACTGTAAAGTCCTTGGAGAACCTCCAAGGAGCACCTCCTCCCAGCTGCCCACTGCACTGAGGATAGGAAACTCTGTCACCACCGATAAACCCACTATAATTGAGAATTTCAATAAGCATTTTTCAACAGCTGGCCATGCTTTCCACCTGGCTACTCCGGTCAACAGCACTGCACCCCCCACAGCAACTCGCCCAAGCCTTCCCCATTTCTCCTTCTCCCAAATCCAGTCAGCTGATGTCCTGAAAGAGCTGCAAAATCTGGACCCCTACAAATCAGCCAGACTAGACAATCTGGACCCTTTCTTTCTAAAATTATCTGCCGAAATTGTTGCAACCCCAATTACTAGCCTGGTCAACCTCTCTTTCGTGTCGTCTGAGATTCCCAAAGATTGGAAAGCAGCTGCGGTCATCCCCCTCTTCAAAGGGGGGGACACTCTTGACCCAAACTGCTACAGACTTATATCTATCCTACCCTGCCTTTCTAAAGTCTTCGAAAGCCAAGTCAACAAACAGATTACCGACCATTTAGAATCCCACCGCACCTTCTCTGCTATGCAATCTGGTTTCAGAGCTGGTCATGGGTGCACTTCAGCCACGCTCAAGGTCCTAAACGATATCTTAACCGCCATTGATAAGAAACAATACTGTGCTGCCGTATTCATTGACCTGGCCAAGGCTTTCGACTCTGTCAATCACCACATCCTCATCGGCAGACTCAATAGCCTTGGTTTCTCAAACAATTGCCTCGCCTGGTTCACCAACTACTTCTCTGATAGAGTTCAGTGTGTCAAATTGGAGGGCCTGTTGTCCGGGCCTCTGGCAGTCTCTATGGGGGTGCCACAGGGTTCAATTCTTGGGCCGACTCTTTTCTCTGTATACATCAATGTCACTCTTGCTGCTGGTGAGTCTCTGATCCACCTCTACGCAGATGACACCATTCTGTATACTTCTGGCCCTTCTTTGGACACTGTGTTAACTACCCTCCAGACGAGCTTCAATGCCATACAACTTTCCTTCCGTGGCCTCCAACTGCTCTTAAATAAATACAAGTAAAACTAAATGCATGCTCTTCAACCGATCGCTGCCTGCACCTGCCCGCCCGTCCAGCATCACTACTCTGGACGGTTCTGACTTAGAATATGTGGACAACTACAAATACCTAGGTGTCTGGTTAGACTGTAAACTCTCCTTCCAGACTCACATCAAACATCTCCAATCTCCAAACTGACCATCCTATCGATTCTCGACTTCAGGGATGTCATTTACAAAATAGCCTCCAATACCCTACTCAATAAATTGGATGCAGTCTATCACAGTGCCATCCGTTTTGTCACCAAAGCCATATATACTACCCACCACGGCGACCTGTACGCTCTCATTGGCTGGCCCTCGCTTCATACTCGTCGCCAAACCCACTGGCTCCAGGTCATCTACAAGACCCTGCAGGGTAAAGTTCCCCCTTATCTCAGCTCGCTGGTCACCATAGTAGCACCCACCACCGCACGCGCTCCAGCAGGTATATCTCTCTGGTCACCCCCAAAGCCAATTCCTCCTTCGGCCGCCTCTCCTTCCAGTTCTCTGCTGCCAATGACTGGAACGAACTACAAAAATCTCTAAAACTGGAAACACTTATCTCCCTCACTAGCTTTAAGCACCAGCTGTCAGAGCAGCTCATAGATTACTGCACCTGTACATAGCCCATCTATAATTTAGCCCAAACAACTACCTCTTCCCCTACTGTATTTATTTATTTATTTTGCTCCTTTGCACCCCATTATTTCTATTTCTACTTTGCACTTTCTTCCATCTACCATTCCAGTGTTTTACTTGCTATATTGTATTTACTTCGCCACCATGGCCTTTTTTGCCTTGACCTCCCTTATCTCACCTCATTTGCTTACTTTGTATATAGACTTATTTTTCTACTATATTATTGACTGTATGTTTGTTTTACTCCATGTGTAACTCTGTGTTGTTGTATGTGTCAAACTGCTTGCTTTATCTTGGCCAGGTCGCAATTGTAAATGAGAACTTGTTCTCAACTTGCCTACCTGGTTAAATAAAGGTGAAATAAATAAATAAAAAATAAAAAAATTCCCACAGAAAGTTTCCACCTCTGAATATTCCCCAAAATGTGCAACCCTACTCTTAAGAGACTTTTCAAACTTCCAAAATGTTCCCTTAGTCAGGCATTGATGTCAATGGGAGACTAAGTGAAAATACAACTTAAGTGGAACTTAGGATACATTCCTCTGAAATGCACTGAAGTGTAGACTGTTGTTTGAGCATCTCTACAAACCAACATTGTTATCTCCACAGTTTATTTTAGTTTCATGCTGTCACAATATTATTGTGACTGACATTCTATTAGACATGTTGTCAGGGCTTGTCAATGAGCACAGTGCTTACATCAGGAGACAATGACAACGTGGCATGACATGACAGCATTTGTTTTCAAATTGAACACAGTCAGAGGGGTCATGATTATTAGACTGCATGTTGTGGATAGGATGAGACAGTACCAGTCTGCTAGCCTGGTTAAACCAGTTTGAATACTACACTCACCATTGTTTAACTTGAGCACAGCGTTCAGTCTGGTTTTACCAGGCTAGCAGTTTGCCAGGTATCTTGTGGTTAGTAATAGTGTCCATGATTGAGTCTTCGATTGAAGAGATTAAGATAAAACTGTCCAGTTTGAGTTTTTGTTGTAGCTCGTTCCAGTCGCTCATGAGTGTGTGAGCATGGTCCTACAGTGCTGTTTAGAATGAATGTTTTCCATATAGAGACCACATACACCGTGGGGGGTATACAAACAGTGGCTTTGGTAGCTACAAAAATATGGTCTGAACATAGAGATAGATAGAGGACTCCAGTGCCCAAAAGCCTTTTTTAGCATGGGCAGCGCTGCAGGTTGACATAAAGTGTAGTCAACTTTGTTCCAAGGGCAGAAAGAATGTGATTGGTTTCTAAAAGATCAATGGCCGGAGTTTAACAGATACACTACTTTTAAAAACATGGCGGAGGTTTGAACTGAGAATCTTGTAAATAAAACCTTGAGTTAAAAGTTGTACCGTTTTGAAATCATTATTGTGTTACAGTAGTCAGACAAATTTGACAATATCTCTAAGATACAACTGGCCTCCTGACTTGAAGCAAAGAGGAAAATGTAGCAAGCTAGCAGCAACATGCTAAGCTAAACAGGGGAAGCTAGCTAAACATTTAGCAACCACTTAGCTACTCATGTTGAATTAATAGAGCTACCTAGCTAGCTAGCTAGGTGTCAAATATACAAGTAAGTCAGCTAACATTTGCTTTATTGAAATGTTAAGTTGAATAAGTTACAATGAAAAAGAAAATGGGATGGACAGTTATGCTGTCCAGGGGGCAGCAATGTAAAATGCAAAGCTAAACAGAGCTAGTTGGCTAGCAGATAGCTATACTAACGTTGAGTCATAAAATAGAGTTAGCTAGCTAGGTCTCAAATATACCAGTAAGTCAGCTCCCATGTACTTTATCAAAATATTTAGTCAAATAAGCCCCCCACACCCCACGTCAATCCCACCCCAACAACGAGTATATAGTATCAGTTCTCTATGTCTGACAAGTAGTGTGGAGCTGCATCTCTGCGTATTGTTTCTTCATCCTACAGTATGTAATGTATTCCCAGTGAATTTGGTGATGTTTTTTTCCCGTTCAGAGAAATTTGTCATTAAAGTTGTAAGGTTTATGTCCCACCATACGTCCTGATATTACCATGTTCTGACCAATATATAGAAACCAATTGAATTGTTCTGCCCCCTAAACCAATCAGATTCTTTCTTCCCTTAGAACAAAGTCGACTACTAAACTTTATATCAATCTGCGGCAGCGCCATTGAGGAATTTCCCCATTTTGAAGTAGTCAACTGAGTGGGATTTCCTATGGGTTAAGGAAGGATCACATAATTCCATCTAGGTCACCAGGAGGGATCAGACAATTAATTATACTCGTGAGCAAATTCCTTAACTGCGGGTGGCAGTTAATCGCCAACCTTGGCTTTGTTCAAACAACACACTCCAGGTGGCAGTTTGCACCCTTTCAGTTTGTTTGCTAACTCATAGAAGTAGTAGTAGAAGAAAACGGACTACTTCAAAATGGAGAGGGCCTCAATGATGCTGCCCATCCTCTCACAGACACCATAATGGGTCAGATACAATGATACGATGTCTATCTAAGTCTATGGGTCTGAATCATATGGTCTGTCCAACCTGTTTTTCTTCCATTGAAACATGCTGGAAATCACACCCAGTCCCCATCTGCAGGTTGAAGTGCTGCCTGGTTGTAATTGGCTTGTTTTATTCCACATTATGTGGTTGGAGGAGAAGATATGATGACCTGTTTACTCTATGAAGAGACAGGCAGAAAATAGACACTTCAAAGCTATTATATGACCCCAAAAAGGGTTCTGCTAAACTGGCTAAAGTGACAACCCAAAAACTATGACTCCTTAATATTATTCCATTCTATTATAAATTGGGTTCAAGTATAATGGCACCTCTTTAATACAAAGCCATGAGTTCTTTGGTTTTGGTAACCTGAAAAGGGAAGGGAATGCTTTCTTTTAGTGAAGTTTGTTTTGCAATTTTGGAGTCACTGGGTTTCTAAATGAATCATGAGATGTTTGTGACAAAATGTTGTTTATTGGGTTAGGGATGTAAAACAAGGCTCAAAGGAACAACATTTCTTCCGAACAGACATCATACAATCCTATTTTTCTTGGGGTTATCTTGGTTCCAATGCACATTAGATTTCAGAATTGAGTCCTGAGACCTTTGGGTTTCTGTGCCCTTTAAAACACATGATGTACATATTTGCACTAACCAAGCTGAAAAAAACACACAAGATAAACCAAACATGTATTTAACTTAAGCGTCCTGGGTAATTTGGTTCATATCCACGGACCACAACGACATGTCTCTTTTTATTTCCTGAAATTGTTTGATGTAGTTTGGAGTCATGTTGTAGCAATTTCAGTCCTTGAAGCAAACACTGGCATCATGACCTTAGCCACAATAGAGAGGAAAGAATAAATGTACACATTTATGTGTCCAAATATAGACCACACTTGCCAAAATGTTGGCTTCGCTCTCCATGATTGAAATGAGGGCAAACTTAATGAACTTTCCAAACTATGCAAATGAGAGCATCATGCCATGACTGAAGCGCGTTGCATAAGGGTCGTTCCATTTGATTTCATTCACTTTTTGATTTTAATGAACCTTTCCATACATATTTGCCCATGATGAAGTGGTCAGAAAGTTACATTTTGGACCTGAATGCTAAAACATTTAGGAGATGGAGGTGCTCAAAGTTTACCCATTTCACATACTGTACCCCACCCTACCATGAGACATATATGTCTTCATCACTGGAAAATATAAATGGTTGAGTTTAATATCAAGCTTACAAACAGGACTATCATTTAATGTAAAATATCTAAAAACGCAAATGATAAACAATCAAATAGAAAATATATTTTAAAACATTCTTCCGGAAATGATAAAATAGTTTGACATCTCTGTTCATAAACTTTGAAATATAATAACAAACTCAATTGTTTATCTTTTCCAGAGATGAAGACATGGATGTCTCACAGTAGGATGGGGTATGCAAAATGGGTCAATTTTGAGGACCTCTATCTCCTAAATGTTTTGGCATTCAGGTCCAAAAAGATACTTTCTGAACACTTCTACCTTTGGAAAAAATGTATAGAACGTTTTGTTCAAATCAAAAGGGGTGTAGTTGAACAGTGATTGAAATCGAATGGAACAACCCATTAAAGTAAGCTGGGCCATTTATACAACTGTTCATTTCCAGACAAATAGATTTTGGATGGGGAAATCATTTTCAATTAACTTTGTCCTGGCCTTAAAATGTGTGTATTGCCTGACTTTTATCATACGCTTTATCTCAAGCAAATTAGAAAAATCTACTATGCAAAATCACTTGAAGAAGTATTTAAAAATAGGCACAGCAAACCTCTGTGTGTGTATGTGTGTGTGTCTTACTATCGTGCTGCACTTCAATCTTTTATGGTATTGCAGGAACCGAGTGCAAGGGTGCATGCAGGGACACTTGGTTCCCCATGAGTGCAAGGGTGCATACAGGGACACTTGGTTCCCCATGCCAACGTGTGTGCCCAAGCCCCAGGGGCATGAAGTGCAGCAACACAGGCATTTGATTGGTATTCATCATAACTTATTCATGTAGCTATTATCTCTGTGGTAAATTGCATACAGGTGCTGGCAGGTCAGACAGAGGCTAAACTACCTAATCCCCTTTGATTAATTACAACTTTTACAGTACAATATACAATACTGTAAATTAATAAGACTGTTAACATTGCATGAATGGTCATTGTGTGCTTCCAAATGCTTCATATAAAGAGCACTTTTTCAACAACCTTCACCTCCTTTAAATATATTATGACACCCAATATGATAATCAGCAGCAGCAGCCAATCTACTCATTCTCATATATGTTATTGCACTAATTGTTATGAGCATTTTATTTTTTTAGAAGCAAACAGCTCTCAATGACCATACCATTTCCCACCACAGTAATTACAAGCCAGACACCTTCAGTGGTATGGTACTAATGTATTTGGCAAGCTGTGGGGGTTAACGCGTTACTGGGAGACACTAAACACAACAACAGACTTGCCTAAAGGTCAAAGTAAACAAGCAACAATAGGTTGTGTACAGTATGCTATTCGTGACATGTTGTCACCACCCAAGGCATTACGAAATTGTAATTACGAAATTGATGACAAAATGTTTTGGCTGTACTCGCAAAAAAACACACACGTTTCCCTAACACCCATTTGACATTGAATGGATGGTGAAATGTTTTTTGCTGGACTGACAAAAACAAACCCATGGTTTCCATAACACCCATTTGACATTGAAGGGATGGTGAAATGTTTTTGGCTGGACTGACAAAAACACACCCATTTCCATAACACAATTTTGACATTGAATTGAAGATCATTTTAAAGAGAAGATTCCAGTTGGATATCTTTTCAATCAATGCATTTACAACAATATATTCTCACCCCACAGGTACATTTTGAATTAGCCTACAACGAAGACTTATGGACATGGAGTTTATGGTGCAATCAATTCCAACAGATGACAGATACTAGGCTAGCCATACTGTAGCTTCGTTCTGCCCTGCAATCCAGGTAGACCAGACATAGCAGTGCACGCCCTCAAGTCTCCTGAGACAGAATGTGAAGCGTGCGACTACCCACTGGGCCTAGACAGACTATTGAACAGGAACTTAGCAAAAAGGAACAAATAAATGTATGGTTTTTCCATATATGAACATTTAAGATACATTTCCCACGTCCTCTCGCGCACCTCCTCTCCAATAGATGTCACTGTTGTAGAAATTAAAAAAAGGGCTCACTCCGCGAAAGGGTGTGCGCTTTGAAGGTTGTATTTATCTCGCTTAACGTCACGTTACAGTAGCACATTGGCGCAGTGATAACATCAGAAGTCATTGTTGGAGCCACACATCCTCACACTGACTGAGTTCAAAGAAGGTCTTGTTCTGTCGGGACAGGGTACGGCGCATACACCCGGTGCATGGCATGGAGTTCATATATCTCGGATCCCCCACAAATGCAGCGTGACAGTTCTAAAAACGTTTAATTCAAGGTCAATATTGGACTTCGATCAGCTGTAACCGCTGACATTATTGAGGATATTTATCTTCTTGTGGAAAAGGAATTGTATGAGCAGCATCTTTTTACCGGTCGGCGGTGAGCAATGACATCTTTCACGGAAGAGGTTAACCTACGTTCTCAGTATCTAAAACAACAATTCGGACCAAGTTTTCAATTAAAAAATGTGCTATTTAGGAGAGGATATGTAACTAGCTAACTAACATAACACTGTAGCCGTTTCTTGAGCTCTCCATGTCCGGTAGGATAGCTAGCTCGTGTACCTTCAACGTTTCCTGCTTTCACGAATGGTGTTAGCCAGCTTGCTACAGTACCTGGAACTGCTGCATCCATCTCAAATAGCTAACTAAAGTTGCCTAGCTAGCCAGCCAATTGTCGAACATGGATATTTTGTGGGTCCTTTGGAAAACCAGTTGCTAGTGAGGAAAGTGTGTTCATTACACGCACACTTTACACGATTTCCAGCTCACTTTTTCCCCCCTAAATTCTTTAAGTTATAAAAACGAATTTCAACATGTCTGTTCGCGTAGCTTTCCACTCACTCACTGGCTCCAAAAGTTTTCTGGAGCGGGGACTCCTACTTCTGGTGATAATGATATTTCTGGAGGGCACTGTACTGACGCTTGGAGCTGCCAGCTCACCGGACATCAGCGCACAGGACAACACTGGAGGAGGACACAACCACCTCGACGACCACAGAGGGATAGCAGGCAGCCACGACCATACTAACTACACCTACTCAAAAAAGGCCTTCCCTGTCCTGTCTCTAGATTACCATCACATACAGGTGCCTTTCGAGATCTCTTTATGGGTGCTGCTGGCCTCTTTAATGAAATTAGGTGAGTTGCACTGTTAGTCTGGTTTATTTGGTTTGAGGTTCAGCTTGAGTTTTATTCTCATAGCCTATACAGAGAAAAAGTAAAGCACCCATGTTTCTCTTACCATTTCACTGAGGTGAGCAGGCAATCTAGGTGTTCGAAGAATGCCATTGATTGCAATTTCAATTCAGCATTATCAAGAGGAATGATGTTTTTCCTGATACTCAGATTTCATACCCTTTGAACCCCAATCAAATGTTAAAGTTCTAAGAAAACACGGTTTGTTCCCTAGCAGGGATTATGCCATGTGAGATGGGAAAGTACTACACATTGACTGGGCAGTGTAAAGTCAATAGGTGATTATGGCGTGGTAGTCCATAATGTGACATTACCTTGTACTCTGTATAAAGATGTCACAGATAAACTGACTCAACAAGCTAGGGGACACTCATTGTGACAGGCTTAGGTGACTCTTGTATTGGTTGGACTTGTTTTCCTGTATTCTGCATAGTAAGTGATCTTCCTGGGAATGATGAGCATACACTTAGGTAATGTTTTGAAGTGGAAGGTGCAATCAGTGCTCCTTGACACAATGATGTGATGCATGACTAAGCACATTGTTTTGGTTGCACTTTTGGGCATAGACTGAAATCGCTGCAAGGTCTCATCAAGGGGACATCTTTGACCACACGGTTCCTATTAAAAGCTGTTTTGTTGGCACAGGATGTTCTCTTCCCTTTTCCTTGTCACTGGTTGTGGGCCCCTCGCCGCTCCCTGTCTTTCTCTTTACTGCAATCATTTCATCTCCCACTGCTACTTCTCACCTCCTTTACTTGTTTATTGCTCTTCTTGCAGTGCTCGTCCCATCTCCGCTCCCTCATTCTTATCATGACCCTTCTCTTTTCTTCTCTCTCCTCTCTCTCACACCCTCGTTTACCACTCCCTCCCTCTCTCTTCTTCTCCTCTTCCTGTGTGCAGTGTGCTCTCCTCATGCCCCTGCAGTGTTCCCTGCTGCGTCCCCTACTGCCATTTGCTAAGAGCCAGCAGCCTGCTATTTCTCCGCAACATAATAATGAGCCTGGGTGTGTGTCAGCCCGTGGCCAGGCCAGAGAGGGACTGTCTCACTTACTCAGGGGGAGGCCCATGTCCTGGGGGAAGATGGGGAGAGCGCACGGCAGGGTGGGTGCAGTGGTTTGGAGGGAGTGAGGATGAGACGAGGTGAAGGTCGAGAGGGAGAAAGAATATGGAGAGGAAAGAGGGAGGATGGAAGTGGGAGAAAGAAAGACAGCAGGAAATAGGTAAAAGGGAGTATGTAGGAGAGCAAGGAAAGGAGGAGAGGGGCAGATGTGAAAGATTGAGTGAGCGTGAGCGAAACAAACAGGAACAGCAGTGACCTTCAGCTTCTGATTATGCTGAAACCCCTGTGTTTATAATCTGGTTTGACAGCTGCGCTGCTCAGCCCCAGCATCCTGCCTGTGTTCTGCTCGGAGTTCTCATTCTTTTTTTTAAGCTTAAAGCTGCATCCATTACCTATTTTTAATGTTATTTTGCTGCCCTGTCAGACTGGCTTTGCTTGCTCTGGTCATTTTCTCCAATACTAGACTTAAAATCAATATCCCTTATTCCCCTAAGCAATAGCTCTTCCTATATGTCAATATAACCTTGGGATACATTTGATTGTTGTAGCAGAGAGTGTGGTAAGGGAGAGATCCTCTGATTATTAAATGTTGTAGCAAGTGTGCCAACACTGATTTAGGTCTAAAGAGTACAGACCATATTGACTGATAACAATGTATTGACCTAGCTACACTTAACATTCAAGTCCTCAATACAAACATTGTTCACATGCGTTGTGGCCCACATTCAGGACTAGCCTATGCTTTTACCTCAGCAGTCTCTACTGTACATTGGAAGACATGTATTGGACTTGACCTAGATCTCGGTCTCTCGTAAACGCTGTCTAACCATTAACAGAGGGAATGTGTGTTAACAAGCTATTAACAACATTTTAATGTGTAATGCATCAAAGCACATGTAGTTTGGCGTTCAGTTCAACTACTAGACGATTGATACGCTAGGTAGAACCCTGCTTCTCCGAAGGGTCATGGTGGTAGTAGTATACAACACTAATAGAGGATAGGCTAATCAAAGCCAGGAATGTAGGTTGTTAACATTTTACATACAGTAGTGTTGATATGATTAGGCCTATATCTGAAGAGTTAGGCTGAAGACTAGATTACATTGGTAGGCCTACATTGCTTTGCAGCTCTGTTAGATCTACACCTACAGTGTTTTTAGGCAACTGGTGACCAGGCAGGTACAGTTACCTCTGATATATGCCTGGCGACTCAAGTTTGTCACACCTCCCATTTGTAATGCAAACATGGCAATTCAAACTAAAATGGAATGTGGCAGTGCCCTGTTCTGTTCTCCTGAGAGCCCAAGTCCTACTCACCCACATTGTGGGCCGTTGGTCTTTACTGTGGCCAATATTTGTCTGGGGTGAACCGACTGCCACCTGGAACAGAGGAGCTTGAATGGAAATGGAAGAAAAATAGATGGAGAGAGTCTGTGCTGTGCTCTTTTCCACTTTGCTCACTCTTACAACACTCACTCACAATGCACAAGATTGCATAGTTGGCCCTTCAATGCACCTTTTGACTTAATGTATCCATTCACATCACACAATGACATGCTGATGCTACTGTGTAAATACATTTGCATAGACAATTGTACTGCAATAAATAAAACCAAAGACACCGTTGTTGATTAGACAATTAATTTTGAAAAATAATAGGCCCTAGTCAAATGTTCCATTGATAAACGCCCCAAAATATCTCTCCTTTCCCCATCTCATGCAAGTCATGGCGCAGGGTTGTTTTCTATTTTTGTATTGTCCTATTATTCATTATTCAGCTTCTCCTGTGGCTCAGCACCAACTGTCAGAGGAACAACTGCAGCAAGAGTAGCAGAGGAATGTTTCAGGCTCTATTCATTATTGATACACAGGCCATACTAAGCTCACATTGAGGCCACGTACATAGAGGGCGAGTTTCCCAAGGATATTATTGGATGTTGTAAGTCCACAACAATGCTTCAACTACGTCAGGCGACCACTTTCAAGGTCTTTCAAAAAATCTATCTAGCTAATCTGTGCCTTCAGAAAATATTTATACCCCTTGTCTACGCACAATACCCCATAATGGCAAAGTGAAAACATGTTCTTTGAAATCTGCTAATTTTATTGAAAATGAAATACAGAAATATATCTGCTTTACATAAGTATTCACACCCCTGAGTCAATACACGTTAGAATCACCTTTGCCAGCGATTACAGCTTTGGGTCTTTCTGGGTAAGTCTCTAAGAAAGAGCTTTGCACACCTGGATTGTACAATATTTGCACATTTATTCTTTAAAAAATTCTTCAAGCTCTGTCTAGTTGGTTGTTGATCATTGCTAAACAGCCATTTTCAAGTCTTGCTATGGATTTTCAAGCTGATTTTGAAGTCAACTGAGTACAAATACCTAGGTGTCTGGCTAGACTCTAAACTCTCCTCCCAGACTCACATTAAGCATCTCCAATCCAAAATTGAATCTAGAATCGGCTTCCTATTTCGCAACAAAGCATCCTTCACTCATGCTGCCAAACATACCCTCGTAAAACTGACCATCCTACCAATCCTCGACTTCGGCGATGTCATTTATAAAATAGCCTCCAATACTCTACTCAACAAATTGGATGCAGTCTATCACAGTGTCATCCGTTTTGTCACCAACACCGCATATACAACCCACCACTGCGACCTGTACGCTCTCGTTGGCTGGCCCTCACTTCATACTCATCGCCAAACCCACTGGCTCCAGGTCATCTACCAGTCTCTGCTAGGTAAATCCCCGCCTTATCTCAGCTCACTGGTCACCATAGCAGCACCCACCTGTAGCACGCGCTCCAATAGGTATATCTCACTGGTCACCCCCAAAGCCAATTCCTCCTTTAGCCGCCTTTCCTTCCAGTTCTCTGCTGCCAATGACTGGAACGAACTGCAAAAATCACTGAAGCTGGAGTCTCATATCTCCCTCACTAGCTTTAAGCACCAGCTGTCAGAGCAGCTCACAGATCACTGCACCTGTACATAGCCCATCCAACTACCTCATCCCCATACTGTATTTATTTATTTATCTTGCTCCTTTGCACCCCAGTATCTCTACTTGCACATTCCTCTTCTGCACATCTACCATTCCAGTGTTTAATTGCTATATTGTAATTACTTCGCCACCAGGCCTATTTTATTAATTCTTTTTCTACTGTATTATTGACTGTACAGTCGTGGCCAAAAGTTTTGAGAATGACACAAATATTAATTTTCACAAAGTCTGCTGCCTCAGTGTCTTTATATATTTTTGTCAGATGTTACCTTGGAATACTGAAGTATAATTACAAGCATTTCATAAGTGTCAAAGGCTTTTATTGACAATTACATGAAGTTGATGCAAAGAGTCAATATTTGCAGTGTTGACCCTTCTTTTTCAAGACCTCTGCAATCCGCCCTGGCATGCTGTCAATTAACTTCTGGGCCACATCCTGACTGATGGCAGCCCATTCTTGCATAATCAATGCTTGGAGTTTGTCAGAATTTGTGGGTTTTTGTTTGTCCACCCGCCTCTTGAGGATTGACCACAAGTTCTCAATGGGATTAAGGTCTGGGGAGATTCCTGGCCATGGACCCAAAATATTGATGTTTTGTTCCCCGAGCCATTCAGTTATCACTTTTGCCTTATGGCAAGGTGCTCCATCATGCTGGAAAAGGCATTGTTTGTCACCAAACTGTTCCTGGATGGTTGGGAGAAGTTGCTCTCGGAGGATGTGTTTGCACCATTCTTTGTTCATGCTGTGTTCTTAGGCAAAATTGTGAGTGAGCCCACTCCCTTGGCTGAGAAGCAACCCCACACTTGAATGGTCTCAGGATGCTTTACTGTTGGCATGACACAGGACTGATGGTAGCGCTCACCATGTCTTCTCCAGACAATCTTTTTTCCGGATGCCCCAAATAATCAGAAAGGGGATTCATCAGAGAAAATGACTTTACCCTAGTCCTCAGCAGTCCAATCCCTGTACCTTTTGCAGAATATCAGTTTGTCCCTGATGTTTTTCCTGGAGAGAAGTGGCTTCTTTGCTGCCCTTCTTGACACCAGGCCATCCTCCAAAAGTCTTCGCCTCACTGTGCGTGCAGATGCGCTCACACCTGCCTGCTGCCATTCCTGAGCAAGCTCTGTACTGGTGGTGCCCCGATCCCGCAGCTGAATCAACTTTTAGGAGACGGTCCTGGCGCTTGCTGGACTTTCTTGGGCGCCCTGAAGCCTTCTTCACAACAATTGAACCGCTCTCCTTCAAGTTCTTGATGATCCAATAAATGGTTGATTTAGGTGCAATCTTACTGGCAGCAGTATCCTTGCCTGTGAAGCCCTTTTTGTGAAAAGCAATGATGATGGCACGTGTTTCCTTGCAGGTAACCATGATTGACAGAGGAAGAACAATGGTTGAAGCTTCCAGTATGTTATTCGAACTCAATCAGCATGACAGAGTGATCTCCAGCCTTGTCCTCGTCAACACTCACACCTGTGTTAACGAGAGAATCACTGACATGATGTCAGCGGGTCCTTTTGTGGCAGGGCTGAAATGCAGTGGAAATGTTTTTGGGAGATTCAGTTCATTTGCATGGCAAAGAGGGACTTGGCAATTAATTGCAATTCATCTGATCACTCTTCATAACATTCTGGAGTATATGCAAATTGCCATCATAAAAACTGAGGCAGCAGACTTTGTGAATTAATATTGTGTCATTCTCAACTTTTGTCCGCGACTGTATGTTTGTTTATTCCATGTGTAACTCTGTTGCTGTATGTGTCAAACTGCTGTGCTTTATCTTGGCCAGGTCGCAGTTGTAAATGAGAACTTATTCTCAACTAGCCTACCTGGTTAAATAAAGGGGAAATAAAAAATATGTAACTAGGCCACTCAGGAACATTCAATGTTTTCTTGGTAAGCAACTCCAGTGTAGATTTGGCCTTGTGTTTTTGGTTATTGTCCTGCTGAAAGGTGAATTTGTTTCCCAGTGTCTGGTGGAACACAGACTGAACTGAACCAGATTTTCCTCTAGAATTTTGCCAGTGCTTAACTCGTTTTATTTTTATTTTAAAAAATGACCTAGTTCTTGCCGATGACAAGCTTTGTATAACATGATGCAGCCACCACCATACTTGAAAATATGAACAGTAGATACTCAGTGATGTGTTGTCTTGGATTTGCCTAAACATAATGCTTTGTATTCAGGAGATAAAGTGCATTTCTTTGCCACATTTTTTGTAGTTTTACTTTAGTGCCTTATTGCAAACAGGATGCATGTTTTGGAATATTTTTATTCTGTTCAGGCTTCCTTCTTTTCATCTTGTCATTTAGGTTAGTATTGTGGCTCAATTACAATGTTGTTGCTCCAAAACCTCCCCTGGTCAGCGGGCAGCCCTGTAAGTCGAGCGCTGTTTGTTTCTTTTCAAGAGTTTATATTTGGAGTCCTGTGAGTCTCCTGTTTTTAGATTTTGTTTCTACCACAAATGGTTCACTAAAAGATCAAGGCACTCTTTCAGAAGGTTTAAGAGGCCGTTATCTACAGTAAACAACCTGAGAGGCGGACGGCACAACTGTCAGTGGGTGTACTGCGCCGCATACTGTATCAGTGCACAATGGAAATATTGTACTTCACAAAACAATATAATTTATTACTACTGGAATCGTGGCCTGCCTATGGAAACCATAATTAGATGAGGCCTAATAATTTTACAACATCAAACCCAGTCACCTTGTTACAATCACCTTGAGTTGTCAGGAACAGGGAGTGGCCTTAAAGTATAGTAGGATAAATGGCTCTAGTGGGCTCAAATCTCAGGTTTGTAATTTTATCTCAGTTTGCTCATGGTTGGTTTTCTGCTTAAACATAAGGAGATATATGCCTTACAAATGAGTAGGATGTAATGAGAAATCTGTCCTACATAATCCGTTTATCTAAGCACTGCTTCTAGCATGAGTATTTAAAACTTAATTACAGGACACGACTCCAGTGTACGAAGAGTAAAAGCTTGCGCATTAGGTGGTCTTTAGCACACAGCTGAGTAATGTGACAGTGAAATCAGAAGATGCAACCGTTGCCTTATTTGTCAGTGGCCTTCAGACCTAATATTTTAATGACTGTGAAAGTCTGGGAGAGATAACAAGTAGGCCTAATATCATTAACTAAAACAACACTCCCCTTTCCTGCCAAAGTGTTACGACTTTCAATGTTTTCCCATTATTTGCTTTTATGGCTCATTTGCTTTTTTTCATCCCATCGACATAGGCTAGTCAAGTTTTTTGACTGTGTTACCAGGGTATTCAAATAGGTTGATTGTCCATATAAAGTAATATCCTAATTGAATAGGGTTCATCATCGTCTTGGAGATACAGACCTACAATTATTGCAGTGAATAGTGTTGGATAGCCTGCGCTTTAGTTTAGTCTGTCTCAAACTCAAGTGGGTAGTTGCATGCAGCTATCTCGGCAGCATATCACATCGCCGCAGATTTTGTATTTCAGTTCAGAAATATGAGGCAGAGACGGGCTACATCAAATGGTTAAAAAAAGGCTGAGTAAAGAGAGAAACATGAAGGGAGGTGGAGTGTGAGTAGCAGCTACGTAGGAAAATACATGTGCGTAAAATAACACCTGAGCAGAACGTGATCCAGATTCCATTTACATTTTACATTTTAGTCATTTAGCAGACGCTCTTATCCAGAGCGACTTACAGTAGTGGATGCATACATTTCATACATTTTTTGTTGTTGTACTGGCCCCCCCATGGGAATCGAACCCACAACCCTGGCGTTGCACGCACCATGCTGGCGTTGCAAACACCATGCTCTACCAACTGAGCTACAGGGAAGACCAGATCCGTAGCTTTGAGAAATATTTCCAGAGGGGCAGGGGCAAAAACTCTGTATTAGCAGCCATGGCCTGTTGAAACATTTTTTTTATCCCAACATGGTGTCAGTTTGAGGCACAGTAATGATACAGAGGAAATATGATAAGCACCAGAAAGGAAATAAGGTTTATCAGTACCATGCTTCTCACTGAAGTGCGCTTATCCATAACATCCATCCATATGGCGAGCCTGTGTTATCGGTGTCAGCGGTGGGATACTTGATCCCAATGTTTCCCCATGTACCACCTTATCTCCAGCTGTGATATGTACTTGCCACTGAAGAGTGTGAATACTGGAGGCCATGATTGGAGTATTCCGCTATAGCAGGGGTGTCAAACTCATTTTGCCCTGGGGGCCGCATTCGGTCTTCAACGAGTTCCAGGGGGCCGCACTGAAAAATCGTCCTCTGTCATTTTTGGAATTTTCGGTGCTCCCTGACTGTCTAGCTTTCATTTCTGTGATTTGTAAGAAAAAAAGAAAAGAAAAAAAGAAGAGTATTTTTGTTTTATTTACTCAAACCACAGAGGGCTGTTCATTTGACACCACTGTGCTAGAGAATGCGTCAGCTGTCTGCAAGTTGGTTAGGAGCTTCAAGCACATCAACAGTGCCTCCAAAGTTTAGTCCTAACCGTTGGCGGAAATGCGAAATAAATTATAATTTTCTGAAAGGAGCTCAACCATATAGTGTAATACAGTATGTCCCGACGGACAGGAGCCAAGTGAAAGGGCCTTTTTATAACTACATTTCTTTCAGCGTTGCTTGCTACCTGTCCTCTATTGTTTGAATTGTCTTAAGCCTTTGGGTGTGACCTAGCTAGGAGGCCTAACACAGACCATTGGAGGTGAAAGAGCTCCTTGTCCAGGGGCAATGAGTCATTCACTTCCTGGAGTGCCAGTCTTCACACAAACTGGGGTAATTTAGCATTCCAGTCCTGAATTGACGGTTTGGTCTCTGGCTGTTAGCGGTTGCAGTCGTAATCACTTCAGTCCATCCAAATATGACCGGTCTGCCCTTTTTCCTGCAGGCCTCGTCTTATTTACTCAAAACGATCTGTAATGAAATTGCTCTGAAGACTGGAGTTTATCCTTGAGATACACAACGTTCAAAAGTTTGGGGTCACTTAGCAATGTCCTTGTTTTTGAAAATGAAAATAACATCAAATTGAACAGAAATACAGTGTAGACGTTGTAAATAACTATTGTAGCTGGAAACGGCTGATTTTAAAAAATATATTTTTTATTTATTTCATGGAATATTTACATAGGTGTACAGAGGCCTATTATCAGCAACCATCACTCACTCCTGTGTTCCAATGGCACATTGTGTTAGCTAATCCAAGTTTATCATTTTAAAAGGCTAATTGATCATGGAGTGGGGCCTCCCACTCCTCTTTCTATTGTGGTTAGAGTTAGTTTGCGCTGTTCTGTGAAGAGAGTAGTACACAGCGTTGTACAAGATCTTCCGGTTCTTGGCAATTTCTCGCATGGAATAGCCTTAATTTCTCAGAATAAGAATAGACTGACGAGTTTCGGAAGAAAGTTATTTGTTTCTGGTCATTTTGAGCCTGTAATCGAACCCACAAATGCTGATACTCCAGATACTGAACTAGTTTAATGCTTTAATCAGCACAACAATTTTCAACTGTGCAGACATAATTGCAAAAGGGTTTTCTAATGATCAATTAGCCTTTTAAAATGATAAACTTGGATTAGCTAACACAATGTGCCATTGGAACACAGGAGTGATGGTTGCTGATAATGGGCCTCTGTACGGCTATGTAGATATTCCATTAAAAATCAGCCGTTTCCAGCTACAATAGTCATTTACAACATTAACAATGTCTACACTGTATTTCTGATCAATTTGATGTTATTTTAATTGCCAAAAAATTAGCTTTTCTTTCAAAAACAAGGACATTTCTAAGTGACCCCACACTTTTGAACGGTAGTGTAGATGCTTTACTAAGTCATTGCAACAGGTTGTAATAGCCTGGAAACAGAAACCTGCTCATTTTTATAGTAATGTGTATATACTTGTTTTAGGGCCGCACAATTCATCGAATTCACATCAAAATCACAATATTGACTTGTGCAATATCCATATTGCAAGTGATGCATATTGCATGCAAGATTTTGAAACATCCGTTTTTATAGTTTAGTGTGTTCATCTCTTTCTCCGTCCTCTTGAGGCTACTGTCACCCAAGCAATGCAGTTCCTCCTCCTCCCTGTTATATTCACTATATGTTTGTATGCTGTTCTGTTCTGTCAAATGCAGTCAACAGGATTGTTCCAAAAAAGAATGATGCTGCTCTTCACTTTTCTTCTTAATTAATATAAGTCATTCTATTTCTATAATTACAAGTGTTTGACCCATATCGCAAATCAAATTACAATAAAAAAAAAAAATCGCAATTTAGATTATTTTTTTTGCCCATATCGTCCAGCCCTAACCTGTATAATATACACTCTTTACATTACATAGACTGACCAGGTGAATCCAGGTGAAAGCTATGATCCCTTATTGATGTGACCTGTCCACTTCAATCAGTGTGTAGATGAAGGTGAGGATTTTTAAGCCTTGAGACTTGGATTGTGTTTGCCATTGAGGGTGAATGGTCAAGACAAGATTTAATTGCCTTTGAATGGTGTATGGTAGTAGGTGCCATGCGCGCTGGTTCGAGTGTGTCAAGAACTGCAACGCTTCCGGGTTTTTCACGCTCGGGGGATCTGTCGTGATCACCTTGCGGGATACAACTCAACCCATGGGAGCCCCCTGACAATAGCAGAGGGTCCCACCATTAGGTCATGGGCCGTAGGCCTGACGGACACCAGAAGTGACCGGCTTAGGCTGCTAGCACTCAGCGATGGAAGGGCCGCATCAACAATAGCCCAAGGGAACGACTTCCATCACAGAAGCCATCATCCCCAATAGGCATAAGTACTAGCGAAACGCACTGTGACCCATCCAAAATTTGTCTGAGCAGAGCCGGAACCCGGACACCCTCCATGGTGGATAGAAAAACGCAATACGCAAGTAAGTCTTGCTCAAGTCCCAGAAACGGAATGCATTAAGATGGTGTCAGACAGCTCTTTTTCTGTTTTCTTATGAAGCCTAGAGACTGAATATGGGACAGTAGCATGGATGTGTGTAATGCTGCTTGCCACCAGCCAATCGGCTGTATTAGCCGGCGGCTCGTGAGCATTCGGAGTTTGTAGACTGAGGTGCTTGCTGAGGGCACGTAGGTCTAGAATGGGACGCAAAGTCCCATCCCTTTCCGGAACTATAAAATTCTGTCTGTACTAGCCGTCCTGGGTCTTGCCTGCTTCTGGAGACTGGAGGATATTTCCTCCCTCAACCTGAGCTGAGGTCTCGGGAACAGTCGACGTGATGATGCTGCAGAAGCATGGGGGGGATGCACAACAAACTGTAGCTTGTGCTCTGATGTCACTGTTTGCATGATCCAAGGCGACACTACGCATGCGCACCATTGGTCGAAGCAGACGTCAAGCCTTCCGTGAAGTAACATATGAAAGGGGCGGGACGCCACGTTGGAGACTTTGAGAGATTTGGTTCTTCTTCCATTTCCACCAGTCTTGATAACCGTGTGTCTGAATGTGGGGAAGGGACACTTTTCATCGAACTCCCGTGAGGGACACCCGTAAACACTTGGAGTTGAAGAAAAACTGTGTTATGTCAAGGTTTGCCTAAAGACCGGCCCACTCTGGGTACAAGGACTCCGGCGATCAGTGACGTACACAGATTGGCAGTGCCACCTGGGGGTACTATTGTCACAACAAGCCTCACTTGGTTTAGGCAGTAAGATGCGTTCTGGTAACCGGCTGTCACCCAGGGCTGGCCGCATGCAATAAAAAAAAAATAGACCCAGGGAAAATGTTTTATCATGGAGGTTACCCTACCGACCAGTCATGGTTACTGGCGACAAAGCACCTTATAACCTAGCTGGGAATGGGACAGACAGCTCTGAAA
The DNA here is from genome assembly GCF_901001165.1 of Salmo trutta. Classification (NCBI taxonomy): domain Eukaryota; kingdom Metazoa; phylum Chordata; class Actinopteri; order Salmoniformes; family Salmonidae; genus Salmo; species Salmo trutta. Next base: position 49,924,832 of record NC_042959.1, on the reverse strand, counting down.
AACAGACTCCTTTTGTGGTAAGACGAGTGATTCGTAATTGAATCTAATTCTCAGGAATGAAAAGCGCTGAGCTGGAGAAAGACCGCTCATTTCGGGATTCATATGAACCACAAACTGTGTGTTGGATAATAGCATGGTCGTGTCCAACCTTGCTTGTTCCCTCGACTACGCTACCAATCGCCTACAGAGCCCATAACCTGTATCACCAGACACGTCATAGGGACTAGTGAACTACAGGAAGGAATCAGTAATGAATCCCAGTAATGAGCCACCCATGGGGAGAGGTGCCCCCTTGTGGACAGAGTGATATACCCCATGAACATCATAGAACGCAGAGTACCAGAGGGCCACTAAACATGGGACAAGCTTCTAACACATGTTGTGCTTCTGTTAGACTGAATAGCCTGCATGAAACCCGGCCCCCTTATGGGTTACGGCAATGGCTGATGTAGTACCCCGTTTGCCGTAACAAAATGTAGAAGCACTGTCATCACAGCAATGTTTAGTGTTTTGAGGAAGCGTGCACTTGGCATGCTGTCTGCAGGAATATCCACCTGAGTTGTTGCCAGATAATGAATGTTCATTTCTCTACCATAAGCCACCTCCAACTTCCTTTTAGAGATTTGGCTGTACGTCCACCCGGCCTCGTAACCACAGACCACATGTAACCATGCCAACCCAGGACCTTCACATCCGGTTAATTCGCCTGCGGGATCGTCTGAGACAGCTGATGAAACTGCGTTTGCACAACCAAAGAATTTCTGCCCAAATTGTCAGAAACCGTCAAAGGGAAGCTCATCTGTGTGCTTGTCATCCTTACCAGGGTCTTGACCTGACTGCAGTTCAGCGTTGTAACCGTCTTCAGTTGGCAAATGCTAACCTTCGATGGCCGCTGTTGCTCTGAAGAAATGGGCTCTTCACGGGTGAATCCTGTTTTCAACTGTACCGGGCAGATGGTAGACAGCGTGTATGGTGTCGTAAGGGTGAGCAGTTTGCTGATGTCAACTTTTTGAACAGTGCCCCATGCTGGCGGTGGAGTTATGGTATGGATAGGCATAAGCTAATGACAGGACAACAAACACAATTGCGTTTTATCGATGACAATTTGAATGCACAGTTACAATGACGACATCCTGAGGCCCATTGTCGTGCCATTCATCCTCTGCCATCACCTCATGTTTCAGCATGATAATGTATTGCCCCATGTTGCAAGGATCTGTACACAATCCCTGGAAGGTGAAAATGTCCCAGTTCCATGGCCTGTATACTTACCAAACATGTCACCTATTGAGCATGTTTGGATGCTCTGGATCGACATGTACGACAGCGTGCTCCAGTTCCCGCTAATATCCAGCAACTTCACACAACCATTGAAGAGGAGTGGGACAACATTCCACAGGCCACAATCAACAGCCTGATCAGCTCTATGCGAAGAAGATGTCGCACTGCGTAAGGCAAATGGTGGTCACACCAGATACTGACTGGTTGTTTTGACCCACGCCCCTACTTTTTTTTTAAAAGGTATAGGTGACCAGCAGAGGCATATCTGTATTCCCAGTCATGAGACATCAATAGATTAGGGTCTAATGAATTTCAATTGACTGATTTCCTTATATTAACTGTAACTCAGAAAAACCTTTTGAAGTTGTTGCATTTTACGTTTATTTTGTTCTGTGTGGATTCATGCACCGGTGCGTCAATAGGCTAGGGGTTTAATTCATTGGGGTATGGTCGTAAACACGAATCCGGCTTGTCAGCCTTTGTCATTTCGGTCGGGTTAGCCATCTAACTTGTTGCTATAGCCAGGCCAAGCAATTAGAGGAATAACTAACTCCTGATTAGGAAACCATACCAACTTCAGCACACAACGTCCAGGGGGTGAGCACGCTCTGCCACTAACGGACAGTTTAGTTGGCACAACGTAAGACAGTCTTGTTTTCTAATTGTTTGTTTTAGTAGCGTGAATCGTTCCTGTTCAAACTGAGGTGAAGAGCGGAATAATTCAAGGAATGAATCCGAGCCTCACGCTTATCACCTGTGGAAGGTGGGGCTTCCCGTGAGGCGCAGATTTCATTTGGCCTTGTCAGCCGTGATTCTAGAGCCTTAAACTGAAATCGCGAGAGTGTGACTCCCCATGGTATGTTCTACCGAAGTTGACTGACTGAAAGGGAAGTCTTTTGACTGACACGAGACTGAAATGAACAACACATTGAGAAATGTCATAACATGGAGTGACAACCTTAGACATCAGAAAATGCATTGCGGAGATGCGGCAGACCTAGTGCTGACAGCTCAGACCTTTCCAAACACATGCATAGTCACTGACACACATACAAACTTAGTATCCGGTTCCCTGCTGAATCTCTGGAATTTGACCTGTTGCTGCTGCCAGGTTATTTATGGATTGTTGGGAGTCCGGGAACCTAATTTTCCTCCGGATCAGAGTCACTTCTCAGAGGAAATAGAAGGTACACAACTATGTTTTGCAGGCTATGTATCAGAGTTGGGGTCAATTCCATTTCAAATCAGGAAGAACACTGAAATTCCAATTTTGCTTTTCATTGAGGAAAAATTGGTATAGGAATTTGGTGTACTTTCTGAATTTAATTGGAATTGACTCCAACCCTGCTATGCATCTACTACTAATAACCTTTGCCATGAGCACTGGGATTAAATATTAGTCCTAAGAGTTTAGCTCTTAAGGGGCCAAGTAACTTGAGTTTGAGTTCTGCTTACATAAATTAGTATTGTTAACTATTGACAGTGTTGATTCTGAAATTACAAAAAAAACAAAATCTGTATAAACTGGAGACTTATGTTGCTCATCTAAACACTATTTGCTACATTCGGTGTATGATAGTGTTTATTTATGTTCATCCACTGTGGGATCCCCTATCAAAAGGACCCCTAGGCTATGTAGACTTTTGAATGTGTTTTATACACACAAATGGTGTTTATTTTCACTGAGTCAGTGGCAGCATGCTGAAACAGGCGTAACAGTTTGTGATAGGCTTAAGTGCATTATTCCTTCCTCCCCTCAGAAATCTAGAGCATTAGTCCCTAGAGGCCTAATTTGTAACAAGCATGCCTCGTTTGATAGCAAAGATATTCTTGTCAGTCAGCTCTAACTCCAAAGTTACAATATTGTTTGTACTTCTCTTTCAGCTGGCAACACGTCCAACAAGCTCTTATGTACTAGTGCCAGATTTTTCCGTTGGTTGTGGTTGCTCTCATGTTGAAGGGTGTGGTACAAGATGGCTTCGACAGACATGGTCACCCAGTTTCTAGCTCCTAGCCAACTGTGCAGTATTTGTGTTGGTATTATTTCTTACATTATTTGCTCAGAACGTTTCTAGTACTATTACCTACTGTCATTCACCAGACATTCAACCTGGATCCTTTGTTTGAACTGCCCGAGGCAGCCCCATTCATCCCGGGTGATACTCCTAAATGTCACCTCCAGAGAAGTGTGATCCTAGTCAATTTCAGGAGGTGGGCATGCCACCCACCACTTCTGAGTATATTACTCGCTAACATTCAGTCCCTGGACAATAAAATAGATGAGCTCATGGGTGAGGATCTCCCTCCAGAAAGACATAAGGGACTGTAACATACTCTGTTTTACGGAATCGTGGCTCTCTCTGAATAGATTGTCCCTGTCCATACAACCAGAGGGGTTCTCCGTTCATCGCGCGGACAGGAACAAAGAACTCTCTGGGAAACACAGAGGTGGAGGAGTATGATTGGGCTAACTTACAGGAACTCAAGTCCTTTTGTTCTCCCAATCTGGAATACCTCGCCATCAAATGCCGACTGCATTACCTCCAGCGAGTTTTTAACACAATAGTGCCCTCCAAGCTCATCACTAAGCTCAGGGCCTTGGGTCTGAACCCCTCCTTGTGTAACTGGGTCGTAGACTTCCTGACGGTAGGCAACAAAACCTCTGTCGCGCTGATTCTCAACATGGGGGCCCCAAAGGGGTGCGTGCTCAGTCCCCTCCCGTATACCCTGTTCATCCATGACTGTGTGGCCATGCACGTCTCCAACTCAATCATCAAGTTTGCTGATGACACAACAGCCTGATTACCATAATAATAATAATTACCATAATAGCCTGGAAGTGACTGAGGCATTCGGACAGCTCCTCAGAAGTAGTTTGGCATAAATCACTGTTGTGGGGTTCCTAGGCAACCTTGTTCTATGTAATCTATTCTATTGAGTGGGTGGAATAATTAGCCTGTCAGAGGAGTACAATTGACCCTTTGCTAAGCCCCATCCCAGAATTTTGTGCAACCAATCGCAGTGCTCCGATGGATAGCAACTGTCGTCGAGTCCAACACCTTCGGACAAACTCACACTTAAATTGCATGATAGCCAGTGAGTTTTCTTTAAAAAATGAATAGTTTAAATGGCTTAATAATTGAATGGTCCATCAAGAGTACTTTCTACTGTGATTCCTGAAATGCTGAGCCTGTTGGTGGAGGATTTTTCAAATCCAAAATTATACTTTTGTTACATTGCTTGTTAGCTCAGCTGGTTAACTAGCTCTCTCATTGAACACCAAATGTTGTTAACACTAGCCATCTAGTTAGCCACTTAATATAACTTTTCCCAAAATGTATGTTAGCTAGCTAAGTTAGCAATATTATGAATACAACTCCCATCTGCTGTTGACATCAGGATACGATTTGAGAGCACTAGTTGGCTCCAAAAGATCATGCTTAAACACAGGTCTCGGAGTGAGAATGGTACACGTCAAGCTCTCAAACGAGTGATGCTCAAATCTAGCCTGAGCCTTTTGTAGTATCCTTCAAGCAGTCAGTGTTATCTTAACTCCTTTGTTCGCCCACATGGTGAAGATGCTTCCAATAAATTGTGGAAGGGTGCCAGTTTCCTTACGAAGCCAGTTGAAAGGAGAAGAGTGCCCCAAGCACCACGCATCTCTTTATGGGAAGATTAGGCCTCTCTGGGCCGTTTGTCACTGGAATTCCTCGGAGCTAGCACTGTAGTACTTTTAAAACAGCAGCTTTGTGTGGCAGTGTTCTGGACTCCATAGAGATGGCCTTGTTTAGCCCGTGAAAGAGTGTGTGTCCAAAACTTAAAATGTTGCCTTCCAGCTGACTGAGTTGATGAAAAACATCAGATGCCCTGTAAACCCAGGAGATTGCAGTTTGCTGAGCGCATTCAAGCTAAGTGAAGGCATCATCTGCTCATACATTGCCAATGTTCATTATTTTATAATTCACGGACTCTACTGTTTCCCACCGTAAACGCTTGCTCTTTTTCACACATTCCTCTCCTGACCACTTATCCTTGAAAACCTCTGACAGCGAGAAGGACCCTGATCGTTATGTAACTGTCTGATTTGCTAATGATGACATGCTTATTTACTATACTCAGTGTGTGAGGAGTGAGTGTTGGAGAAGAGAAGTTTACCTGCCTTCTTGCCTGCCTTTCATCTCCTTTCCATTGTGTTATTGACTGTACGCTTGTTTATTCCATGTGTAACTCTGCGTTGTTGTTTGTGTCGCACTGCTGTGCTTTATCTTGGCAAGGTCGCAGTTGTAAATGAGAACTTGTTCTCAACTAGCTTACCTGGTTAAATAAAGGTGAAATAATATTTTTTTTATTCTCTGTCCTAGCCTGACCAGGTGGTGCTGCCAATGTGCCACCGCTACCCTCGCTGAAGGGCTGCCAACGTGCCATCCCACACTTTAATATCAGGGATTTTTCTTCTAATGAAATTAGGGATGCACCATATATCGACAGTCGTGAAGAGGGCACGTACCTGGTTCCTACCTGGAACCAAAAAGGGTTCTTCAAAGGGTTCTCTTATGGGGACAGCCGAGGAAGGTTCTAGAAATCACTTTTTTTCCCTAGGAGTGTAGTTTTGAAGCTGAAAATCTGAATTATCTCTATCCCACTGGAAGGTTGGATTCACTGTGGATTTAGAAAGGTGAAAGGCCCTACAACCAAAAAAAAAAAAAACATTCTTACATCTGAAAACCAAAGGTTCATTATGTTAAATTGACTGTAGTCAGTGCCTTCAGAAAGTATTCGCACCTCCTTGACTTTTTCCACATTTTGTTGTGTTACAGCCTGAATTTAAAATTGATTAAATTGAGGTTGTGTCAATGGCCTACACACAATACCCCATAATGCTAAAGTTGAATTATGTTTTAGGATTTCTTTTCATTCTCATCAAGATACAAAGTTTTGAAACACTGGGCCCTGGCACTAGGCTTGCCTACAGTGAGGGAAAAAAGTATTTGATCCCCCTGCTGATTTTGTACGTTTTCCCACTGACAAAGAAATGATCAGTCTATAATTTTAATGGTAGGTTTATTTGAACAGTGAGAGACAGAATAACAACAACAACAATCCAGAAAACGCATGTCAAAAATGTTATAAATTGATTTGCATTTTAATGAGGGAAATAAGTAATAAACCATCAGAAAAAGTACTGTTGGGACATCCTGTCTAATTTTCTGTTACATTTAGGCCTAGTTAACGTCAAGTTGAAGTGAACCTTTTTCAGTCAAGTTTTCCTTGGTGATGATGTCATATGATCACTATGGGAGTGGGTGTGGCCTATTGTCTGTGAATGGTTTCTCTTTGATTATGAGGAATTTTGTTTTGCATATCCATTTCCACTTTTGAGGAAATGCATGTGATTTACTGTGGGTGTGTGGTATGCAGCAGACCCTTCTCGTGTTCTGTTCCTGGTTCTTTGTCCCTTTTATTTGTTGTGTGTTTTATGTTCAGGGTTGTTTTGACTTGCAGATTCTGGACAGCTATCAAGTTTGTTTCCCCTGTGCATTCTCACCTACAAGCCATATCTACGAGGCCAAGACATATTCTGGACTGTTGAAATTGCACATGTGAAATCAAGTACTGCCATGTTAAATTAGCTTCTGTTCCACTTATAAACTAAGCTTATTCTGAATACTGATTTCTTTTTTCAGAGGTAATTAATACGACTAGTTGATACATTTCATCCGTTTGAATTGGGCAGTATCTGGACCTTACTAAGCACTATGAATGTGGTTGTTCACTTAGAAACGGAATATGCATTTGGTGGGGCTTTTAACTCAAACGTGTTCAGTGAGTCACTGGTGATTGTTTTCTGGTTCTTATCTTCAATGAGTTTGAAGTTTCATGTGACTGGTACATTCGAGATGTCGCCTAGAAAGTGTAAACCATGAGAACAATGAACGAGAACAATGCATCTAATCACCCTATCCCTCCCTCAGGGTTCCACCTGATCCCGCGGCTGTCCAGCATCGTGCCCGAGTCCTGTCTGCTCATTGTGGTGGGCCTCCTGGTCGGTGGCCTCATCAAGCTGGCGGGCGAGGATGTACCCCCCGTGCTGGACTCCAACCTCTTCTTCCTGTGCCTCCTCCCCCCGATCATCCTGGATGCGGGCTACTTCCTGCCCATCCGGCCCTTCATGGAGAACATCGGCACCATCCTGATGTTCGCCGTGGTTGGCACCCTGTGGAACGCCTTCTTCGTAGGGGGTCTCCTCTACGCCGTGTGCCAGATCGAGGGCACGTACCTGAGCCAGGTGGAGCTGCTGCCCTGCCTGCTGTTCGGGAGCATCATCTCGGCCGTGGACCCGGTGGCCGTGCTGGCTGTGTTTGAGGAGATCCACATCAACGAGCTGCTGCACATTCTGGTGTTCGGAGAGTCGCTGCTCAATGATGCCGTCACTGTGGTGAGTGAGTGGTGGATGGGGTGGTATTTAGTGTTACTTAGGGCAATACAGTACAATGCAATTCTAGACAGTCAATGAATGAATTACAGTACAATCACATCAGGGTCATCCCCCCAAAAAGATAATGCCATGCAGTACATTACTATACAGCACTATGCTATGCAGTACAATATAATAAAACCAAACTATATTTTCAGAAGTAGGCTACATACATCCTCCATATGAAGAGGACTCAGTTGTTAGTTGGCCTGTGATTGTGTTCTTGTTTCTGTGGGCAGGATATTGGTTTGGACTGGCACAAGAAATCAGAATAGCCTAGTACCAAATTAGCCCGATTTGAATTAGGCCTAGTCCTTTAGGAAAATCCCACCATACTTCTGTCACTGGAAATTGACTTCATACCTTCGAGCTAACATTTAGCTCCTCGCCAGGGATTGGTTGGTTAGGTTTTGGTGATTTGTGACCTTTGTACGAAAGCTGACCCAGTTTAGTGGGCCCCCAGTGCCCTAATTTATTTTCAATTATCTTCTCTCACGGCTTCCTTCTCTTTCCTCTGTTGAAACAGTTGTGAGATGGACCATCTCTCTCTTATGGGTTGGTCATTGAAAATATAAAGTGTAAAAAAAACATTTAGAAGTTTTTTTATTTTGCTAGCTGCATCCTTGCGTGAAGGAGGCATCACATAGGCCTATTAAAAATACACTACTGTAAGTTGCTTTGGATAAAGTCGTGTGCTGTGTGGCATATATTATGAGGCACAACGGTTCCTGTTGCTATATTTATGCTCTTCTTTTTATACCCACACACTGGCTGTCTTGTTGATGGGACCAGTTCACTTCAAATAGTTTGGCCAAGTTATCAGGGCCCCGGAAAAAAGTTCCCTGTTAGTTGTCGCATCCCACAGCCTGACAGACGCTATGATACCATTTATTACGTGCGTCTGTCCACGAGAGATTACGCAAACGTTTATCTTTCCTGTAGTGACTATACCAGAACGTTAGACCACATAATATCACTGGTTTACATGCCTCTCAGCAGACACTTTTATCCACAGTACAGGGAGTGTATGCGTTTGTGGCCCCAGCGGGTATCAAACCCATGACCCTGGGGTGCTAGCACCATGCTTTTACCAACGGAATCCAAACAGGTTTATTTTCGATTGTAGGCTCTAAAGTGTCAAACCCCCTCCATTCTCCCTAGGTCTTATACTACCTGTTTGAGGAGCACTCGGGCATGGGCTCTGTTATTCTCTGTACACTTGAGCCATGTCTCGATGGTCTCTCTCTCTCCCCCCCCCTCCTCTCTAGGTCTTATACCACCTGTTTGAGGAGTACTCTGGCGCAGGTGAGGTAACGCCGATGGACGTGGTCCTCGGGGTCATCTGCTTCCTGATTGTGTCGCTGGGCGGCATCGCCGTGGGCGCCATCTACGGTATCCTGGCGGCCTTCACCTCCCGGTTCACCTCGCACACCCGTGTCATCGAGCCCCTCTTCGTGTTCGTTTACAGCTACATGGCTTACCTCTCGGCCGAGATGTTCCACCTGTCTGGAATTATGGCGTAAGTAAGGGGTGAGGGGTACGCACACACTCACAGACAAGCCAGACAGACAGACAGACAGACTCACTCACTCACTCACACACACAATCTTCCTAGTGGCCAAGGTTTTTTGAGTTTCTCTCTGTCATGAATCATAGATATTGTTGATAATAAAAAAAGGTTTCCGTGAGAGTTATGGTTAGGCTGAGGCTAAGTGGAGGTTTAGTGTTTATAATGCATTGACAGAGTGGCTGTGATGCGTGACCTTTCAAACCTGTCCGGCTGGTCCAGCAACACCATTGATTCTGTGTTTAGCTAAAGAAAAAGTATGCCAATGTATTATTCGTGCATTATCTTCTACATTTCCGTGGAAAAAGATCTCACTCATAAGTGTACACTGAATTAGATTCTTAGCTTCTTAGCAATGTTCATGACTAAATGGTCAAATAAATACAATGTAACTGGGTCTGTCCCAGTCAAGGACAGTTCTACGAGTTCTATCAAAACGGCAATAACTCACCTACATGTCGTGACAGGCCAACGGATGTGCAGCCCAGAGCAGGGATACACAACGCTCAATTTACAGCCTCGTCACACCTCTGGCCCATCTCCCTTCCTCTCCTCTCTTCCACTTTCGTCTCCTGCTTTTTATAAAAGGTGGTGGAATATGGATCATAAACATAGGTGCTGCTGATGAATTGAGTTTCCTGTTGGCGGGTTTTACAGGAGCAATGGTAGGACTGTAGGACAGTCTGTTCCCAGGCCTGTTGGCAGTCCGTCCGTTCCTTCCATCGTAAAGAGCATTTGGATTAGTATATAGTGCTTTTTATCCACTGCTTGTACATGAGCTCTCGCCCCGGAGTGAAATTGGGCGGAAATGGTGGACAAACAGCAGTGTGTTATGTAAGGGAATGAGGTAGATGGCTGCCCTTAAAGTCACTGAGGAGGGTTGACTCACGCTAGACACTCGGGATCCATACGTCCAATCACAGTGAGTCATTGGTTAACTCATGGAACAAGCTGAGGAAATGGAGCCCTTGTTTCATAAGCTCTTATGCCACAGTTTCCAAAACAAACTGTATCCTTGTTGCAATGGCTCTACTGTACGTGAAATACTTCTTCTGTTATATACAGTATCGTTTGTTGTTGTTGACCTGTTTAATTGATGTGACTACTTTCTATGCCATGTCAATGAAGTACTAGGCTATAACTTTGTCATGAGCTTTATCCTGAATGTAATGTAGCCTATATTTACACATTTATCAAAAGTAGAGAGTTTTCCCTTTGCGGGAAAGTGTGCGTTTCACCTCGTACAGCTCAGACCATGCTTATGCACAACTTCTAGTGGTTGATTAATTGTATAGGAAAAGGAAGTGTTTGATGCACAGGAATTATAATAATAATTGTAGGCTAGTAGAAAACCGTCAAACGTAGGCCTAATGATGAAACGGATACATTTGCCGTTGGCAAGGCGATCGCATAGCATCGTGTAGTCTTAACATATTTATTTTGTTATATAGGCCTAAGTCATTTTTCTATGGCAGGACATGTCTCTCCTCTTCTGACATGACAGGTTTATTCCTGCTACACAACAAATGGTAGACTACCGTTTATCAGTTGCTCATTCAATAGCAAAGCGTGCTCGAAAGTAAATAGACCGGTAGTCTGTTTGACAGTGTGCAGGCTACAGTGCTGTGCGATAGGAGTGCGACATCATAGCCTATATAATCTGAGCCTATACCAAGACAGGAGATAGAAACACAATCATGTACAACCTATGCACAAGTCATCTTGTGCATAGGCCAGTGTTTGGCACTGCAAAAGATTCAAACACTCTGCCCACACCTCTACAGAAATGTGATCACATGTGCCATTGCGCTTTCTTTTAGAAACTGTCATGGCCCAGTTCCAACATTTCCAAATCATACCGCAAATTAGGGTGTTTGTTACCATAAAAGGTGAATGGAGGGCGCTTTCCAGGCGGGGTTGTAGCACTCTGATTTATCAATAATAACATGCTTATAAATGTTGTCCCTGGTATAGTTATGTTAAGTATTATGCTTACCAATAGATGGCAGGATTGTATTAGGGCTGGGAATTGCCAGGGACCTCACGATATGATATTATCACGATACGATATTATCACCATACGATATTATCACGATATGATATTATCACGATACGATATTATCACCATACGATATTATCACGATATGATATTATCACGATATGATATTATCACCATACGATATTATCACCATACGATATTATCACCATACGATATTATCACGATATGATATTATCACCATACGATATTATCACCATACGATATTATCACCATACGATATTATCACGATACTTAAGTGCCGATAAGATATGTATTGCGATTCTCACAATTCTATATGTATTGCGTTTCGATACGGCAATTGGATGTTCCAAACATATTGCTCACTAAATGTCTGCTGCAGAGAGACGAGACTGGTCATCTCTGTATACCCGTCACAAGACCCACTGGTCGATGCTTATTTATATAACCCTCTTAGGCCTCACTCCCCCCTATCTGAGATATCTACTGCAGCCCTCATCCTCCACATACAACACCCGTTCTGACAGTCACATTCTGTTAAAGGTCCCCAAAGCACACACATCCCTGGGTCGCTCCTCTTCAGTTCGCTGCAGCTAGCGACTGGAACGAGCTGCAACAAAACACTCAAACTGGACAGTTTTATCTCAATCTCTTCATTCAAAGACTCAATCATGTACACTCTTACTGACAGTTGTGGCTGCTTTGTGTAATGTATTGCTGTATCTACCTTCTTGCACTTTGTGCTGTTGTCTGTGCCCAGTAATGTTTGTACCATGTTTTGTGCTGCTACCATGTTGTTCTTATGTTGTGCTGTTGTCATGTGTTGCTGCCTTGCTATGTTGTCTTAGGTCTCTCTTTATGTAGTGTTGTCTCTCTTGTTGTGATATGTGTTTTGTCCTATATTTATTTTGTATAATTTTTTAAAATCCCAGGCCCCTGTCCCCGTACGAGGCCTTTTGCCTTTTGGTAGGTGGTCATTGTAAATAAGAATTTGTTCTTAACTGACTTGCCTAGTTAAATAAAGGTTAAATAAAAAAAGGGCGGGCATGAGAACTAGTTTTGAACAGTCAGGGAAATATAAGTTCTAAAAACTCACCATTTGGTTCAAGTACAATTGACTAGCGCCATCTAATGCTACCTACAGTAACAGAAATCGATACTTGGAGTCAAATATCGATATAATATCGTCCAAAAATAATGTTGCGATGTGTAACTTTAACAATCCCCCCCCCATCACTATATTGCATCAATATCAAATCCAATCACAATGTATTGGTCACGTACACACTTCAGCACGTCTTATAGCGAGCGGGTGTAGCAAAATGCTTATGTTACAATATAGAGTTTGCTTCCTTATATCCGTAGCCCTTTAAATGTCTGCCATATTTCTTTGCTCAGGGAACCTCTGGTAGGTGCAGCCAGTAAATGAATCATTAAGTTCCAATGAAAATACTAAAGCGTACTTCTGTGTCCGGAGTTTTCGTTCTAAGATGCTACAATTCAGAATAGACATTAAATGATGGGACGTTGTCAGACAAGAATAGGTTTCTTTCTTAGAGAACTCCATTTATAATCTTCCCATGTGTGTCTCTCTCTCTCTCTCTCTCACCAGGCTGATTGCGTGTGGCGCGGTGATGCGTCCCTACGTGGAGGCCAACATATCCCACAAGTCCCACACCACCGTCAAGTACTTCCTGAAGATGTGGAGCAGCGTGAGCGAGACCCTCATCTTCATCTTCCTGGGCGTGGCCACGGTGGCCGGGCCGCACGCCTGGAACTGGACCTTTGTCTCCGTCACCGTCATCCTTTGTCTGGTGTCACGAGTCATTGGTGAGTCGGACACTGATACCTTCTTCGCGGTACTGTACCAGTCTCTACATCAGATTCCAAAAGATAGTGAGAGAAATGACGTGACAGGCCTACCTTTCTCATAGTTTGTCATCATTTGATCAAGTTGTTTCAGTAGATGATGCGATACAGATTTTTTTACATTCTCAATTTGACAAGGGATAGTTATTCTTGGAGCCAGACTGAAATACCAGTCACTACATTTCAGTTAGGTAATGAGGCAACTATTAGAGGAAGTGCCCCTTGTGACCTCCACTTGGTCTTCACATCGAGGAAGCCCAGATGTCAACAGACTCGTCAGATACACGTCCCTAAAAAAGGAAGCATGAATATTTCTTTCAAGTATTATGCCATTTCTGCAGTTATAGATAGATTCAATGCAGACCTCCATCTGACTTTACTTGCCAGTTTGAAACCTAGTGACTTGACATTGCACTTGATCCCCATTGACCATTCTCTATTCTCACCAAACATCCTATAGTTTCTGATTCTTACAATCTGCTAGTTTCACAATGTGTGTTCCAATGTCTCCAATGTAGTTTGTGGGCTCTACTCCTCTTTCTCAGAAGCTTTTGGTCAATTTGGAAAGTGGATCCTTGACCGTTCTTAGGTTCTAATGAGGCTGGTATTGGCTGTGTGTAAGGGGGGCGCAAACATGGAGTCAATCAGATAAAAGGCCTTGAAGGTTGACTCACTTCTGTGCGCTCTCTCTCTCTCTCCCCCAGGCGTGGTGGGCCTTACCTTTATCATCAACAAGTTCCGCATCGTCAAGCTGACCACCAAGGACCAGTTCATTGTGGCCTACGGTGGCCTGCGAGGGGCCATTGCCTTCTCCCTGGGCTACCTGCTAGACAAGGACCACTTCCCCATGAGGACCATGTTCCTCACCGCCATCATTACCGAAATCTTCTTCACCGTGTTTGTACAGGTGGGTACTGGGCCAGTCCATTAGCACAAATCAGATCTGGGACCAGGCTATCTAGGCACCTTGTCACGCCAATCACCACAGTTGTCACGCCAATCACCATAGGAGTTGGCAAGATGGCACAAAAAGAGCTGGTACCTGGCTAGCAACCCTCTAATTCTGCTTATGTCTTCAGATTGAAATTATGGAAAGTTTAAAAAGACTATCAAATCAAATGTGTCACTGAGTGAACACTAAATATAGGAAGTTGCTTTGGGGTCAAAATAGGTTGCTTTGCTACTAAATTGTGCTGTTGCTCTCTTGTCCCTAGTATATTTTAAGGCCTAAAGTGTTCAATGGTTTTCAATGTTTGTTTGAACCCATTGCACTGCTGGTGTGACAAAATGTCACTGCAGCTACTACTTTGAAGCGCGCACACACACACACACACACAGTCCGTTTGAAGCTCCATGCGTCAGATATTCCCCAGTCCTGCTGAGCAAACTCATCTTACAGTGAAGCTGTTGATGTATGCTGAAGTTCTAGGATGCTCGTCATCTAGCAGAGTATCCCCAAAATGGCAGCTACTAAAATAAAGCCTTCTATAAGCCTTTTATGAAATAAATGTCCTCAGTAAATTACTTATTCATTTTTTTTACTCAGTGCTGGCAGTCTGGGATGTTTTTAGCTGTAGACTAGGTGGGGGTTTCACCTGCAGTTGTGCGATTGCTGCAGTAGGAAGGTGTGTGTGAGTGGTGTTAGAATGTGTAAGTGCATGCATGTGTGTGTTTGGAGTGTGTGCGTGCTAGCTAGCTAGCTAGCTAGCATCCATACGTTTTTCTATGCATGTGTTTGGAGTGTGTGTGTGTGCGTGCTAGCTAGCTAGCATCCATAAGTTTTTCTATGCATGTGTTTGGAGTGTGTGTGTGTGCGTGCTAGCTAGCTAGCATCATTACGTTTTTCTATGCATGTGTTTGGATTGGGTGTGTGCGTGCATGGTGCTGGCAGGGCTATTATTTAAGGGCCAGAATCTGTTGTCATCCACTCAGGGTCTAATAGTTAACCAGATAACGTATCGTTCTCTCTCACAAGGAGATTAAGTCTAAAGCCTACACACACACACACACACACACACTGGAACGGACAGACACACACACACTGGAACGGACAGACAGACACACACACACACACACACACTGGAACGGACACACACACACACACACACACACACACACACACTGGAACGGACACACACACTGGAACGGACACACACACACACACACACTGGAATGGACAGACAGACACACACACACACACACTGGAATGGACAGACAGACACACACACACACACACTGGAATGGACAGACAGACACACACACACACACACTGGAACGGACAGACACACACACACACACACACTGGAACGGACAGACACACACACACACACACTGGAACGGACAGACACACACACACACACACTGGAATGGACAGACACACACACACTGGAATGGACAGACACACACACACACTGGAACGGACAGACACACACACTGGAACGGACAGACACACACACACACACACACACACACACACTGGAACGGACAGACACACACACACTGGAACAGACAGACACACACACACTGGAACGGACAGACACACACACACACACACACACACTGGAACGGACAGACACACACACACACACACACACACACACACACACACACACACACACACACACACTGGAATGGACAGACACACACACACACACACACTGGAACAGGATACAAGAGATTGCTTGAACCAGTATGCCAAGTGGTATATTAACCAGCACTGATAGTACCGTTTCCCAGCACATCTCATTTAAATGCAAATGTCGCTTGACTGCTAAATTGTTTGAGAGGACATTGGATGCATTTTAGCATTTTATTTCCACCTGAGCTGCTGCTTCGAGTCAAGAGGAAAGGTTTTTAGCAACTCCTGACACACTATAAGAGAAAAAAGGCTCGGGGCGACCCTGACTTGTGTGTGTGCGTGACATGTTTTAGATTTGGTACGGCCTAATCAATATGTATTAGATCGCAAATCGCCTCATAGTGTGAATGTGTGCATCTGCCCATAGCCAGTGCTTCTCTGTGCAGTGACTGAGGAAACGAACATGCACACGAATGAAAGGTATTGAAATGGACATTTGCAGGCTTCTCTCGGGTCGCTGGTGTCGCGTAGTATTTAAAGATGGACTTTTATCATTTGTTCTTTAGGATCTCAAATTGTACCTTTCTTCTCTTTCTCTCTTCTCCTCCTCCCCTATTCAGGGCATGACTATCAAACCCCTGGTGGACCTGTTGGCCGTGAAGAAGAAGCAGGAGGCCAAGCGCTCCATCAATGAGGAGATCCACACCCAGGTAACCTTTTAACCATCACCAACCCCCTCACATCCTGGCCTCTCCTTCTCTAACCCCTCCTCTGTAGCCGGACCACCCATCAGACAAGTTCATTTCCTCCTGGGGAAATACGAGCTCTGGGCCCGTATTCATAAAGCGGCTCATGGTAAGAGTGCTGATATTTTATGATCTAAATGGCAGAACTGATCCTAGATCTGCACTGCTACTCTGAGACAGTTTATAAATACAGGCCCAACAAGGCCCTGGGTCAGGTTATGACATTTGCAGCTCAAGAGCAAGAAACTCACTGAAGCTACAGTGCAAGGCTGGTCTTGTTCACCGTAATTATTTAACCGGCTTGCCGTTTTTAAAACGGGCTATTGCATTAATGGCTGTGGTTAAATGAACGATTTGGTTATTTCAATCTGAGGGATGTCCATTTTGACTTTCAAATGCAGTATCTGTCCAGACTACAGTACTGTCATTACATGTTGAGTGTCAAATATTGCTCTGCGCTTCCCCCGTACTGGCCATTAATGGAATTATCTTCTGCTAATGTATTTAGTCTTGCTGACATTGCCTTGCTGGGGTTTTAATAATGGAAAGCAGCATTCCCCTGCTTCCTCTAAACTCGGACTAATTAAACTTCTTGTATTGTTTCCATGGCTCCCAATAGACCATCCTCTCATTCTCCACTGTCTCCACCAACTCATCCACCCTGGTTGCCAGATTGGCAAGTTTAATCCCCCTGCTTAGGCCTGGCTTCCTCTGGTGCTACTGGTCATTCTCTCTCTGCCCTCGAGTGACCGCTGAGCAGCACGGCACACCGTCTCTCGGTAGCTACTGTTGCTAATAATAGCCACAGAATAATGTCACGGCACATACTGTACACGCACACAGTGTGTCTCTACGGGGCTCTGTTGGCTCTCTGGTGCACCGAGTAGCGATGAGTCACCGGCGCTCTTGGCTAGACGCCCCGGTTACCAGCTTATAGCTTCTTCCCCATTGTAATTGTGATGTAAAGTAGGACTCCTGGAGGGCACCGGGAGTGGATGAGGGCATCTTAGAGCCAGGAGGAGTCCCTCCGGGTTTTAGTGTCTGAACCATTAGGTTTGTGGTCTCACAAATTGGTCAGTAGGTTGTTCGATGAATGGATATTTGAGGCTGCAGTTGTTTTACATTTACATTTACATTTTAGTCATTTAGCAGACGCTCTTATCCAGAGCGACTTACAGTAGTGAATGCATACATTTCATACAATTTCATACATATCATACTTTTTTTTTTTTTCTGTGCTGGCCCCCCGTGGGAATCGAACCCACAACCCTGGTGTTGCAAACACCATGCTCTACCAACTGAGCTACAGGGAAGGCTACTCAAGAATCTCTTGACTAATTGGCACCTGGGGCTGACCCTGACGTACTGTGTGTCACCTTGCCTGAGGCTTTCATTATAAAGTACTATTGTGAGAAATGGGAACGTTTTCTTCGACCAGAGATAGAACTGATGCAGAAACTACTGTCAAGAAAATCCCTTTGCTGCCCTAGAATATTGCTATGCGTGTCGATTTCGATGCAAATTTAAAATAAATTCAGTGGCACGACCAAACTGCTTGTTCCCATAGCAACTCTGCATGTCAAACTGTCCCTGTGCAGAACTGTCACAGCAGTGGCCATAATCAAAATACAGGAACAAAATTGACCACCAACTGAATGTCATCTGCCAGTTCCTATTTCTCTGCTTCAATCTGTGAACTTGATGGACATCATCTAGACCTAATGCTCTCTCTATTGGCCAGATTGTGGCCAATCACTGTTGCAAGTGGGAGAATCTCCATGGAGAAAAGGCTACTTAGGCTACTCAATCCAAAAAATGACAAAATGGTGGCCTGTATGATGTGAAAATATACCTCTCTGGACTATGTAAAAGAGACAGGAAAAAGTAGTAACAGATTAGGCTTGGTTACACTTTTTACTTCCCTTTAAAAAAAAAAAAAAAAACATTTCAAATATCTGTCCCTCTTGTTGGTTAGCGTAGATACAATATTTAGACGTAAACGTTGTTTTCTCCCCGTAGTTCCTGGACCATCTGCTGACTGGCATTGAGGACATCTGTGGACACTACGGCCATCACCACTGGAAAGACAAGTAGGTAGCAAAGGGTGGACTTAAAGGGTCACGGTGACAAGCGCTGTATATTATATTTTCACCGTATAAAAACATTTGATTACCTCTTACTCAAGTTAAGATCCTTAACGTGACACCTTTCTAGTACACAGTCTATTTCCTTTGGTTTGACTTGTGTTCTCAGTTTTAACAGTGTCCTCAGTTTTAACAGTGTCAAGAAAGATCCTAAGGCTAACTCCGTAAACGTGGCGGTGACGCTGCGATCCTTCGGGCGTTGGCAGTAACAGCTAGCACCTTAAGTGGATTATCTTTCAGAACAGATGGGTTTTTCCTTCAAATGAAACCTTACCGAATCCATTAATGTGATGGGAATCATAAAGCATCGCCATTCCTAACCGAGTGAACCTCAATCATTTTGTGCGTTTTCCTTCCCTATGCAGTATTTACCCACAACAGTATGGCTTTTGAACAGCCCATGGGTGTTCTATGTGGCAGTTATTCTCTCAAGAGAACCATGTAGAAGATTTGCTCAGACATCTCTGCAAGCCGATTTATCACCCGGCAGTTGTCATATATTTCACCTTCAGATCCAGTTCCGAACAGACTTTAGAGCGTCGAGACAACACGACGTCTAACTGGATCGATCTCACTGGTGTAGAGTCCCTCCTTTTAGAACATTAGGATGAAAACGCTGGGCTCATCCTATAGCGGTCCGTTTTCACAGTGTGTGTTCCTGCCAGTGACAACACGGTCTCCCAATGTTGTGTGTGTGTGCTCTACTCTTATTCAAGAGCTTTTCATCAATTAACCTTTATAAGGTTTTAATGAGGCTGGTAATGGCTGTGTAATATGGCGGGAACAAGACATGGAGGCAATTGGATAAAAGGACTCAAAGGTTGACTTGTTTTCTCATCTCTCCCTCTCTCCCCTTCAGGCTAAACCGCTTCAACAAGAAGTACATAAAGAAGTGCCTGATAGCGGGCGAACGCTACAAGGAGCCGCAGCTCATCGCCTTCTACCACAAGATGGAGTTCAAGCAGGCCATCGAGCTGGTGGAGAGCGGCGGGGGCGTCAAGCTGCCCTCCGCAGTGCCCTCGCAGGTCTCCATGCAGTAAGTGCTCCGCCCTCGTTCCTCCTCCAGCTCCTTTTAAGCTCACCAGCGCTACACTTAAAAGCCATTTCCACATTGTCTGCGAGCGCCAGAGGTTTGAAAGTCAAGAGGTCTAACTATCAATTACTTCCTGTAAATAACTGGTATGGGAGAAATGTGCCTGAATCTTTCTCGTGGGTGTTACAGGAAGTAATTGCTAAGTGAGTTAAGAGCTTGGTAATGGCCAACAACAACCATAGTTATCCACAGAGCCGCAGTCAACATGTCTGTTTTTCTCCGTCCTCTCTCCCAGGAACATCCAGCCCAAGAAGCTGCCGCCTCCTGTAGCAGAGCGGGCCCTGCCTCAGTTCACCAAGGGCCGTGAGGAGGAGATCAGGAAGATCCTCAGGAGTAACCTGCAGAAGACCCGCCAGAGGGTGAGCGCTGATCCAGGATCAGATTTACCCTCTGCTAATCTGAGGGGTAACATCAGGAGGGCAACTGCAAAGCTGATCTCAGATCCATTTTGGGGGGGGGTTCCTCTCGGCTAGTAATGTAGGAATTCAGATGCTCACTCTGTTAGTAAAGAGAAGACAATTTAACATGATATAATATATGCCATTTAGCAGAACCTTTTATCCATAGCGACTTAGTCATGCTTGCATACATTTTACATGCATTGCTTCGTTTGTCATGTCCTCATTAGTATTGTCAAACGTAAAATCTCTTAAGATTAAAGTACTGAAGTAGTCGTGAGCCCGTATCGTTATGAATACAAGTGTGCATTGTTGCTGTGTGGTCCTAGACTAGACCTCCCTGTCCCGTGGTGTGAGTTGAATGAATGTGTTTTGTTTCTCCTTCCTCCCAGCTGCACTCCTACAACAGATCCACTCTGGTGCCTGAAAAGTGTATTATTGTTATTATTATTATGTGGTCCTAGCTCAATAGCATTCTTGTCCCATAGTGTGAGTTTAGTGTGTTGTCTCTCCCTCCAGCTGCGCTCCTACAACAGACACACTCTAGTGGCCGATCCCTTCGAGGACGGATGGAACGACTTCATCCTGAAGAAGCAGAGGTTGATCGAGCTAGAAAAGAAGGTAAGACCTGCAGACTCTCCTAGCCTGGTTAAACCAGATTGAACGCTGCGTTCACCATTGTTGTGCTCACTTAGTCTGGAATTCTACTAATTCAATAGAACTATATTTATCCCCTCATGGGCAAACGATACATAAATAGACGGATACATGCAGTCCTCCCAAAAGTAACCGGTCCAAACAGCCTACTCTCTGAAATAGGGTGGATTAAGGATGGAAGCCCACGTGGTCAAACGCTGCTCTTTCGATCTGGTCAAAACATCTGTTCTTCTGGGTGAAACGATGAAATGTAGCAAAGTCCGTTTTGGAAGCCATGCTCCCCCAGACATAGAGAGAACTTCAACAGACAACCAGACTCAAAGTTCTCTCACTACTCACAGTAGTAAACTTTCTTTAAAACAAGCACATTAATTTAGCCTAACTATGATGGATTTAGTCTGTGTGTGTGTCCCCCACACTCAATTAATTTGCCTGACACAATCAGTTCCTGATTCATTTATGCAGCCTTGTGGCCCGATGGCCAACATGCATTTAATCAGTCTCTAATTATGTAATGAAAATGGAAGTAAATAGGACTGTTTGATTTTAAAAAGGGCACTGTAGACTGAGGACTCTGCAGATCCTAGCAGAATTGTTTATTTTGGAAATGAAGTAACATTTTGATTGAATAACCTTTTAAAGGGCACTGTATGAGGAAAATGCTGATCCTGACAGACCGGTAAACACAATTTACTGACCTGTCAAACTTTAATGGCACTTTTGTCTTCAAGATGTGTCTTGGTTGGGCTTTATGATATTGGCAGTCATATTGTGTTGTATTGATTTGGTTTAGGCCTATCTAGCGTTTGGATGTATTGCTGTAATGCATTTCTTTCTGTATAGTTGACCTCACTAAATAATTTCCATTAAAATGGACAACGTATCGTAAGTAATATGGCTGTATGGCACTACGCTTTAATCTAAAGTGACTGGCAGTCACCGGCGTACAGTATTCACTACGTGTGTCTGATGCGGGAATCGAACCCACAACCCTTGTATATTTAAAGGGTTGCTTGTGTGTGCCTGTGAACAGATGACAGAGATGAGTAACTACCTCACAGTCCCAGGCACAATTCCCGACTCCCCCACCATGTGCAGAGCCAGACTGGCTTCAGGTGAGTCCATCCTACACCCACATCACACTCTGACACTCCCCTCTTACACCATCGTGCCAACCTCTACCGTTACTGGTCTGGCGCTGATATTTCTTTTCAAGTGGTCCTTTCCAGCATGGTTCCAGGAACTATGGTGGATGTGTAACCAGGCTAGCTTGGCTTGGCTTAGTAGTGTGAACCAACACTTGTTGTAAGGTTCCTTTTGAAGCAACAGGAAAGATGGAAGCAAACTTGTTCCGTCGCAGACCTTTTGGACACCTTTGCACTTTATCACTTGAAAAATACATTTTGATGTATTTTGATGTCGAAAGGAACCCGTTTACTTCACACGTAGTATACTTAGTTCTGCAAGATTGTACAGTTTCTAATGTTTAAGGGCTGGCAATGATGCTATCTGCAGAATGCATTATTATATTACGCTCTTATACAGTAGGCTACTCCACCTTTTTTTATTGTATTTCGACTGGAAATATGTTTGCATGTGTAAGTTGGCATATAAAGCAGCATTGCGCTTGGTTTCATTGTAGGCAGGGGTTTCAAAGCTGAGAAGGGAGGGGCCAAAGTAATTCCAGGTATGTAGTACAGTTCTAGTGAGTGTAGAAGGCTGTGGTGACCAATGGCCTCGGCTACAAACTTACTGTATATGCATGTAAATGTTGCTTGCTTCCATTTGTAAATGCAATACGTATGATTCTAGCATACATTTTTTTTTTCATGCGATTGACATGATCAGGTTACGGAATGATGCGGCGCCACCGTTGTGGTGTAATTGTCTGTTCATGATTGTGTTGTTTTTTTTGTTTTTTTAATGAGTAATGTGAGTCTTTTTGTGAATGTGTATTGTATGTCTATTTTTGTTCGGGGAACTGTTTACGTATTTGTTCTAGTCAGGGTTGGCCAACCCTAGTCGTAGAGAGGCACAGTGTGTGAGCTGCTGTTCTAGGCCAGCTCAGCACTAGCACACCTGCTTCTACTAAACAAGCCATGCCATGACGCGGTGGAACGTTCAGAAATAAAGATATTATATGGAACAACTGTACACTTACCATGTAGAATAGGAATCAAGTAAGCTCTATTCATGACATTTCTATCTGCGACATTACACAACGTTTGCCTACTCAACGTGCCCTTGGGTTGGCCTCCCCTGTTTGGAGTAATGTACCGTCCGCTAACTCTTTCCTTGCCTGCCCCACGCAGACCCCAACGCCTTCTACAACATCAAGGCATCTTCAGACGGCGTCCCCACCATCCAGGTGGACCTAGCCTCCCCCCAGTCCCCGGACTCTGTCAACATGCTGAACGAGTTCTCTAAGGAGGGTGCCAAGGGCCAGGGCCTGGGTCAGAGGGAGAGGGCCGACCGGGATGAGGACCAAGGCCTGATGATGAAGTCGGCCGGGAAAGGGGAGAAGGGAGAGGAAGAGGGGGGCAACAAGAACCCAGGGCTGATGAGGTGTCTGAGTGACCCGGGCCCTAGTAATGAGGACGAGGAGGATGAACCATTCCTTCCCTAAAAAAAACAACCAGCTCCTCCCATTGTGAGGAATAGGGAGGGGCCTGGTTGCAGCAGCTCCTCCCCATGAGCGGGGCACAACAGGGGAAAGGTCCACCTCCTCTCACTCCACCACCACCTCATTTGAGTTTGCTATACCATTGGTTGAGGAACCAATAAAGCCAAAACTGTTAAGAAAGGACATAACTTGTTTTATGAACCAAAAGAGAAAAGGAGACTAAATAGCCATCTTTTTTTCAATAGTTGTCATTGCTCTTTTTTCATTTTTTAGGTGATAGGAAGGCAGTCGCCACCTTGGGTGATCTTGGGCTTGGTGGGAATTAGCTCGAGAGACGGGGGAACATAACTATGCGTTACCAAATGTTTGGACTGGTTTAGTCACAGACATTTTTGTTTTCATAACGTTTACGATCGTTCTTCTACTTTCAAGAAAAGTTAGCCTCATTTCTTTTGTCAGACAGTTAGAGTAAACCCCTTTTCACTAGGTGCATTGTATCACACAATGAACCTTTTAATTTCAGGGTTGATATGAGACTTGTTTATGTGGTTGTCTTTTGTCATCGTTTGTCATTCAGTTGGTCAGGGTTCTACTTGGTGTACGCAGTGCTGTACACTGGATGTACTTCACGCTGGATGTAATGTTTTCACTGTGCTAAACTCGATGGACCTCTTTCTTCACCACCTCGCCTATGGAGACCCTAAGGCTAAGGAATGTGTCAAGCGCAGACTTGGAAATGTTGACATGCAAACCCGGCATCGCCGTTTCAAGCGTCGCCGCTCTATTTTAATCGAACATACAACATCGGCAGCATCGCTGAGATGTGTATGCTGTGCAGTATAAGATAATTGACATAAATGAAGGATTGTGATGCAACACCAAGAGATTTGTTGATCTTGAATGGACTTAACTCCCCTATATAAGCCAATCCCTAAAATCACACCAAATACTGTTATCCTCCTGACACCCAGCCAAAAAAACTGTTTTGAGTTAAAATGATTTACAAATTTGTCTTTGTAAATCATTTTATGTGCACTGTAGTGGACATAAAGAAACGGTTGATAGTAAATATGAAAAATGTATATTACGGTAAATGGGTACAGTAGGTAAACATAGTTGTCACATCCTGATGTCTACTACAGAGGGCATTTATTAACAAGCTCTTCTTTAGCTCTTATTTAATGTGAAAAAATTACACTACTCTGAAAACCCTCCAAATTCTTTCTAAGATATTTACTAGAAGGAATTTGAATATCAAACTCACAAAAATTATAATTCCACAAATACACACACTTACCTTCTTACCACAACACATGCTAATTGTGTTGGCAGCCATTTTGAAAATCCAGGAAGAGAAAGTTATCCAGGTCACACCCCCACTCATGTGAGATCATTGAAAAACCTAGAATGTCCTCTCAGGTACAACAGGACTTAACACAGTGGCATGTCAAAGAGAGTGGACAAAAATGAATTGTTGGGTCTCAGGAGGATATGTTACAAGTTCCCTTTAAGAAAATGCTCTCGTATGGGCCATTTCAGAACCATTTTGTGGTGTTTTCTCCATATTATCTTGTCGGTAGTCGCATCTTACAATTCATCTTACATCTTATGGGTCTGATTTCTTGATTTTTTCTCTCTTGCACTTTATTCAAATCAAGTATTTTTGACATTTTTAGAAGACCTAGTTGCCAGTTTAACGTTCCCCATTGGTTTTTAGCACTCCCCTTTTGAAAATCTAGTGTTCAATAGGCATTTGGGGTTTTAGGCATCACTGTAAAGGATATGAGGTGTGGGTGGACTGAACGGATCTTTATCGTCTAACCACCTCAATGGCCCAGAATATATATTTACGCGTCCATCATCGCATGCATGTTGATTTTGTCAATCCACAACAGACACAAACACGCAGGTTAAAATATCAAAACCAACTATGTTAATTTGGGGCAGGTCGAAACACACATGAAACATTCATAGACATTTAGCCAGCTAGCTGTTGCTAGCTAGTTTGTCCATGGAGATGGACATTGGGTTGTTATGTTACCTGACCTGCATACGGTCCTTTTATTAGCTGGTTCTTTGTAGAATTTTGACCCGGAGTCATACAAAATCGTGCTTCTCTACTCCGACGATTAATCCACAGGTAAAAAGGGAAACCTAGTTAGTTTTTAAGTTCGTTATCTTTAGTTAATCTCTCCTCGTTTGTCTTTGAAGCTTTCGCGTGGGTTTGTATCTTCCTGATATCCAATAAGGAGGGGACTTGCAGTGCGACTAATGGAACCGAGTTCTATTTTAGCGCTTGGCTACGCAGACGCTTGGTCACATGTGCGAGCACCAAATGGCCGATGAGGTTTGCATGTTATTTATAATGCTGGCCTGGAGATACAGGCATGGGCAAAAGTAGCAGTTCAATGCAGTATATTGGTATAACATGTGTATAGCGATATATTGATTATAACCGTTTAATTGAAAAATGCCCTTTAAAGCAAATGCCATGATGTAATCTTGTCAATGCAAACGAAGAGGTCATCGCTCCTCTGCTAACACTGAGGTCTATAACCGTCATGGGCAGTGCGCTAGCTAGTTGTAAGCAAATTCACATCCGAACGCAAGAGCCAACACCTATTCTGCTCGCACAACAGCGTACGGCTAATCTAGGGTTTGTATAAAACTATGAAAACCTTGTCATGTACAGTATATAGTTGTATAGGTATTATGTATACAGTACATTGCTTCTCTTTTCTACACAAAGCCTTAGGATCAATAGGAACAATTGAATAATTGATTTGATTTAGATTTGAAAAGGTTGTTAGCTATATTGTCAATGTGATTACTGTTGTTCATCTCAACGGGACATTCGACCACTTTTAGGTGCAAAGTATATTGCACCTAACATTGATTCAATAGCGTAGCAACCCCTCATCCCACCTACTGTATAACCATCTTAGATTTGTAACATGAGTGACAGCTTTAGCTGGAGTCTGTAACTATCTCAACTAGAGAAGCCTAAGATGTCCAAGACCGTGGCCTAGTTTGCTGGCTGTCACCTTGGTGTTAGAATGACCCGTGTCCCTCTCTGACCTCTGTGTGCTATCACTTTACGCCCAGAGAGCGAGAGAGCGGTCTCCTTACAGCTTAGGGGAGGAGGGAGGAGAGAGAGGGGTCTCCTTACAGCTTAGGGGAGGAGGGAGGAGAGAGAGGGGTCTCCTTACAGCTTAGGGGAGGAGGGAGGAGAGAGCGGAGTCTCCTTACAGCTTAGGGGAGGAGGGAGGAGAGAGCGGGAGGTGCTTAGTGTATTTGTTTACTCTCATCTCCTGTTTTCTCAGCACCTATTACTGTCAGCACGGTGGTTACTGAGGTTACAGTAGAGGTGGAAACATGAGGACCAGGTGACGATGTAATGGTGTGCTACTAATAAACCATCGCCACACGCGCACACAGTACTACACCGCGCACGTGCGTGCGTGTGTGCGTTGTTCTCCTTTCCAGCAGGTCACCCCTGTCATGTCCCCATTCACCCACATGGGCATTGCAGTGGAGGGTAGTTGTAGGTTGAGTCCAGGAAGGTGAAATAGATTAAAGCACCTCGCCTCCTTCATGAAAACAAATTGAATTAGGTGTTGAAATGTCAGAGCTTGATGTGAAGGACAGGCTGCTTCAGAGTTTGACGAGGACAAGGTCTTATTGATGAGATAGGGGTTTAAAATGAAGCTTTACAGGATGATTGACATTTAATACTTCCCTGGCTGATTTTTCTCTCCATTGTATGGCTATTTAAACGACACAGAAATGTAGTGTAGTTTAAACATGACATTTACAAGGTTTCCGAAACAGGTTATATAAGGGAAACCAGAGAAAGTCAACTTTAGCTTGGAAACGAGCCCTGGAAACTGTTTCTGAGGCCCATTTTCTGAGCCTTGTACTGTAAGTGCTAGCAGAAGAGCAGTTGACTTCAAAGCTTCCCCATCCCTCTTTTATTTGGCCACCACTTAAAGACCATCAATGGTTTCCTGCTGGAAAGGAGGAACTACTGTTATCAATAGTGTTTAGAAGACAGATCTTTAAATTTCTACTGAACAAAAATATAAATGCAACATGCAACATTTTCAAGGATTTTTCTGACTTGCAGTTCATATGAGGAAATCAGTTAATTGAAATCGATTCATCAGGCCGTTTTATCTATGGATTTCACGACTGGGAATACTGATATGCATCTGTTGGACACAGATACCTTTAAAAAAATTGCCATTGATAAAAAATTGCCATTGATAAAAAAGCTATTGTGTTCGTTGTCTGTAGCTTATGCCTGCCTATATCATAACCCCACCAAAACCATGGGGCACTGTGTTCACAACGTTGACATCAGCAAACCGCTCGCCCACACAACGCCATACACATGATGTGCGGTTGTGAGGCTGGTTGTACGTACTGACGACAAATTCTCTAAAACGACATTGGAGGTGGGTTATTGTAGAGAAATGAACATTCAATTCTCTGGCAATAGTTCTTGTGGACATTCTTGCAGTCAGCATGACAATTGCACGCTCCCTCAACTTGAGACATCTGTGGCATTGTGTTCTGTACATTTTAGTGGCCTTTTATTGTCCCCAGCACAAGGTGCACCTGATCATGCTGTTTAATCAGCTTCTTGATATGCCACACCTGTCAGGTGGATGGATTACCTTGGCAAGGGAGAAATGCTCACTAACAGGATGTAAACTAATTTGTACATAAAATATGAGGTGAAAGAACCTTTTTGTGCATATATAACATTTCTGGGATCTTTTATTTCAGTTTATAAGACAGTGGACCAACACTTGTTGCGTTTATATTTTTGTTCAGTGTATGTTGCCCAGTACATGTAGGCTCAGTACATGTAGGCTATCTTAAAATCAAATTCAACCATACTGTGCACCAATAGTTTAAACACAGATTTTTCCATCCAAACAGATGTTTTCGTATCGAAACAACCCCTGGTTGGTGTGTCTGAAAATCATGCAGTGTGTTTTGTAACACTCTCGGCATCGTTGTGTCATTGTTCCTTGCAGACAACTAAATCTCAAGCCATACAATCTGTCTAGGGACTTTAATATTAATTGGTGTATGACAATGCTATGTCTGTCACGTTGCAGCAGCCTTTGTTCAATATTTCCTGTAGGGAAGGAAATGTCCTGCTCAAAGCAGCGAAAGGTGAACATTGATATGTGGCTTCAATGTCTTGCTTCACTAATTTTCTTAATTGTTCAAATGCAAATGAATGTTTTGTTTCTTTTCTCAGCTCCATGCTAAATTATTTATCACATTTAATGGATTGTTGAAGCTATGTCTGTATGAATTCTCTTGCCTCGTTTTGAAATGTGTTTATGGAATCCTAACGAGCAGGGGTATTTTGTTATACAGGACTAAGTTTGGCCACGCTTGTGGTTTCTGTCTGCGTTATGCGTGCTTTACATTGGTTCGTGTGTTTATTTGCGTTTGTATAATTGTTGCTACATGTGATTTTTACCATTCGGTTCAAATGCTTTATTTTGGTTCATTTGCTTCATATTTCTTCATGTGTTCTACAATGTGTTAATGTGCTTCATTTGGGTTCATTTACTTTATTTTGCTTCATTTACTTTATATTCGGTTCACATGCTTTAATTGGGTTCATACACTTTACATTGGGTCCATGTGCTTTATTTGTGTTCATTTTGCTTTATATTTTATGTGCTTTACATGGGTCTATATGCTTTTTAAAGTGGTTGGCTACCTTACTGGAACCGAACTAGACTGACATTAGCGACCAAATGCTTCTTTCATCCAAACTAGTGTCATTTAAAAAATGATTGTTCTCCTTACATGGGTAGGTTGGAGCAGTAGATCATGGGTATAAAAACAACCTCGATTGGACTATGATGGTTGACAATCTGTCAGATGTTTATTATGACCTGACCCATTACTGGCCGTAGTGTAAAAGAGCTTTCTTGTTTTCTTTTCTCCTGGTGGTTGGACTTGAGTAATGGTTGGATTTGGTGGTTGGACAGGTGGTTGGACTTGAGTAATTATCCGACAGTCATCATTTTGCGTATGTCCAAAGGGATTTGCTTGTCTAAAAAAAGCAACTTCTCAGAGTTATCTCACTCCTGAAGTGCGCATGTAGATATAACTTCTTACTTAAACATACTGCAGCCTGGTACATAAGTGATAAACAAAGCAGAACAATGTATGTGGACTTCCTTTCTCTACCTCTGAGACTGTAACAATTTGCCACACCATATTGATAAAAGCACTTTAAACAATACCTTTAAGCGATACCTTTAACTCAAAACTCACGTTAAAGCAAGAGCAATAAGTAGGTGTATTTTGGTCACACAGGCTTTGCATGGCTAGTGTAACAGGGGATGTATGTGTGGAATAATAGTTTTACGGTAAGGTCAGGTGCGAATTTGGATCTGTCTATGCCACATGCAAGACAGAGAAGCAGGGATGCAGTCTAACTTTGACTTCAAATCAGACTAGGATGAATGTTTTTCTTCATGAATTCCCTTGCTCTACTACAGATGCGTCCACAGCATAGCGATTGTATCGCCCACCAGCCACTCATTTGTTTTTTTAGGTATATCTCTTTTTTTCTGTTTTAATGTCAGCTAATTGATCTCCTGTGATTTTCAAATGTGTACTTTGCAACGATACAAATATTTTATTTTCTATACAAGTGAATTGAAATATATAAGTTCATATGTTATATAAATATATAATGTTACTGTACAAACATCCAACTGTATGAAAAATGACACTAGTGACAACTGTGCACTGTATTGTTGGTTAGCCTAGCTTAAGCATTCCATCCTTGTATTACGAAAACGAACTAATGCAGTAATGTTGAAATGAAACAATATACCAAATTAAAGTTGTAATTTATTTAAAAAATATATGTTTTCTCTGATACAATGTTTCTTTCTGCAATACAATTACTATTGATTCTCCAGTAAAAGTAGACATAATTTGCTTCAAAGGTCGGCTATAAAGAAAAGGGCTGGGATTCAATGCAAGAGGTTTTATAGCGTGCAGCACTATACAGCCAACAATGGCCTGTTCAAGTCATTTCCATAACATTTGCGGAAATCACATTTAGGGTAAAAGCTGCTCATGTCCTCTCAAGCGTAAATTGCAGACTAAAGTCGGTGTAGCGTGCAGCGCCTTTCATTGAATCCCGGCCAAAGTATGCTACAGCTACATATACATTACCAGTCAAAGGTTTGGGACACACCTACTCATTCAAGGGTTTTTTCTTTATTTTTACTATTTATTTCATAGTTTTGATGTCTTCACTATTATTCTACAATGTAGTAACCATAAAAGTGTTAAACAAATCAAAATATATTTGAGGTTCTTCAAAGTAGCCACCCTTTGCCTTGATGACAGCTTTGCACACTTGGCATTCTCAAATATAAAATATATTTTGCTTTGTTTAACACTTTTTTTGGTTACTACATGATTCCATATGTGTTATTTCATAGTTTTGATGTCTTCACTATTCTACAAAGTAGAAAATAGTAAAAATAAAGGAAAAATCTTTGAATGAGTAGGTGTGTCCAAACTTTTGACTGGTACTGTATATACTTCTGTGTACTTTCCCAGTACACTATTAACATGTCATTCTTAATCTTTGCAGAAGGTGGAGTGATGTACCATCATATTACAGCAAACCTGTACAATAACTAGACAAAGTAAACATTGCACTTTGATGCATTTTCTCTCTAGGGTTTTGATGATTTTGTGAATCATTTCTTACTTTTGGAACACAATACAGCACTGTGGATGCTTGGCCTACTCTAATTGGATGTGCTCCATTTGGTTTTGACCCTCCTAGAATGAATTGGCTGCCCTGACAAGATTTTAATTCGCCTACATTCTCTGGCGCAGCAGTGAATTCGCAGGCATTGAGACTGCTAAATATGCGAGACTAGCAACACATTTGACTCTGTCGATTTATCCTGTCTATTTGGTCCTATTTTCTGCTTGCCAAACGGCTTGCGTGAGGACACACAATACTGTCCCGAATATGGTGGGACAAGATAAATGTGCTCTTACCATGAATAACACCCTGTTGATTTTCCTTTGATCACCTTTTAATGTTGGAGTAGGTGGAATAATACATTTGACTGTTTGTCATATATTTGATTATTTTTACATTCAGCAGAAGAGCCAGGGAAAATAGTTTTAAGGGCAGGGTTTATCTGTCCTTCCTGAGAGACATTGGCAGGAACAGCCAGAAGATGGTGCTGTGCAACCAAAAATGGACTTGGGTTTTGCTGATGGGTGAGCCCTATCTTTAGTATCACAGAGCAGGCGCTACCATTTTAGACTGTATCCCATTGATAGTTATTTTTAGAACTACCTAGGAAACATGGACATTTAATCACTGCAGTTGATAGGGAATACGGTTTACAGTGTTCAAATGCCATCGGCTAAATGGGTTATTGTATTCTATTCTAATTTCCATAGTTCATATACCCACTGTAAAGCTGTTTTAGCCATTAAAAAGCCATTGCTTTAATGTTCCTATTAGGAGAGTGTTTTGAAATTGAATCTAGCAAACCAAACAGGCTCCAGAGGTCCACTATGAGAGGATTATTTCCTCGGTTATCTTATTCCAACGCATGAGGACTTCACATTCGAAAAGGCTGAGAGAAACCTGTGGGGGACTATTATTAGCCCATGGTCAATAACCATCCCTCTGCCAAAATACTTTCCTTGCGTCTGTCCTTGGTTGGTTGTGCATCTGAAATGAAGAACAAAATTGACGCCCTACAACAAAGCAGCATCATGGAGTTAGCCAGCTAATTTGCCTGAATATTAGTTCTCAGAACCATACGCTTCAAATTGATTCATCAACCAAAAACAAATACCTATGTTCAACTTTTTAAATTAACCAGAAAATCAACAGTTATTTCTGGTTGTTTATCAAAGTTAGCTGACTAACTAATTGATCCTGCTTTATAGTATACCCCTCTGGTTCTAACAATGATTCGAATTAAATTGGACTGGGGTGGACACCAATGTTAATGATGATTATTGATTTGCTGTGGATGACATTTACAACCATGCAATTATCACACATAAGCCACACAGCTAAACAATGGGATTCAGAATCCCCCAGCTGCCCCTGCTAAATATATTTATTGCCAGAACGTTCACCATCCCTTTGGAAAGCTCGACATTCTTAAACGAATTAGAAATGGATTCCATTGAAAAATAAGAGCCTGCTAATGGGAAAGTGGACTGAGACTCATGTCAGCCGGTCGTTGTTCTGAGGTAGTTTTTCATATCCGTCTCGAAGGACCATGACAAAGAGAAGGGGGCAACAGACACATGCTTTACCAGCTCTGGTACTTAAGAAGTTAGTGATGATCAGCAGAAACCACGAGAGTCACAGCAGTAACACCCCTTCAATCATTACCAACGCATAGAAGACTGAGAGCACCAGTTGAGAGCAGTCACAACAGCCCCAGCACGCCACCCCCGAGGCAACCTTTGGATGGAAATATATGAGGGGGGGGATTCTCAAAGGGGTAAATAAGATCTAAATATACAGGCTCAGACCAGTGAGCCATTGGATGTTCTTTGTATCTAATTGGCTGTTCGTGGGGAAAAAAATTGTCAATATCACAGTAATTACCAGTGGTTAAAACAAATCAGGGATCGATCATGATGCAACTTGGAAATTCCATCCCCTGAAGTCAAAAGTCAAAGCTGCTAATCTGGCTCTCGAGGATTAAGGCACGACAACTGCCAGGATGAAAAACAAACAATTGACAGTGAGCATTTTAATGACTAGTTACAAATTATTGCAACATAGGAGTCTATTGAAATCTCCAGGGAAAAATGCAACACCATTCCTTTTGATCTTACCAAATACCACATGATGAGCAAAGAAAATCATTAGAGACATTATTTTGTTTTCCTTCCATTAATGAGTTCTCGAAGCCGTCAGATCTTCTGTTGAAAGACTCTGAGACATTAGCTACTCCACATCAAAATAGCTGAAGGTAACTCTTCCTGAAGTGTCAAATACAGCAAATATAACATGGACACCGACCCCTGGGTCACAACTAGCCTCTCCTCTGTAAAGGGTTAAAAGAGCAGAATATTGACCAGCAGGAAATACAATGAGCCCCTAGTGTGTAAACCACTACCCCTGGAGCAGATAATAAAAGAGGCAGCCATTAATAACTGTCTGCTGGTCCTCTTCAGCCTATCAGCCAGACATGCCTGCCACACAGACAGGCCTGCCGCTACACAGCTCAGGACAGACGGCAGCACAACATGCTGGGAGGAACTATCTGGGGCTGATGGAGAATGTTCAACCCTATGGCGTTGCCTGCACTTGCTTCACAAAGGAGGGACAATACATTTATAAAAGCATTGTGTTTCTGGGATGCTATGTCAAGGAGTGTTTTTCTTACGGAATTACACAGTAGAGATTGTGGCTATAACCCTGCATTTATTTGAGTGAAGCGAGAGGTGTGAAATATGATGTGAGATAGAAAACTATGAGTGACTGGGCTTTTTGAGTTTTGGAAACATTGGAAAAGTTCAATAAAGTTCCTATTTTTGGAACGAACTGTGGATGCTTGACTTTAATTTCATGTGCCCTATATTTGTTTTTGACACTCAGAATTAAACCCAGATTGGGGTGGCTGCCCTGCCCAAATTTGACTGGCAACCTGGCATAGCACAGCCAATTCACACCGGGAGTGTGAAATGGGTCATTCCACCAATTCTGTGACTTTTTGAGAAGTGTTAACTTGGTAAAAAAAAAAGAATAATATTTGATTTCACATTTTAACATTCTGTGATAAAGAGCTCATGTTCAACTTCATAACAAAAATATTTTCCCATCTCAAGAAGTTGAATAAAAAAGGACTATAGTAAGTGCCAAATAAAGTAACAGGGTTGACCATAACAGGGTTGACGATTTCATCTTAAATCAGCCATAAATTCCCTTGTGACTGGAGCAATGGAAGCTTGTTGTGTGCAACAGCAACATTGAAGGTTTTAAATGACATCCACTGTGCTCTTGATAAGAAGTTACATTGTGTGTCTGTTTTTATTGATTTGTCAAAGGCTTTTGACACCGTGGACCATGCTGTGTTAGTGCAAAGGTTAAAATGTTGTGGAATTACTGGTCATGCTCTAGATTGGTTTATAAATTACATATCAAATCGTACACAATGTGTAATGGCGGATGGTTGTGAATCTGAGTCCATAGAGGTGTGCTCAGGTGTTCCGCAAGGTTCTATTTTGTGCCCACTGTTGTTCATTTTGTATATCAACAACATTGGGATCTTATTGAAACAGCGGATGTTCATTTTTATGCAGATGATGCTGTTCTTTATTCAAGTGGTAGTAGTTTATCTTTAGCTTTTGAAAATGCCCAAAGAGCATTTAACATCATACAACAGAATATATGATTTAAAGCTGATTCTAAATTTGGGTAAAACAAAATGCATGGTATTTTCAAATGCCAGGCATGTTACAAATCATGTCATTGCTACATTGGCTGGACATACTATAGAGCAAGTTAAAGTGTACAAATATTTGGGTGTGTGGGTTGATGATAAGCTGAGCTTCACTGTGCATGGAGAGAACTTGATAAGGAAGCTCAAGCTGAAAATAGGCTTGTTTTTCTTTTGAGGCCAGGAAGGAGCTGGTACAATGTACATTACTGTCGGTTTTAGATTTTAGTGATGTTATATTTTAGTGATGTTATATATATGTGGGCCTCAGCCACTACATTCTGATTTGCTTCTAACAGTACCAAAAATTAGAACAGTGATGTTATATTTTAGTGATGTTATATATATGCAGGCCTCAGCCACTACATTCTGATTTGCTTCTAACTACCAAAAAATAGAACAGGTCATGGTAGAAATTGTTTTAGTTACTTGGCTCTGTGGTCCTGGAATTCTCTCCTGAACATTTTAAAATGTGATGATTGTTATGTTCTCCAGTTTCTATGTTGTGGTTTGTGTATTTTCATGTATTTATTTCAGGAAATGGATTCCTGAAATTCTCTACAAGCAGCTGATTGGTCAGCCCCATTGATGATTGGCGAGCTGACCCCGCCCCCTCATCAGGACGCAGCTGTCTCCAATTACCAACTCCTTCTGAAGCTATATAAGCCAGTGTTCAGTTGCTCAGAGAGAGAGATGATTGCTGAGAGGAGGCTGAGGGTTATAGTATGTTGGTTGTTACTAAGAGATTTGGTATGTACTATGTTAATTGTTGCTGAGGGAGCTGATTGGTTATGTCTTATGTGTCAAATAGAACTGTGTTTTTGATTATTGGAATTGTTACTTACATTTGTGTTATTCTGTTTCCTTTGTTCCTAGGGGGGAAGGGGAAGGCACCTAGGGAGTGTTTAGGCAAGAGGCCTGCGGCCATACATTACCCGTAGTAGTTTACTGTCTATGCACACTAGGAAAGACCTGGGCGGACCATCCCCTGTATTTTGGTTAGTGCACCAGGTGGTACTAGTTAGGTAAGTAGTAGGCAGGTACGATAGGAGAGGGGGCTTTGATATTTACTTTCTTTGCTTTGGTTCCATCCAGCCCCTTTTCCCCAAACTTACCGTACAACGGAATAAATTCCCTGTAAACGGTATTCTCTGCCTTTTGTCATCCTTACGCACACCTACAGTCCCATACCTTTTCACACCACAGAGTTGAGTTGTAGCAGGGTGTTGCGTTGCCTCTTCCGAGAGGTGTGCGTAACAATGATCTGGTTTCGTTGGAGTTTAAACACTTGGATCGATGTATATATCATAGAAGAGTGTAATTGTCTTTAGGCCAGCTGTTTTTAGTCAAGACGTTTGTTTTTAATGTAAAATGTTTTTGTTGTACTGTATGTGTGTTTATGGTTGTGTTTAATGTTGTGTTAGTGTTAGTGTATGTAAGTTGTTTTGTCTGAAACGTTGTTCCCCCTGCTGTCATTGGACCAGGTCTCTCTTGGAAAAGAGATGTTATCTCAATGAGGAAAAACCTGTATAAATAAAAAAAAACAGCTTGAATGCAAGCCAACACGTTCAAATTGTTAAAATGTATGTAGCCTGTCTATGGGTAACATGGTTGATGTGTTATGCTCGTCCCGCTCAGTTTTCCACCAGAAAATGGGCCAAAGGAGTAGAACCAGCTCACCTGCTTTTACACTACGATTTGACTATTATCAATGTTTCTTCTGAAAACAATATTTTAAAAGTAGTTACACCATATTAAAACGAGAGTTCAGTTCACATAACAGGGTTGACTTTAAAATGATGGCCAGATGTAAATGAATCACTCATCACAAATGGAATAATAATCTCCAGAAATGACTTTGTGAAAGCAATGAAATAACTAGGGCTTTACAATTATGGTGAAAACTTGGGAGACATTTTCGGGGATAAGTGAGGTAA
Organism: Salmo trutta; assembly: GCF_901001165.1. Taxonomy (NCBI): domain Eukaryota; kingdom Metazoa; phylum Chordata; class Actinopteri; order Salmoniformes; family Salmonidae; genus Salmo; species Salmo trutta. Next base: position 49,887,946 of record NC_042959.1, on the reverse strand, counting down.
AATCTACCTAGATGTATTGACTTCTCCTTGTGGTCTATATTAAAGGGCACTTCATTTAATATAACAGGCTTTTCAAATTAAATATTGGTGCAAATGTTCTACTTAAAATATCAAAGGGATGCAAAAGACACTCATTTAGTGGAATGACCCAAATATGCATAAGGCGCCTAGACTAAAAGCATCAATCTATTTATTCATGTTATGCCGCAGTTAATTCGCCGTGACTCATTTGCTTGTCAAACGGCTTGCCGTGAGGACCCACAATGCTCTCTAATATGGTGGGACAAGATAAATGTGCACTATTTGCATGAATACGTCTGTTTTATTTCCTCTTGATCACCTTTTAATGTTGGGAGCAGGTGTCCTTCATGTGGAATAAAACCCTCAACTGTTAAAGTCCTTTTTATTTCCCATTTCCAAACATAGCTGAAGAAATGGAGGAAAAATAATTTTGAGGGTATTATTTGCCATTCCTGGAGAGCCCCTTTGGGTGCTACTTTGGACCCAGTTAAGTTTTATTGTACTTTTGGACATAAAAACAAATAAACCTTTTGTAGGGCAGTCGGGGCAGAGCAAGCACATTCTCTGAATAATACACATTGATGTGCAGTGAGGTTGCGAGGTCAGTGAGGCTAGAGGAAGCCAGGCCAATAAAGTGATGTCCAATGAGATTCATCCAGACAGGCTCGATGGGACCACATTCCCGAAAGACATAGGCTGGAGCAGCCAGAAGATGGTGCTGTGCCCTATCCTAGTATCACAGAGCAGCCTTTTAAAATGAGATTCCATTGTATTCCACTGGTTTGTTTGATTGAGAACTGACTGGCTAGCACACAAGGACATTTAACCACTGCCGTTAAGAAGTAATAAGGTTCATTCCATTCCCTTAATGGTCTGTTGGCAATAGCATTAGTGGTTTGCAATTGCATTTGTGCATTTCTAATTTCCATGGTCCATATACCCGCTGTAATGTATGGCTGGCTAATGGTTGTTTAGGCAATAAAAACAGTAAGCCATTCTCATGTTTTGAAATGAATTGGAGCAAGCTAAACATGCACTGGACTTCAGGTGAGTTCCCAGCTTCTCAGTTATCTAATAGTCCAGCATGTAGCAACCTAGATGAATAGGCCCGCAGACTAACATCTATTTGCTATTCGTCGTCCACTTAGGAAAATCCTGACTAACAGATTATTTTATATCAATGTGTTGGGATTTGCACATGGCCATGAATTATAGGCCTACAAACCCCTAACTTAAGACCCATCCTTGGAAGATCTGGACACATAACGGTTAGATGTCTGCGCAGCCACAGTCATGTAATGAGTCGCACAATGTTGGCGATATTAAGGGACTTTCAGACTCTCTCACAACATCTGCATTAGGAGGTCAGTTTGTCCTACACCAAACATCACCTTTAGTTCGCCCTCTATAGTTGTCCTGACATGCAGCCCTTGCTGGCTTCTCTCAAACGCTGAGACCGTGCAGTCAGCACTACTATCTCTATCTGTCTGTCCCCTGTGAAACAAGTCAAAATGGCCTCTTTACTCCCCCATAGGGCTGATTGGCGTAGTTGAGCAACAAACATCAGACGTGCTCTATATCCATTAGTTCCAGTGTCAGGGTTCATTTTGCCTGGGTGCTTAAAAAAAGAAATAGCAGCGAGTGTGATATTATTAATCCAGACAACGCTGGCACAGTCCAATACATCTCCACAACAACACTGTTTGATGTATTAGAATGAACACGACACAGAGATGGACTTTTTCATTTGTGCCTCGCTTGAACAATGAATGAAACCTTGCATCATTGGTAAGGCAGGGTGAATGTTTGAATACGAGAACAAGGCATACGTCTTCCCGTCAAACGGACGAGTTTATGGATCACAGAACAGCCCGACTCTGTGATCAAACTGAGCCCAAACGAATGGGAGGACAGGCGTATTGATGGATCGTCACATAAGCCTCAACGGTATGGCGACGTGCGCAAGCCAAATCATAGATCTGAACGTAGATGAACAGGAAGGCTAACGAGCAGAAGTCTCAATTCTTCTATACCACAAAGAGGTGTCTTTCCTGACGAAGTTTATGTCATTGTTTACCCACTGGGCACAGACGTCAATTCAACGTCTATTCCATGTTGGCTCAACGTCATTTGATTGAAAAGACGTGGAAACAACGTCGATTCGACCATTGTGTGCCCAGTGGGTAATGATTATAGAGGACAATATGATTCCCCTCTAAAGTGAGGAATGTATGTCCAGTATGTATTTTCCACACACTAGTGATCCAATGTGTTCCTTATTCAGCCAATAACACTGTTTTCCCAGGCTGTTTTGTGGATCACCAACATTGACTATGTATGACATGATATCCATGCAGTGAACCCATCCACTCAGAACTGTACTGTTTCAACAATGAGAGAAAGCAAGGCACAAAGAAATGTACTTTCAAAGACACACTGAATGATACATCTGCTTGCAATAAGAGAGCTGGGAGTGTATTATGTATCTCGTTTATCCCCATGATAAACTAGCCTGTCACTGACCTACAGATCTCCATGCCAACTCAACTGCAACTTGTACCATTGAAACACATTGATTGGTCGGTCCCGTGTGGCTCAGTTGGTAGAGCATGGTGTTTGCAACGCCTGGGTGTGGGTTTGATTCCCACAGGGGGACCAGTACGGAGAAAAAATGTATGAAATGTATGCATTCACTACTGTAAGTCGCTCTGGATAAGAGCGTCTGCTAGATGACTAAAATGTAAAAATTGTAACATTTTACTTGACACCCAGTGTCGTAACATTTTATGACACCGTAATAATTATGTCATATTGTCATAATATGGTGATAACACTGTCATGACCCATATATTTACACCTGTTGTGACATATATTGTGTTAATTTATAGCTGGTTATGACACCTTATGAACGTCTGGCAACCCAAAGGTTGTGAGTTCGAATCTCATCACGGACAACTTTAGCATGTTGGCTAATTAGCAACGTTGCAACTACTTACTACTTTGTAGCTACTTTGCAACTACTTAGCATGTTAGCTAACAATTCCCCTAACCTTAACCCTTTAACCTAACCCTTACCTTAACACCTAGAGCTACCTACCATTAGCGTTAGCCACCTAGTTAACGTGAGCTACAACAAATTGGAATTTGTAACATATCATATGTTTGCAAATTTTGTACCATATTGTACGATTTGCAAATTCGTAACATGTACAAATTGCAATTCATAACATATCATATGAATTGTAATTCGTAACATATACGGAATAGAAGATGAGATCCACCAATTAATACATACCATACTAAATGTAATATATCATACTAAATGGAGTGTCTCGGATTTACATACAGAATTATAAGAAATGCTCTGAGAGCAAGTTGCAAAGAAATACATGGGGTACTTTAACGGTTCATTCTCCTCTTTCGCTAGCTTCGCTGCAAATTACAAGCAGCTAGTCTGATTGAATTACACCTACAGTGGGAGATGTGCTGACACTCAGACTGGGGTCGAAGAGAATGTGAGAATTACATAAACAACTGCTCAACACACATTCGAACATTATTCTTGAGCCCAATGTCACGTCAGCAGATGTACCCAAGATTCCACAAACGAAGCATTATTAGGCCCAGAGAAAGAGAGAGACTATAATACGTATTTTTGTTCACCATGCATTATAGGTGTCCTTATAGGTGTCCTACCAGTTGGTTTGATAGTGCTGCGCATAGCTCTTTACTTAATGGCTACCACCATGTTAATTGGGACCATTTATCTTATTTTGTCCCTGGACAACAGTATGTATGCGATTTATCATCTGCCCTCCCCTCTCTTCTTATATGCAGAGGTAGAACTTTCCAAACTTTTGGCATGTGATCAGCATACTGTTCTAGGCAACGGACGCTTACAATTCTTCATTACACATCCCGTGTTGAATCTGATCAATGTTATTGCCTTTCATATTAGATGTTGTCTTACGTTTAGGGACATACACATCATTTCGGAAGTCTATTCATCATGAAGACTATTTTGGCTACTTTGAGTTATTAATGTATGAAGTGGTGACCGGTGCCATGGATTTTTTTTTGCCAGTGGCAAATAATAGCTTAATATCTACAATCTTATCGCTATATATGCCCCACCCAATCGGTAGGCTAAAATGAGATTATCCAATACTGCATTTTTGGGAATAGGACCCACAGCCACTTTGGTTCATAATTGACCGCCCAGAGAGCCCGATAAACCCCCCGCTGCTGGTCCTCCCTTCGACTGTGGGTTCGTATGCCTTTACTGTGTTTTGACAAGCCGCGGTGGGTATCCATCAAGAGAGCCCGACCAACCCACTCGGTTTAGCGACAGTATTCGTTTCACTCTAGCCTTTATTTTATGTCTTCTTTCTACCTCTCTGCGCTGATGGCGAGCAAGCGGGCGAATACGGTACAGCAAGGGTGCGCACGAGAAGACAAACCATAGACGGAGAGTGGAAGACACGATGTGTTGATGGGATTGAACTGCAAGCTGCACTATATCTCTTGGAGGGTTTTTTTTTTTTAGCCTCCTTTCTACTGATTTTTGGAAGCTAAAACAGATTCTTGCGTGTATGCGACACGGTCTTCGTTCACCTTCGCTGTGTGGGTTGTGTGCTGCGTATTCAGATATGATGAGAGACTGAAGAACGTGCAGATTTCTAACGGACGGTGGCGGCATGAATAAATATACGTTTTCATACAGCAGCAGCATCCGCCTACCTTACAGGATACAAAACCAGATGCTTGTTCTTGTGATTCTTCGATTTTACAGATCATTCTGTGACCTGCAACGGGGACCGCTATGAACGGACCTGCTGAGAAAGACTCTCTACAGCATGCTTTTACCATCTGGTGATGTATTTTTCAATGATTGGCACGCCTTGGAATAATGAAGATAAAATCAACTTTACTTTCGCTTTGTGATGGGAGCATTTTATGATCAATAGGCTACGTATAAAGTAACGCAACATCTGTGTCATTTTAGCGTAGATTCCGGCGTTTTTCGTTATTTCACACCCATATATTTAGTGCGGATTACGCAAACACAGTGGCATTTATTATAAACCTGTCTTTTTCTTTGTGAATGTGAGATATTGAAAAAGAGGAAAAACATCAAATGCACGTGCTATGACTGTCATAACCAATACATGCTAATGTAAGGTACAAATTATTGATCTCATTGCCAAACGTGATTGCTACATTTGAAAGGTAACCTTTACCTATGCAGGTCCAATCGATTGCACGATAAGGAGAGTTGTGGCAATCACTTTGTCACAGGGGTGTGTTTTTCAGCCCCTCATATCAACTTTTACACATGCAACAAGACACATAGGGAAACTTTCCAGAGGAGGGTGTGAAAGTGGAGTGTTGTACGACCATTGTAACATATAGCGTACTGCTGAATAAGTTAAGGCAATCATAAAGAAATACTATTTCAATGGTTTTCCGAAAGTTGCCCGGTGTGTCAGCATCGGGCATGGGTCTTCGCCTATCCCAGAAATTCGTGTTTCTACTTTTTCTCTCGGGCTTGGTAACTCTGTGTTTCGGGGCCTTATTCTTCTTACCTGACTCTGTCCGTTTGAAACGTATTTTCCTCTCAAAGACGGAGAGCCAACCAGTAACGGTTGGATCTGAGAATGATGTAAGGGAGCATCTTAAGAAGGGAGCAAAGGACCCAGAACATCTCCGGGGCATCACCTCAGCCAAAGGGGAGACAAGCACAAAACTCAAAGCCTTGAGCCGCAAGCCCTCTGTCATCAATGAGGCTAAAACTGATAAGAAAAACGCTGGCGGGGAAACGTTGGAGGAAGTGATGCCGTCGAGGTCTAAAACGGAGTCGGCTTCTAAGGATGAGAAAGTGACCTCGTCTTCTAACCAGGGTGCCAACACGGATACTTCTTTCGATTACAACAAGTTTAAAAAATGTCTGCTAAAGCCGCCCTTGGGGATCGAACATGGCAAGCCGAGCGACCCTCAGACCCTTCAGCGTCGGGAGAAAGTCAAGGAGGTAAGATGAAAAGCAGTCACAGTGTAATACAGTTATCGACACAACAGCTGGGGGATCCCTGTCCTAAGCTGTCAAGGCATTGCAGACCAATTGTCACAATAAGAAATGCCACTGCAGTGTAATATACAAGTCATCAACATGTGCATAATGAACCATCAAACTGCCTATGAAAAGGAGGGATTTTACAGTCACACAAATTCTTAGTGACTATGCAAAATGATATGCATAATTGTTAGTGCATAACATAATGGTTATAGATATGAGGCATTGAGGATAATGAAGATGATTTTATGGGCAAACACACACACAGCACTGTCTGCACATACACACACACACACACACACACACACACACACACACACACACACACACACACACACACACACACACACACACACACACACACACACAGCACTGTCTGCACACACACAAACACACACACAGCACTGTCTGCACACACAGTATTATTATGTTTGCCTAACCAACTTGCTCTGGGCAGACTGCTACAGGACTACCTCCAGAGGTATGGCAGCAGCCTGATGTTGTTCAGCTCTGGGAGGTCCAGTAATGCCTGAGAGCGTATGTCTGTACTGTATCACACATCCTCACTGACTCAGGGCAGAGGAGACAGGGGAGAGAGCAGAGGAGGCAGGGGAGAGAGCAGAGGAGGCAGGGGAGAGAGCAGAGGAGGCAGGGGAGAGAGCAGAGGAGGCAGGGGAGAGAGCAGAGGAGGCAGGGGAGAGAGCAGAGGAGGCAGGGGAGAGAGCAGAGGAGGCAGGGGAGAGAGCAGAGGAGGCAGGGGAGAGAGCAGAGGAGACAGGGGAGAGAGCAGAGGAGGCAGGAGATAGTGTTGGGACAAACAGGAAGGGGATGACTTTGGGACATTGCATGTGACAGGGATGTGGGATGTTGTCATTCGGTCATGTGGTTAAGTGATAACCAACAGTCCAACACCATGGTCACAAACATGTTTGTCCTAGTATTGAATCAGCGGGAACGTCCTGACTTATGTCTACAGCTTTGATAGCACTCTTTGAAAGTGAATGTCAATGTGACATTTTACAATGATATTTTGCTGAGATAGGCAAGGTTTCTGCCTGGAGGTCACTGAGTATAGGCCTACTAACCTGGAAGAAAGGTATTTCCACTGCATCCTCCCAAACATTTGTGTCCACTCTAGTCTAGTGGAGGTTTCAGTTGCACTGTCTTGAATGAAGCACTGAATTAAACATTCCCCCCCCCCCAAAAAAAACAGTGCTTTAGAAAAGCATAGAGGTTAACAACTATCTGGCTGGCTCTAGTGCCAGGCTATCTACAGGATAGCGTTGTGCATGGTTCCCCAATTACATTCAGCCGTGGGCCAATTTTCCCTTGAGCTGATGGTCGTTGGGCCGGAACATAGTTATAAATAATTCGTACACTGCAAATTGACTCCAACAATCCCAAACAGACCTAGTATTTGACAAAAACAGAATCACTTCAAACCTTGATTACGTTGGGATACGATCACATATGCCTCTCTATTTATGGGTGGGAATACTTGGGAACAGATTTCCTAAATTAAAATCACTTTGAGCTGATTTTGTGGTGATTTTACAGTCTTCTATGTCTAACAGCGTGCCTCCTATTGGGGAACCCTGGAGTGGTATCTGTTCTTGCTGTTTCCCATTGTTACATGAGATTCCACAGTTTCAGCCAATTTTGGCAGAGTTCCAGAACCATCGTCTCTATTCCTGGTCCTTCGCATTCACAATGCGAATCCCACGCCTGTATCCCAAATGGCACCCTGTTCCCTACATCGTGCACTACTTTTGGCCAGAGACCTATGGGTCCTGGTCAAAAGTAGGGCACTATATAGGGAATAGGGTGCCATTTCAGACGCAGGCCATGCCTGTGGTGGCCACATCACAAGCCTTTGGTTTGTCGGGGTTCATAGTCATAGAGGTGAAAGATAAACACAAAAACAACATGCATCCAAACCCTTAATATTCCGGGCATTTATGAAGTATGATGAAGAATGAGCTGTAGCAAATTGTCCCCACGGGCTATATTGAGTTGCTATCTGACTGTGCTGTGGCAGACATTGCAACAGCAGGGCTACAAACGCTTGATATTAGAGGGGAAAATAACTAGCAACATTACAACAGCAGGGCTACAAACGCTTGATATTTGAGGGGAAAATAACTAGCAACATTACAACAGCAGGGCTACAAACGCTTGATATTTGAGGGGAAAATAACTAGCAACATTGCAACAGCAGGGCTACAAACGCTTGATATTTGAGGGGAAAATAACTAGCTAAGGCAACGAGAGGGTTGCCTTGTGATCTTATGATCGGTCCAAACCAACGGCCCCAATGTACCCGCTCAGCTCATGTCGTACCAAATGTGAATCGGCTTCCGTTTCTCAACGAAATGCTGAGGCGGTAAGTGCCCCCCCCCCCGTGTGTGCCAACCACCAAGAGAGGGTGGCACAGGATGGCACAGAAGACAACGGCAGGTAAATGTTCGAGGGCTCTTTCCTGGCCAGAACTGACATGATGCCTCTAAACAAAGCCAATTGTTCAGGTGTGCGTGTGCGGGCGGGCATGTTTGTGTTTGGACAGACAGCCCAGCAAGCCTATCCTCCTTTGCTAGTCCTCATCAGGTGGAAATGGCCTCCACTTGGAAATTCCTCCCTCTGTATTCTTCGATCTGATATTCTGCCTCACTGGGATCCTACATGGTTTTGGTGCTACCTCATTGGCTCTTGAAGAGCTGATATCAGGGAGGGGGCTATTGGCAGATTACACCAAGGCTGTTCTAGTCATTGCTGAATCAACAGGAAGTTGACCTCTTCTCTTTTAAATTGTTCACATCTTCCTCACTTTACCTTCAGACAAGGTTATGAGTCAGTGTAGAAAAGCACAGTGTAGTTACGGTGCAGGGGGCTGCTGCAGCGGTACGTCAGAACAAACACAATCGTCAGGGCAAACAGAACGTCTGACATGAATCGAGGAATACGCACGCACGCGCGCGCGTACACACACACACACACACACACGCACACGCACACACACACCACCAAAACACAAAAACACACACACACACGCACGCACACGCACACACACAGAGGCCTCTTTATCTGTCTTATCTTACTGTCTGCACGACAAACACACACCAAACATGAAGCAGCTCTTTTTAAAAATGTCTCCCTCCCAAAGATTTGCTGTCTATGTATTCGTCTAAAGCTGGATGTGTCGGCACAGGCAAATACAGGCAGTGAATGTGCATATGCTGAATGTACGGCTGCAACGTGAGGACACAATGTGTGTGTGTGGTTTGCCTCGCTAAGAGATATTTGTATGGGGACACCGTGGCACAGTGAAGGGGATCAGCTTCACTGCTTGCTGTTCAGAGTACTGCAGCGAAGGGACAGACACATTGCAGGCTTTCTGTGGCAGAGAGCCTCTCAATGTTGCGATAAGGCTACAATCCCCCAGGGCTCTGTGTGTGTGTGTGTGTGTGTGTGTGCGTGTGTGTGTGTGTGTGTGCGTATCTCTGCTTTTGTTTTGACCATGTTGGTTGTCATTTGAATAAGATGTTGGGTAATTGTGTTCTGAAGTCTCGCCACAACTGTCCTAACAAGATGAAAATCCAAACACCAGTCCAGCGTATAAGCTTCGTCTGCTTTGTCAGACTTGTCTGAGACGGCCGATCATTTATTAAGGCCAAATCAGTTGTCCTTTTCCCAAATGACAACTCACTCTGAGTGAGTACTTTTGAGGTTATTCTTAAAATATTCCCACAACCGGCGGAACATCACGGTGAACCAGAAGCAAATTGTTCGTCGTAAAAAAACATATTGTTTTGTTGTCTCTCACTTCCACCGCGGTAGAGTTAATCAGTCTCCCACCCCCTTCACAACCCCCCAAAGAAACACCGGCAGCCAACTTCTGAAAATATGTTGACTGTCTATCTTCTGAAAACCCCTATGAGTTGTGAAAAGAAATGGGTGACTGGCTGAATTAGAAGCTCCTGTTAAAAATAGGCGCTGTGTTCTGCCGCTGTCCTCCAACCAGCTGTGGGCGGTGTGACCTCCCTCAACCTCCTGTTCCTGTTTCCAGCTAAGGGCCAGGTGCACGAGGGGACTTCACCCTGGGCTGGGAAATTGCCGCTTACCGAGCGGGGCCATGGCCCCTGTTGGAATATTTTCGAAATCCATCCTTCGTTGTTACCTTCCTTCTTTCCTTCTTGGTTTCCTTTCTTGTTTCCTTGAGGTAAGCACAGGTCTATAATTGATTGGATAGGTATAGCCTAATAAGTCATGCTACCATCCTATATTGCTTTCACCAATCCAACCAATTAGATTTGAGATGACTTCAAGGAAGGTTGGAAAGGAAGGATGCTTTTTTCTTTTCTTCTCCCTCCCTGCGCGTCTCAGTGGGGGTGGAGGAGCGGGAAATGTTTGCGTTTCGTCACTGGCTCGGTGGAAGAAGTGCAAATGTCAGACGCTGGGGTTTGTTATGTGAGCCCGTTGTTTTCTCTGGCCCGCGCATGTGGAGGAGTTTGCAGCTGACCCCGTTGTGTATTGGAATATTGCGCAAGTAGATAGCAGCTGAGCGTGATATTACGGACACGTCAATGCAATACCGACTCTGTTTGCGTAGGCCTAGGCACAGACAAAGAAACATTTCTGTGCCTGAAGCAGAGTACAGTCACGGTGGTTTGACTAGATGTACGTCGAACAATGTCAGGTGATGCGCATCCCCACAGGAAAGAGGCCGGGGAAAAAAATGAGTGAAGCGAGAGAACAGGAGAGGGGAAAGGAAGGATGGCATTGGAGAGGAGCTGTTAACTTGCATCCTTTTTGCAGTGAATGCAGTTTTCCCCCGCTCCCTTTGTACAGAGGGCACTAGCTCCAGGGCAAGTCTCTGTAGGGGCATGCTTTTCATGAGGTATGTGAGTGTGTTTCCCTCTTAAATAGAGTCACAAGGACTAGATTACCTTGCCTTTGTGTGTGTGTGTGTGTGTGTGTGTGTGTGTGTGTGTGTGTGTGTGTGTGTGTGTGTGTGTGTGTGTGTGCGTGTGTGTGCGTGTGTGTGTGTGTGTGTGTGTGTGTGTGTGTGTGTGTGTGTGTGTGTGTGCGTGCGTGCGTGCGTGTGTGTGTGTGTGTGTGTGTGTGTGTGCGTGCGTGCGTGTGTGCGTGTGTGTATGTGTGTGTGTGTGTTGGGAGCCAGGATGGAAGCTTCCTCTCTGGAAGGAAAATATTATGTTACAGCACATCTTGAATGCCTTAGTCTCGTAAAGCCGACCCTAGGCAACAGTGACTAGGGTCTGGTTTCAATGATGGACTGTGTTGGCAGAGAGCAGGCATTCCCAAACTGGGGTACGCGTGCCGTCGTGGGTACGCCAAATAAAAATGTGATTCACATTTAAAAAAGATGGCTAAATAAAGAGCAAAATGATTGATTATTATTATATTGTTATTTGTGCCCTGGTCCTATAAGAGCTCTTTGTCACCTCCCACGAGCCGGGTTGTGACAAAAACTCACACTCATTCTTATGTTTAATAAATGTATCGTATAGTGTGTGTGTGGCAAAAAAAACAACATTTGAGAGTGCGCTGACCCTGGTGCTAGAGAGGGTACGCAGCTGGAGGTTGAATGTTTGAAGGGGTACGGGACTATAAAATGTTTGGGAACCACTGGCATAGAGGAACTACGTCACTGCCTAGGTTGCTACTTTATCTGCTTGAATAAAATGCTACATCGTAGCTAGCAAGATGGAGACCATTGAGGTAAATTTTTTTGATTGCGTTTCGGAAATGTGGCTAGTTTGCATCAACTACCTTCACTAAAACCACTGCAAAGGTTTTGACTGCGAAGAATGAGTTCGAATCGCGACGTTCTGGGATGTCTGCCTTGTGATTTGCTGGGAGAGTTGTCTGTCTGAAGAGGACCCACCTTGGAACAATTTCCCCCCCCCCCCATATTGAAGTTGCCAAAAGAGTCTGCAATTGAAACCAGACCCTAGTCACTGTTTCCTAGGGTCAGGTTTTCGAGACTAATTCTGCCTGGCCTCTCTTCCAGGGAAGGCACTTTGAGGCTATCATCGTTGCCTCACTGTTTATTAAGGGAGAGAGTAGCCCACTACTTCATAAACACCAAGTGAAGGAAGACCTATTTATTACGCAACTTATTTTCTCTCAATTCAGGGAGAGGTTTTTTTGAGCTCTGAGTGTGTGTGTTGTGGGGTGTGTATTTGTATTAGAGAGTCGTTTAGCTCACATTGGAATTAAAAGGACTGAGAGGGGCCCGAGAGGGGCCCGAGAGGGGCCCGAGTGTCCTAAAGTCACATACAGCTAGTGGTAGAAAAAAGGGATTTGCTGACGTGGCTGACTTGACCATTTGACTTTCTACAGATGTGTTGCCAAATTACACAGAAACAGTTTTCTGTGGAACATGCTACGTTTGATCCGCCCCCTCCTCGTCCGGTAATCAGTTTGTTTGTTGTACTTTTCACATGCACCCCTACTTGTTTACCGTAGCCTGTGTGCTGTGTCACCTTCCAGTAAAAGCAACCTGGTCTTACAGTTCACTCACAGTGTTGGCCTTGTTTTTGGGGCCAAAGGAGCACAGAGGGGAACACAGATTTTGGATTTTACGTTTTGGAAATTCCGTTGAAGTTGGAGTAAATAATGTTTTAGCGTTTATTTTTAGTTCTTTAGACTTCTGTTTGTTATTAGACTATTCCTTATTCCCGTAAAACAACATTGGAATCTCTCTCTCTCCCTCTCTCCTGCTCTCATATCTGTCTCTCCCAGGCCTATGGCTTAGCTCTCTTCCCTCTTCAGGCAGAGACTCTTCCATGTTGCACAAAAAACGCAGAAAGGACTAATGAGCACATCTCCCTCCCCTCTGTGTCATTAGCTGCACCCTGTCGCTGCTATCGCTGACATTATTAGCTGCATAGACACTAGAGGGGGCGCGAGAGAGTGAGAGAGAGAGAGAGAGAGAGAGAGAGAGAGTGAGAGAGCGAGAGAAAGAGAGAGTGAGAGAAAAAGAGACAGTGAGAGAAAAAGAGAGAGTGAGAGAAAAAGAGAGAGTGAGAGAAAAAGAGAGAGAGAGTGAGAGAGAAAGAGAGAGAGAGAAAAAGAGAGCGTGAGAGAGAAAGAGAGAGTGAAAGAAAAAGAGAGAGAGAGAGAGAGAGTGAGAGAGGGGGAGAGAGGGGGAGAGAGAGATCAGGAGGAAGTGAGACAAAGCAATGAGACAGAGCAAAAGGGAGAGGGAGAAAATTGACGTTTCCCTCCCACTGTGTTGTCAAGGACTGGTTACTGGGTGAGAGGAACGATGGAGACAGACGGAGTCATACAGTACATGGGATTCTGCCTCTGTGTGTGCTCATGCTCGCACAGTTCAACTGTCATGCCACACTGCACATGCTTCGTGTATGCGTGAGTGTGTGTGAGCAAGAACAATACCCAGGCCCTGTTTGCCGCAGGCAGAGTTGACATCTCTACTAGGTGCCAAATGAGACTGCTTTCTTTTTGTCTTCATCTTTTACATTTTTTTTTAACCTTTATTTAACTAGGCAAGTCAGTTAAGAACAAATTGTTATTTACAATGACGGCCTACCTAAGAACAGTGGGATATCTGCCTTTTTCAGGGGCAGAAACGACAGATTTTTACCTTGTCAGCTCGGGGATTCAATCCAGCAACCTTTCGGTTACTGGCCTAATGCTTTAACCACTGGGCTACTGTACCTGCCGCACAGGCTATATTCTCCTCCCTCCTCCTGTAAATGCCAGAAAGGGAAATGAAGAGAGGGAGAGGGAGAGAATGCGTGTTAAGTGGCCCAGTTTTAACCTGCGGCCCCATCCCCAGCTTTTATTCCTGTGTAATTGGTCAGAAACAAGATGTGTGTAAATCTGGCACATCTCTGAACAGCGCAGGTCAAAGAGGAGACACTAGAGAGGGCCAGACTCGCCAGTCCCCATAACTCTCTCTCACTCTCCCTTTCTGCTCGTCCTCTACCTGTGTCTCTTTCCCTCTCTCCCCTGTCCTCTTACCATGTCTCTCTTTTTGGGTCACAGCGACAGTTCTGCTACTGTCACAGCGACAGTTCTGATCTCTGATATTTCCAATGGGTCTGCCATCTATACCACATTTTATTACTGTAGTAAGTTATATTCTAGAAATCATTCATCCATACAGCTCAAGCATCTTGCCCAAGGACACAAAAAGACGTTTTCACATCAGAGTAGAAGCTGTATTCCTATTGAATAAGCCAATTCTCTTAGAAACCTGGTCTGTGAGTGAATCAGGTTATAGGGCCTCTATGGGGATATACAGTATGCAGTGCTGTGGGGACAATACTAGCTTCTTATAGCTACAGTGTCTTCTGTCTTGATCTCCAATTCTACATCGCGTGACACGGTTCCATTAACGAGGAACAAGGAAATGGATAACGCCAGTCCACCCGAAGGTTTCCGGAGCGATTTTCACCTCGGTCAACATTGGTTGGAAATTAGCCCTTTAATTAACTGGCCACTTAGAAGGCCGTTGTGGCCAGATGAGGTAATATTTGTTAATTATAATCACAATTAAGCTCTTTAATCAAACAGAGGTAATGTTACTCTGTTACTCATTAGGGACCATAGCACAGATTCCCATTTCTTCTATTGAGTTTGCATGATTGGCTCGGGAAAGGCAATTTCCAATTCTCTGCCTACTGTGTCCATCGAAAAAGAAAACAAACAACAAATAAACACCCTCGATAAGCGACTAACAATTGTTTATGTGTGTGTGTGTGTTCGAGCTCAGATTGCGGATCGTTAATTACACTCTAAGTGTATGTGACAAGGGGCTGAACCTCGGTTCTCCAACATCAATGGAAGGGAAGGAGTATGAGAAACTAACATTTTATCAGCTGTGGTCATTCACAGTGAGGTTTGCATCTTTGCAGGTTTTTGTCTCCCGAGTGGCGCAGCGGTCTAAGGCACTGCATCTCAGTGCTTGAGGCGTCTCTACAGACACCCTGGTTTGAATCCAGACTGTATCACAACCGGCTGTGATTTAGAGTCTCATAGGGCGGCGCACAATTGGCCCAGCGTCGTCCGGGTTTGGCCGGTATAGGCCGTCATTGTAAATAAGAATTTGTTCTTAACTGACTTGCCTAGTTAAATAACGGTTCAAATAAAAAATCTACTACTGCAACTACAACTACAACCCCCCTCGGCAATGGCGGTGTCTTCTCGCTTGTTTATCTTGACTGGAGAGAGAAAATAAGAAGGTCTGCCGTGAACAAACTAGGTGAGAAATGCAGCTGTGAATCCCTTGTAATGAAAAACAAAGTCTTCTGATGCCTTGGAGGCTCAGTGGAGTCAGCTGAGTAGATCAGTGGTGGTGATATCTGTGAGTAACAGAGGCGTAGTAGGACTCTGCGTGTGGCCTGTATGTTCAGTGCTGGAGTTCGTTAGCAGTTTCGTAAAGAACCCTAAAACCACAAGACCTCAGGTGTTTATGCAGTTTCGGCAGAAGAGGCAAGGTACATGGGTAATGAGGAGATTGTGAAACCGCTAAGAATCGCACGCAGGGAAATTATTAAGCTATAGCGGCCAGTTCTGCAAAGAACTACTCTCGACAAACAATTCTACACACTCTCTGTCATACCTCTCCAAATCCGTGTTGCTCAATCCCCTTCCGTACTTCAGCATGATACGTCGTGATGCAAATGATTATGCAAGGTTTCATGGTGGCCGTTTCTGCTGCTGTGTTAAATGAAGAGCCTTACTGTAGTGTGTGTCACTGACAAGACTATCCTAGAGAAATATGACATTTTAAATTGAATATGTTTGTTAGTATTAGTGATTGTTAATAGGACAATTGATGGCTACAATCATCAAACTATTAGCAGTAGTTCAAAGGGTAATTAATGCACATTAATGTTATAAATGATTTGTTCTATTTATCGTTTTCGCATCAATTTAGGCAATTTATCGCGATATGGATTTTTGTCCATATCGCCCAGCTCTAGTATATATGGGGCTGTGGTTTGATCACATGTTCTATGGTGAAACTCCTGGAGGTGAAGGAACAGTCTTTAAGACAGGAAGGGTGTGTACATATTGTGGTTGTGTGTGAAACAGTTACAACTCACGCCCCTACCCCTTCCTCTCTTGCAAAACCGCGTCCCAACGTTTGAGCTCTCGTATTCAGAACAAGGCGAAACACCCTTTATTGAGCCGCACAAATGATCTCGTTAGAGTTGCTTCTCTCCCCATCATGAAAACGGCTTCTATCTTCGGGAGCTCTTTTTGGCCCGCTGTTTGAGTGGAACTCTGCTGACCTACAGCAAATCTCTCCCTGAAGATCTGACTCCAGACCAGACTGGAGGATGGCTCATCCATAGAAATAGAATGACTAGAATAGAGCTGATTCACTGCTAGTCCTAATGATGACGGTGCAGATTGAACTTTCAATGATCTATCACAGACTTCAAAGTCAAAGCTTTTCTCCATCTGCGACTACAACCCGGATTCACTTTCGCCACCTGTCATTTGCAATGCCAATTGACTGAGTATTGATATGGCATTATGTCAGTATGTCAGTATCTCAGTATCTCGGCCTGCGTACTATTATGGCTAACATTGCCTCGAAGTAGTTTAATGCAGTTTTTCCAAATAGTTGGTGGTGACACATTGGTGGTTGGATGGTTTGCCAGTCTGTCTTGCGTCACATCTAAAGACTGGGTTGTGGCAGTAGACATAGTTTGGTTTATTTTGTTAGAGCCAAGGAACATCTGAAGGGCTTTAGTCACAGTGCCAAAAAGTTGAGCAAACTAATGGTCTGAGATGTTAGGCTTGATGCCAATCCATAGTTACAAGCCTGCAGAGCCGCGATGAGAATATTCTAAGTATGAAAACCAATCACCTGCGGACGGTCTTACAGTTGAAGTTGGAAGTTTACATACAGTTAGGCTGGAGTCATTAAAAAAGTCGGTTAGGACATCTACTTTGTGCATGACACAAGTCATTTTTCCAACAATTGTTTACAGACAGATTATTTCACGAATAATTCACTGTATCACAATTCCAGTGGGTCAGAAGTTTACATACACTAAGTTGACTGTGCCTTTAAACAGCTTGGAAAATTCCAGAAAATGATGTCATGGCTTTAGAAGCTTCTGATAGGCTAATTGACATAATTTGAGTCAGTTGGAGGTGTACCTGTGGATGTATTTCAAGGCCTACCTTCAAACTCAGTGCCTCTGTGCTTGGCATCATGGGAAAAATCAAAAGAAATCAGCCAAAATTGTAGACCTCCACAAGTCTAGTTCATTCTTGGGAGCAATTTCTAAATGCCTGAAGGTACCATGTTCATCTGTACAAACAATAGTACGCAAGTATAAATACCATGGGACTACGCAGCCGTCATACCGCTCAGGAAGGAGACGCATTCTATCTCCTAGAGATGAACGTACTTTGGTGCGAAAAGTGCAAATCAATCCCAGAACAACAGCATAGGATCTTGTGAAGATGTTGGAGGAAACAGGTACAAAAGTATCTATATCCACAGTTAAACGAGTCCTATATCGACATAACCTTAACGGCCGGTCAGCAAGGAAGAAGCCACTGCTCCAAAACCACCATAAAAAAAGACAGACTACGGTTTGCGTCTGCACATGGGGACAAAGATCGTACTTTTTGGATACATTTTCTCTGGTCTGATGAAACAAAAATAGTACTGCTTGAAATAGTACTGCTTGGCCATAATGACCATCGTTATCTTTGGAGTTAAAAGGGGGAGGCTTGCAAGCCAAAGAACACAATCACAACCGGGAAGCACAGGGGTGGCAGCATCATGTTGTGGGGGTGCTTTGCTGCAGACTGGTGCACTTCACAAAGTAGATGGCATCACGGAGAAGGAAAATGATGTGAATATACTGATGCAACATCTCAAGACGTCAGTCAGGAAGTCAAAGCTTGGTCGCAAATGGGTCTTCCAAATGGACAACGACCCCAAGCATACTTCCAAAGTTGTGGCAAAATGGCTTAAGGACAACAAAGTCAAGGTATTGGAGTGGCCATCACAAAGCCCTGACCTCAATCCCTTAGAAAAGTTGTGGGCAGAACTGAGAAAGCGTGTGTGAGCAAGGAGGCATACAAACCTGACTCAGTTACACCAGCTCTGTCAGGAGGAATGGGCCAAAATTCACCCAACTTATTGTGGAAGGCTACCCTAAACGTTTGACCCAAGTTAAACAATTTAAAGGCAATGCTACCAAGTACTAATTGAGTGTATGTAAACTTCTGACCCACTGGGAATGTGATGAAATAAATACAATTTGAAATAAATAATTCTCTCTACTATTATTCTGACATTTCACATTCTTACAATAAAGTGGTGATCCTAACTGACCTAAGACAGGGGATTTTTACTAGGATTAAATGTCAGGAATTATGAAAAACTGAGTTCAAATGTATTGGGCTAAGGTGTATGTAAACTTTCGACTTCAACTGTATATGATCCTTGGGCCCGTCTATCTTTGGCAGATGGAACATTTTTAAGTGTAGGCTACAGACAAATGAGGAGCACAATTGCACTGTAATACTATAGAGTCTGCTTGTTTTTGGGGAGAAAATAAAGAGAAAAAGAGTGATACTGTGGCAGGAACTTTGACCTCTGTTTTCCCCCCAGTAAAACGAGATTGATGGTCGCGATTCATTCGGTGGTGTCCATTAGCCAACAAGCCGAGCACAGCACAATCAAGCTTAAAGTGCCAGCTAGGGAGGGAGTCGAGAGAGAGAGAAAGAGAGAGAGAGAATGATAGAGATAGGGAGAGAGAGTAGAGAGCTGGCGCTTGAGAGAGGGGAAAGAGGAAGAGAAGAACAGGGAGAGTGAGTAAAGAGGGAGACGAGGCAAAGAAAGAGAGAGAGAATGTTCACTTGCACACTCTCTCCCTCTCTCTCTCTGGAGTGAGTCTGTGAGTCTCAGAGTCTGGGAGGCTGGGAGGCGAGTAATATATCAGAAAGCTTCAATCACACTGATTCTGTCTGTCTCAGTTGGGGTCAGCAGTGGCCCCGGCTGGAGCCCTTAAAGGCTGTTTCCCCGGGGGAGTCTGAGGAGTGCTTCCTTCACAGGGGGCCGGCTGAGGCTCTGCTGGCTGTTGACGCAATGAGATTCCAGGTGCGAGATCCAAAGCATTGGAATTTTCTCCAATGTCACGCCAGGTCACTTAGTGGGGATTCTGACATCCATACTGCCCTCGACCCTTCTGACTGTGAATGGTTGAGGAAGATTGCACTGTGTGTGTGTGTGTCTGTATAGGAAAGTCTGGCATGACTGAGCTAGACTTACAGACAATAGTGAAACGGACGCTTTCCAGATACATAAAGAGAGTTGCGCGTCTGTGCTGTAAATCTTCATAGTCTTAATGCTCTCTGATACAGTTGAAATGGCATGCGGCTCTCACATAAAACATAAGCTGTAATTGATGTCATTCATATTCCATTAGACCCCAGAATCTCAAAGTCAGACTCTCCCTCTGCGGATGCAATTAAATCAGACGGGGAGACATTTTCAAAGGGAAGGAAGACAGCGAAAGGACAACGGAGAATAATTCTAAAATAATCTGTGTTAGATTAGAATCCGAGTTAGATTAGAATCCGAGTTAGATTAGGAAATGGACATTCTAGTCACACTGAACGTATCTAGGTGTCAGAAAGGAACATTGACGTGACAGATAGAGATTTAATGTGTATGGCAGGAACATTCTTTGTGTCAGTAGAATGGGAACCACAGTGTGTATTTCTTCTGACCCTATGGCCTCTCCATACCCCAACTAACGCACCCTTCCAACATACTGTCAGTTAATAACAGCAAGGGCTCAGCCCTAAATTTCTCTCTCCTAAGGGACTGTGTGTGTGTGTGAGGCCAGCTCCCAATGGGTACACACAGAGCTGTCCGCCGCCTATAACTTTCCCTCCACTTCTTTGATTTGCTATTGGTGTTTCTGCGCTCTACTCTGTGTTGGTGACGTGGTCTCAGGGCAATTCGTATTATTCTATAGGTAAATCTGTGGCACTCCATTTAGTACGATATGCTACGTTACGTTAGGTTACATTATCAATGGGATAGTGGTCGAAACGTTCGAATAAATATTAGGCTGACATAACTTATCATGCTTCTTGGAGAAATTATAGTGTTGCACGTCTTTATCTGAGACGAGGTTGCTAGATGCGTCGTAAAAATAAAAGAGAATTATGGGGAGAACTTACGTTGGCGGTTAGGGGAACTAACAACAAAAGTTAGGAGAACTAAAACGACAAAGGTTAGTTGAATTTACGTAGCAGGTTAGGTGAATTGGGTTAAGTTTAGAATAAGGTTTAGGGGAAGGGTGAGCTAAAATGCTACAGTTGTCCCCGATGGGACTCGAACATACATACCTTTGGATTGCTAGACTGTCTTGGATTACGCCCACCAATCCTCCGTGTCCAACCTCCGTACTATAGTTTCGGTCTCAAGTAACTATACCATAAGCAGGTATCATACGTCTTGGAATTGCTCAGAAATACATCAAGTATATTGCGTATGGCTCTGAGGCCAGGCTGGTGTTCCAAACTATGAGAGTATTATATAAAAGTTCCAAAGACACACCAGAGACTGAACCAGACCAGAGGAAGATCAATGGTCATTAAAATGAAGTTTATCTCCCTCTCTCTCTCTCTCTCTCTTCTTCCCTCCTCTCTCAGCGTGTGGGCTCCTGTTTGTGCTTGGGTCTCTTTGTGGGAGTGTTTGTCTATTAGCATTTGAAATATTTCAGTGAAAAAGTATGGATTGGGACAGATAGTTGGCGATGGGGGGGGGATTTGTTGTGGAAGGGTGATACTGAGAGAAAACAGATAGAGTCCATTTCATTTGAAAGCTTTCTAGTTTCTCCCGCTGTCGAAGATTAGTACTATTTATTGTCCCGGCTAGTGGCGCAATGCATGGCCGTTTTTTTCAATAATTATGATTTAACATTGTTATCATGTCACATTCTTGGCCTCAGCCGTGCATTTACTGTAATGCGTCGTCTCGTTGCACTGGCCCATTTCCAAAAAGAGTTCCGTCTAAAAATGGGGGTCTGGGTTGGGGAAACATATTTGCCCAACGCTTTGCATTTACAGAGGCCTGCGGGTGGGGGGAGTGTATGTGTGTGTTTGTGTGTGGTGCTGCGTTATTTTGCAACTCTGTCTCTTTAATAACCTGAGCACCGTTGGGTTCCAAGTAAACGTCTGAAACCAGAAATAGCACGGTCATCACACACTGCAGGGGTTGTGACTGAACTTCCTTATTTATGGGAGGGAAAATGCAAACGTTAACAGAGCATAAAACCCTCAACCGAGATAAAGAAATGGCCGTCGTTAAGCATAGGGTGCCACGAAGATGTCACGGTGACAAGATTATCAGCGTAGCTGTTGTTGCCATGGTGAGGGATGGCTCCGTCCTGACTCTGTGAAATGGTGTCTTTAAGGAGTGTCATTATCCCCTAGGCTATCTCATCAGCTAGCTCAATCCCATCAGCCTCTCTGCCTCTACCTGACAGAATGTGCACCGTTTGTAGTTGGCCAATTTTACAGAGCTGTCCAACTAAGTGACCCTCTTCTCAGAAACTTCTGTAGGAAATAACTTGCAACAACTTTGAAAAACGTCATCCAACAATGTTTTGCAGGCTTGTACTTGGCTATAGTGTCTATTACCATAGACTAAGAGGATATATACAGAGAATGCACACTTCACACGGTGTGTGTGTGTGTGTGTGTGTGTGTGTGTGTGTGTGTGTGTGTGTCAAATGTCTACACAGTATGTTCACCCAGAATGTACAGTACTGTATGTACAGTCAGGTGGGGTCTCATTCTCTCTGGAGGTTAAGAGATTCATCTTCCCCTCCCTGTGCCAGCGGCTCCTCTGACTTCATTTGCTCTGTGAACTCATGAATAGTTCATTGTGAGTGTGAGTAAAGCGGAGAGCTCTGGCTTTAGGCCACGTCTTCCTCTCCTCCTCTCTCCCATCCTTGTGCATCTCTCCCTTTGTCCCTTTACTGCTAAATAGTAATTTCCCCTCTTCTCTCCCTACCTCCCTCCTAGACTCCCTCCCTCTGCTGGGGAGTGGTAGCCAACCATCATACTTGAGTAAAAGTAAAGATACCTTAATAGAAAATGACTCAAGTAAAAGTCCCCCCAGTAAAATTCTACTTGAGTAAAAGTATAAAAGTATTAGGTTTAAAATATACCTAAGTATCAAAAGTAAAAGTATAAATCATTTCAAATTCCTTATAAAAAAAATAAAAAAATGTTTCTTTATTTTTATTTACTGATAGCCAGGGGCACACTCCAACATTCAGACCTCATTTACAAATGAAGCATGTGTGTTTAGTGAGTCCGCCAGATCAGAGGTAGTAGGGATGACCAGGGATGTTCAGTTGATACTGTAAGCGTGTGAATTGGACTATTTTCCTGTCCTGCTAAGCATTCAAATGGAACGAGTACTTTTGGGTGAAAAAAAAGTACAATATTTTCTTAAGGAATGTAGTGAAGTAAAAGTAGTCAAAAATATACATTGTAAAGTAAAGTACAGATATCTCAAAAAACTACTTAAGTAGTACTTTAAAGTATTTTTTACTTAAGTACTTTACACCACTGCCGCTGGGACAGCTGATCAGACTAACTGACTGTACTGGATGTGCCAGTTCCCCCAGAGCACTGACGTGTCACTAGTTTGCCTTTGAAGGAATGACAGAGGGATGAGATTCTCTCTTCTTACAATTCTGCCTTCTCACAGCACTACCTGATGAAATACACACACGCAAACACACGCACACACACACGCACACACACACGCAAACACACGCACACACACACACACACACACGCACGCACGCACGCACACACACACACACACACACACACACACACACACGCACGCACGCACGCACGCACGCACACACACGCAAACACACGCACACACACACACACGCACACACACACGCAAACACACGCACACACACACGCACGCACGCACGCACACACACACACACACACACACACACCTAGAGGGACTCACTATAATCGCTGCGATAATGCAGTGCTCTCTCTCATCACTGCATCTTTCGACCAAGTCAATTCCCACTGATGATGATGACACAGGCTATGATTATTCTCATGGCTTCTGATGGCATAATGATGGCTGTAGCAGGCTGTTCTGATGTTTCATATCTACAGGAGATGACGGGATAGCCTAGCTTGGTGTACGCCTCAGGGCCCAATCTCTCTGTATTTACCATCCTTGTGTAGATCCACTGTTTGTTTAATAACTCACTTTTTGTCTCTGGAAGGTCTTGTAAAGGTCAAGACCAAGGGCATTTGAGGCCTTGATATTTTTAAGGCACTTTGCTCTTGAGGAATGTGCCCTTGTCCTGACACAGTAGTAGTCTATAGACTTTGCCTTTGGCCTTGATGAATGGTTATTGACACAGTAGTGGTTGTTCCCTATAGAGATTGCTTGAATTGGAGAGAACGTCTTCATTAGTAGAGAGGGAGGAGGGTCTAGTGGGCGGACCGGCTGTCGTAGAGCCCTGTTACCATGGGGGGGGGGGGGGGGGTTGAGCTCGTCCTATAAGGGTCACGCACCAGCGCCTAGCAGCCAATGGCACGGTGGCAACTCAGAAGGGTTTGACAAGAGTTCATCAGACCCATATTTCTCGTGTGCTGTCTCTAAGTTCCAGCTGGCACCATTATGTCCATGAACATGGCTGTGTTACGATGAAACCGTTCCCCATTTCCCACCGTTATTGAATTCCCAGCGTGTCCCTAGAGTGTCTTAAACCCTCGCCGTGTCAGTCTGTCCCCTAACTTTCACCCCCCTCTCTCCCTCAACCCCTTCTCTCTCACCCTTCCCTCCCTCACTCCCTCACACCCTTCCCCTGACTCCCCCTCTGGTTAGAGGATGCAGCAGAATCAGCCCTTTTTATTCCACTTAACATTTGAACACGGTGCTTAATGCACCATCCCCTCAGGGTACCTGCAGTCTACTGACATGCATTAGCATAAACAGGGGGGGGTTCTTCTACAGTAAATGCTCTAAACAGCCAGAACAGGCAGCCTTTTGAATCGTCTTTAATGGGGTGAGTGGCTCTCAACTCTCATGTGATTGCAGGGTGATTTATTGTGCGCCACACTCAGTTTATATACATATACTACATAGTACATACATATACAAGTACTCATGGGCAAGCAAGCACACACATGCACATTTTATATAGGGCTGCATTTTATATAGGCCTACCACACGCACACGCGCACACACACGCGCACACACACACAGACACACACACACACAGACACACACACACACACACACACACACACACACACACACACACACACCTCATCCCAAAGCTTTTGGAATACATTAGCAGTGCATGGCTCCTGATTAAGGGGTAGCAGTTTTCCCAGTCTTTCTCTCCCTTCGCCTCACCTCCAGGCACTGCTGTGGAAGATGGGTAATTAGTAGTGTGGCAAGAGAGGATTTACATCCCACTGTGTCCTCTCTCGGATCTCATCTCCTACTGTAATTTTCAATAGGTGTCGCTGGCTAATTTCCATAAGCTATAGAGACATCAATGAGCTGGGCTAGGCTATGAAGACTCAAACTAGCCCTGTGTGACAGATAAGAGTCTTAGCTACTCTTCAGCAAATTGCTGAAAGGAGGGATTTTTTTCAAAAGACCCAAGAAGAGCCAACCCTTGTTTTTCAGGGTTGTCTGTTTTGATGAGGGGTCACTCTCTATTTCCTGTGTCTCAAACAGGAAACAGGAAGCTGGCTCAGCTGTCGCTCTATAGAGCAGAGAGGTTATCAGTAGCAGGCCTCAGCCCTGTGGCCTGTGGTTTCTCACTGTCATCCATCTGCAGGCCCCAGCTCAGATTTATCAGGGTGAAAGTTCATATGGCGCCCAGCCACGCAAACATATAAGCGGAGCCACAGGAACCAGAGCCACAACATCCTGGCAACCTGTGGCCTGACCCGACTGCCTTGTTATTGACGCCTCCTAGGGAGGGCTCCCGATTGGCCCTCTTGGCCCCTGGAAAATGCGCCCGAGGCGACCAGGTTCTTGTATTGGACGCCTCTCGAAGCTGGGAAGGAAAACAATCGAGATTTATGACTCATGTGAGGTCACTGCTCTTTCCCTGCAGATGCTCTCTCACTATGCTATCCCCTCACTTCCTCCCTCGCATTTGCCACAATCCTCCAGTACGAAGCTCCCTTCGCCTCGTCCTCTCCTGTCTTCCAACCTCTTCCATGGTGCTGTAGTTGAAATCAACGCTCTTGCTCGGTACTCTCGGAGAGCTGCGAAACACACAAAACTCCAGGTCCATTATCCCCGACATTCCAATGAGCACCTTTTGCCGCGAGTTGAAAGGCATGAAATGTACACCATTCTGACTTCCCCGAAACATTTAGAGCTAAAAGGGGAACGTTTGGGGGTTTATTGAAAGGGTGCATTTCAGTGCAGCCAAGCGTTTTTCCTTCCCTCTTACAGTGGAGCTGTCAGATAGAGTGTACACAAGAGTCTTGGTATTCTGATTGCCAGATCAAGTGAAGCATTCTTAAGTGAGGCACATGGGGGGTGGGGGGGTAAACAAATGCAACCAGCGGGAGGTGTGTGTCTGTTTGATGCCGCCCCCCTTCAGAGGTAGTAGGAGTCATACTCTGGGGCTGAGCATGCTGGGAGGCTGACAGGCCTTGTTCTCTCTGCCTTGCTCTGCCTCTTGTGTCTGAGACACAGTCTCCCCCTCAGGGGCCCCCTTCAGATTACAGCTAAATACAGTGCACACATTGTGTGCGTGTGTGTCTGTACATGCATGTGTGTGTGTGTGTGTTTGTGTGTGTTTATTTGTTTTAGTCTTTGTCCAATAGAAAAATGTGTTCTCTCCTTACCTTTTTTGCCCCGTAGCCTTAATTTGTCCCAAAATGTACACCACTTCAACTGAATATTGCCGGAAAAAGCTGTTTCCTGAACATCCCCACCGAATGATAAAGCAGGTCTGTCTGACGTCTAACCTTCCCGTCCCCCGATGTTTTTTAAACTCTTCATCGCTCTAGCACGTCTCCCATCTATTTCGCCCCACATTCACTCTCCTTCATATTGGACCTCGGAGTGTTCAAATGTGTAGCTCTTGCAAGACCTGAAGAGGAACAAACAACAAGCAGGAAAAGCGTCCTGGGATCAATAAGGCAATTTTCGTGCAGGTCAGCTGCTGACACACCGGTTATTTACACTGGAGGGGGTGGGGTTGGGTGGGTGGGGGGGGTAGACATATTACCCTGCTTACCTAACTCCATCAGTACCTTTTGATCATGATGAACAGCTCCCGTGGTGTCCAACCACAGGCAGACATGCCCCCATTACAGTCCCCTGCCTCGGTCCTGCACTGGGCCGCCAAATTGCATTTTCTTTGCCTACAGGCTGGAGGGAATGTTTGTGTGTTGCGTGTGGTGTGGAATGTTCGTGTTTGGTGCTGTTGTAACATGTAGGTCTACTTCTGTGTGGAAGGTCGTGGATGGGCCGTGTGGTGGAATTATTGGGATCAAAAGGAGAGACTTTTTCGATTTCTTCAAACCAATCAAACTTTATTATTTAATTACTGCAGTAATGGAGCTGGTCGGTCATCACCCCTGGAGGTGATCACTGAGAACTCAACGAGCTGGTTTGAGCCACGGCATTTTATAGCAAAGTCCATCCTCCTGGAAGTTCATGACAAACAACAGATGTATGGAATGAATCACAAGGTTAAGATTTGTATGAAAGATACCAGTGTCTGGCCCTGGAGTCATCTCTCCCTTTTACCATATAGAACAGTGTCAGTGCTTCTCCTCTGGAATGCGGTATCCCCAAAGACGTCGTACATCTCCTGTCCGTGTTAGATCTCCCAGAGGCCCACTTTCAGTTCACACAGTCACAATAGAGTTATAAGAACCCTCTATTCTGTTGCATAAAACAACTATTTGTTGCAATAAAAGTATCATAACATAATTTTGCAATTATACTCTCACAGCCGAAACAACAAATACAGGAATAGCCTTCAACAGAGGAACATCTTGATATTTTGGGGTACCTATTGGTAGCATTTTACACCTTATTCTCCTCCTACATCGCTGTAAACATTAGACCCTCTGAGTGTCATTCTAGTTGACTTTGCCACCAATGCTGTGGCAGAAGTAAAACCCTCAGAAAGATAATGTTACTCATGTCATGATTCCCCGGAGGCTGGCATGGGAGCAGATATGGCCTGCAGGCCATTCACCCAGGGGAGCGGGACGTGTGTGGGACAGCTGTCTCGGGGCTGAGCTAATCCCTCTGATCCCTGCGTTGAGCTCAGCTTCCCACTGGAACTAAGGAGGGATGCTAACAGGGCTAGCCTAGCATTAGAGAGCAGGACTCTAACATCAAGACTAGCCTATAGCCTGAGGGAAGGCGATAGCTACAGTAGGGAAGCCTACAGCTTGCCTAGGTTGAGAATGAGGCTCTGAAACAGAGTTAACCTAGGTTGAGAATGAGGCTCTGAAACAGAGTTAACCTAGGTTGAGAATGAGGCTCTAAAACAGAGTTAACCTAGGTTGAGAATGAGGCTCTGAAACAGAGTTAACCTAGGTTGAGAATGAGGCTCTGAAACAGAGTTAACCTAGGTTGGGAATGAGACTCTGAAACAGAGTTAACCTAGGTTGAGAATGAGGCTCTGAAACAGAGTTAACCTAGGTTGAGAATGAGGCTCTGAAACAGAGTTAACCTAGGTTGAGAATGAGGCTCTGAAACAGAGTTAACCTAGGTTAAAGGTGGGACACTAACAGGACTAGCCTACCTTTAGAGAACATAATTCTAAGTGTAAGCCTGAGGGAAGGAGATACAGTCAGCTAGACTAAATCAAGTTAAATAAAATGTTATTTGTCACATATGCGCCGAATACAATAGGTTTAGACTTTACCATGAAATGCTTACTTACAAACCTTTTCCCAACAATGCAGAGTTAAAAAGTAAGAAAAACTTGAAAAAAATCTAACTAGTAACACAATAAAATAACAACAACGAGGCTATAAACAGCGACTACCGGTACCGAGTCAATGTGCAGGGGTACGAGGTAGTTGAGGTACAGTAATTGAGGTAATATGTACATGCAGGTAGGAGTAAAAGTGACCAGGCAATCAGGATGGATAATTAACAGAGTAACAGTAGCGTATGTGAAGACTGTGAAAGCGTGTGAAAGTGTGTGTGTGTGTGTGTGTGTGTGTGTGTGTGTGTGTGTGTGTGTGTGTGTGTGTGTGTGTGTGTGTGTGTGTGTGTGTGTGTGTTGGTGTGTTGGTGTGTCAGTGTAATATATGTGAGTGTGTAGAATCCAGTGAGTGTGCATGGAGCCAGTGCAAAAAAAAGGGTGTCAATGCAAATAGTCCAGTAGCCATTTGATTAACTGTTTAGCAGTCTCGTGGCATGGGGGGTACATTTTACATTTTAGTCAATTAGCAGACGCTCTTATCCAGAGCGACTTACAGTAGTGAATGCATACATTTCATAGCTGTTCGCTTGCCGTGAGGTAGCAGAGGTAGCAGAGAGAACAGTCTATGACTTTGGTGGCTGGAGTCTTTGAGAATTTTTAGGGCTTTCCTTTGACACCGTCTGCTATAGAGGTCCTGGATGGCAGGGAGCTCAGCCCCAGTGATGTACTGGGCCGTATGCACTACCCTCTGTGTCCAATCATTTGCCATACCAAGCGGTGATGCAGCCAGTCAAGATGCTCTCAGTAGTTCAGTTGTAGACCTTTTTAAGGATCTGAGGGCCCATGACAAATCTTTTCAGCCTCATGAGGACTTCATGACTGTGTTGGTGTGTTTGGACTATGATAGCTCCCATCCAGAACCACCCACAGGAGCAATCAGGGTCAAGTGTCCCGCTCAAGAGTGCATCGACAGATCTCCCACCCAGTCGACTCAGGGACCTGAACCAGCGACCTCTAAGCCACTGTCCTAATGCTCCCAACTGCCAGGCTACCTGCCGCCCCCAACCATCCAAGACCCCCTACAGTCCCCTCTGAAAACCTCCCCTTCCATTCCCCATCCCCAAACCCCCCCATCTCCACCCCCTCCAAGCCACCAACCCCATCCAACCCAACCAGACAACTACCCAGCCGATGTGCCAATGAAAAACAGACAAGAACAAAAGAAAAAAAACAACAAAACAAAAATGTAAAACAAAAGACATCAAGGACAATAAAAAAAACAGCAAGGCCAGCTATATGTGTGGCACTATTTACGTGTGCCTGTGTTCGTGTGAGCTCTTGCGTGGCATCAGCCTCAGGCAAACCATAATTTTACCCCTCACTCAGCAACTTCACTCCCACTCATCTCCAGTTCCACATTCCAACCCTCAGTTTCCCTCCTCCCATCCCACCTATCTCTGCTGGCCACCATCTTCGGATATCTATGATGTCGAATGCTGAGCTGTTGTCAATGAACAGCATTCTCACGTAGGTGTTCCTTTTGTCCAGGTGGGAAAGGGCAGAGTGGAGTAGAATAGAGATTGCA
Organism: Salmo trutta; assembly: GCF_901001165.1. Lineage (NCBI taxonomy): Eukaryota > Metazoa > Chordata > Actinopteri > Salmoniformes > Salmonidae > Salmo > Salmo trutta. The sequence continues at coordinate 49,858,302 of NC_042959.1, read as the reverse complement.
TCATTTGTGGATCTATTGGGGCGGTATGCGAATTGGAGTGGGTCCAGGGTTTCTGGGATGATGGTGTTAATGTGAGCCATGACCAGCCTTTCAAAACATTTCATGGCTACAGATGGGAGTGCTACGGAGATTTAGACAGGGACTATGGTGGTCTGCTTGAAACGTGTAGGTATTACAGACTGGGTCAGAGAGAGTTTGAAAATGTCAGTGAAGACACTTGTCAGCTGGTCAGGGCATGCTCTTGAGTACACATCCTGGTAATCCGTCTGAATGTTAACCTCTTTTAAGGTTTTACTCACGTCGGCTTTGGAGAGCGTGATCACACAGTCATCAGGAACAGCTGGTGCTCTCATGCATATTTCAGTGTTGTTTGCGTCGAAGCGAGCGTAGAAGTCATTTAACTCGTCTGGTAGGCTCACGTCACTGGGGAACTCGTGGCTGGGTTTCCCTTTGTAATCCGTGATAGTTTGCAAGCCCTGCCACACAAGCGAACGTCAGAGCTGGTGTATTAGGGTTCGATCTTGATCCTGTATTGACACTTTGCCTTTTTGATGGTTCGTCGGAAGGTTTAGCAGGATTTCTTATAAGCGTCCGGATTAGTGTCCCTCTCCTTGAAAGCGGCAGCTCTAATCTTTAGTTCAGTGTGAATGTTGCCTGCAATCGATGGCTTCTGGTTGGGATATGTACAAACGGTCACTGTGGGGACTACATAGTCAATGCACTTATTAATGATGCCGGTGACTGATGTGGTAATCTCCTCAATGCTATCGGATGAATCACGGAACATATTCCAGTCTGTTCTAGTGAAACAGTCCTGTAGCTTAGCATCTGCTTCATCGGACCACTTCCATATTGAGCGTGTGACTTGTACTTCCTGTTTGAGTTTTTGCTTGTAAGCAGGATTCAGGAGGATAGAGTTATGGTCAGATTTGCCAAATGGAGGCAGAGGGAAAGCTTTGTATGCATCTCTGTGTGTGGAGTAAAGGTTAGGACTGTATTGAGGATGGGACATAAATTCAGAGTTAGCCTAACTTCAGGGTGGTAAACTAACAGGCTAGCCTAGCTTTAGAGGGGGGATAGGACTAGCCTGTAGTCGTAGGGAAGGAGGTACAGCTAGATTAAGGCTGTATTGAGGATGAAGCGCTAACTCAGTTAGCTTAGCTTCAGGGTGGGATGCTAACAGGGCTAGCAGGCACATCTATTACATTTAGGGCTGTCCCTGACCAAAATAAAATCTTGGTCGACCGAGAGTTGTCTGTTCTTTCAACCAATCGATTGGTTGAAATGTTAAAATGTGTAGTTTTCCGTGTATAGACACATCCTATGTGTTTTAATCAATTCAACTATATGCACTGAGCTTGTCGGATGCTTTAAGGGCACTGTTTGATTAAATAATTAAGACACATAAATGACTAGAGGGAGTCCGACTGCAATTGATTTGATTGTGCCGGGTCAGGCTCAGACTTGCTGCGCTGTGTAAAACAAATGACAGCGAGTGACTGTGTGTCTAGCACCCATTGTCTCTCTCTCCTCCCTGCTGCAGAAACCACCACAGAACATCAACAGGGTTTATCGCGCTGTCCGTGTTGCTGAAGCTGGAACATAATTACAGCCATTTCTGACTGAAAAGTTCTGTTACCTAAATCCCTCATTTGTTTAGGAAAAACATTCCCTATTCCCTTAACCCTTGCTCTCTTTATGTGACACATGTATGCATCGACTGCATGTGACTAATAGGGCCTGACCCATACCATATCATAATCTCATTCATAAATTAGTTATAACAAACTCCGAACACCATAATAATTTATCATTTTGACAGCAAAATCAATGCAAAAGCAATGCAGAGGACGTGACAAAAAAAAATTGAAACTGGTTGTTCAGGAGGTAAAGGGGAAATCAGATGTGTGGATTAAATTTGACTGGAGTTCAAGAAAAAGAAGGGAAGGAGCAAGTGCTGTGTGCATATTATGTGTGCCAAACAGGTGTTGTTAGATTACAATATCATTTTTCTGACCATTTGGAACAATGTAAACAACGGAAAATTAATTATAGGCGTACCAGAGAGTCGTTTTTCGTTTTTGTAAAGCCTTTATTACAGCAATGACTAAAAACAGTTGCGTTCATTCGTGAATGCAATTAGCGAAATGGACCGATTTATTTATTGTTTAAGCAAATTATTCAGGGGCCTCTTTGTTGTTTTATTTCAAAACTCAAATGCTTGATTGCATTTCAAATCATGAATGACTTGTATGCTGTGTGATGACATGAATGAATGAATGATTGATTTATACAGTAGACTTTGTAAGTATTGAAATATAGGCCTAACTAAGTTACGATATTTATTTTCTTTTATTTAACCTTTATTTAACTAGGCAAGTCAGTTAAGAACAAATTCGTATTTTACAATGATGGTCTACCCCAAGCCAAACCCTCCCCTAACCCGGATGACACTGGGCCAATTGTGCGTCGCCCTGTGGGACTCCCGATCACGGCCGGTTGTGATACAGCCCGGTATCGAACCAGGGTCTGTAGTGGCGCCTCTAGCGCTTAGATGCAGTGCCTTAGACCGCTGCACCACTCGGTATTAAGACTAAACAGGATGCGCTCTTTGGCCTTGAGCTCGATAGTGGTTATACAAGGCTGCTATACTAAGCCTACTAATGATAATTACATGACTTATTATTATAATGAGGATCATAATAATACTCATAGTAATAATAACAAGAAGAAGGAGATCAAGAAAATGGAGGGTTGTTATTATGAACAGTAAACTACACAAAATAAATGCTAAGTAATACCAAAGAGGCTGTTGTGTAAAGCCTTTATTACAGCACTGCAAAGGATAAAAACTGCCAAATTTGTGAAATTGTTTATCCGACATGTTGTGGTTTGCTGAGGCTTGGTGCTCACAGAATCAGCCTCAAACAGGCAACAGAAGCAGGATCTGTCTCATTTCTGTAGATACATGTGGATGATTTATAAAGCCAGCGAATTTAACAGTTAGGCTATTGATTATTGACCTAATTAAGTTGGGGTTTCCTCACTTTTCTTAGGCAATTATTGCAAGGGCTGTTTTCTCATCTCCTAACTCATCTGCTGCCTCCGCCGCATTGTTCTTAACACCAATTTGCTGGTTAACTTTGCTATTATGCACGTAGCAACATTGTCTAGGAAAAGGCGGCAATTTAACAGTACATTGATGTTTCAGAACCGCGGACAGCCACCACTATCAAACTCGCATTTGTTATAAAATCATATTAATTGCGTTAGCGTTGCGCCATTGTCCTTAACCGTATACAATTTCAGTAGTACATGTCTTAGAGTGATGGACTGTACCCTCCCCCCCGCCTCCACAATGGATTAGTCCAGTCAGCCAGGCGCAAATCAGACAAGTGTCTTGTACGCCATGAAAACATGTATTTTTTTGCTACTGCTCGACTAAAGAAATCTCGGTCGACCAACAGCCTATCGACCAAACAGTCGATCAGTCGACTAAATGGGGTCAGGCCTAATTCAATTGGATTGTCTGGTCTTGGAAAGGCATTCTGGTACGCTGTATTTGACTGGTCCCGAGCTGGAAATGCCACAGAGAGCAACAATGACAAATTCCTAATGGATTAATCAAGGCATGCAGGAGTGAGAGTGGCGTGGACCACTTGGCGTTTTTGGTTTGTGTCCTACCGTGGGCTGACATTGCTGGGATGACATTTGGCTGTTCGGGGGGGGGGGGGGGGGGGGGGGTGAGCATGCTGTGTTTCTCATTCTCTGGATTTATTTTAATGAGGTAGCACACCACGATGGATTACTACGCCGGGATATAGACCCGCTCCTGTTGCTGTGGGGATATTGGAATCCTCAGAGGACACTGAGTTCAGCAGGAGATTTATGTGCAGCTCATGAATTACTACAGCTGTGAATTGGTTCTTAGGTAGTACGAGTTGTAAGAAATATTAGGTGTCTCAAATTTCCCCCGTCACGAAGTTCGTTGTAACTCCTAAAAGATCCAAGTTTACCCGAGCGCATCTACAATGCAAATTACGAACATCAGTGCTGTTTTGGATGACCTAACTGTGATGATGTATTTTAAATGGAACTAAAGCATGCAACGCACTTCACTATGCGTATAGGCCTACAGTATTTTTTGCTACTACATTCTACCCATGTACTCCGACTGGTGATGGGATCGTTCAGCAATCGCGTCACGTCATAACGCTCACGTTAAGTGGTCTGGCTGCCAGATGTCAGTTATGCTATTTCCACCAGATACCCAGAGAGCTTGACTGATACCGTAGGGGGGGATACGGAGTCTTCAATGTGCCTCAGGTATGTAAGCTCATCCCTTAAGCTATAGTGAAGAGAAACACCAGGCATGCTAGTGGAAAGTAGACATGAGTGACGAGTCTAGCGACTGTCTATGCATATACAATGGAGACATCGGACGATATGGAGGCTCCGTCTGATTACGTTGTGGCGCCGCCCGAGCCGGGTGTCCTCCCCACAATCTGACCCATCTCTTTCCCCAATTATCGCAGTAGGCTGGTGGCCTATTTGCTTGTTGAGGCGCACAGGGATGGCGCGCTCCGGCGAGGCGGCGAAGCCTTGTGTAGGAGGAGCAGGGAACGAATGCGGATTTCGCTTTATCTCTGTGGCTGGATGGGTCTTAGCCAGGCTAGGTACTCCGCAGTGCTACATTTCCAAGGGTTGTGTCCCAAAAGGCACCCTCTTCCCTACATTGTTTGCGACTGTTGACCAGGGCCCATAGGGTTATGGTTGAAACGAGTGCACCAGGTAGGGAATAGGGTGCCAGTTGGGACGTAAGTCAAGTGTAATTAGGATGTCTGATGATTAGCGCTGATTTATTGTTTAGTCTCTCATAATGCAGGCTGTCCGTCTTGTGCTTTTTTCTGAGGCCTTGTTTTTCTTAGAGGATCATATCTCATTGCAAATTTAATTGCTTGCGTCTGTCAAGTGGAATCACTTGAGTCATTTGTTTTTGCGTGAGCGCATAAGACTGTGTGTGTGTATATCCTTTGGTTAAGGTGTGTCAGTGTGTGCGGTGTACCCGGTGTAGGTTAGGACTATGTACCTGTATACAAATGGATCTCGTTAGTATGATGTATGGGTTTGTGTGTATATGAGCTCTCTGTCGTTCCCCTTTCCACCCGTAGCGCAAATTATGCATGAACTATCTGTGTAAATGCATAATAAAGTCGACAGTCCATATCTATCTCAGAAAGAAGCATCCACATAGCAGGGAGAGAGATGCTGTAGTATGGGAATCGCTGCAATGGTATAAGACAGTGTCTCCCACCAAGAGAGATAAATACAGAGAGGGAGATGAGGGGATGATGATGTAGGAGGTGGGGGCGGTTGAAATTATATTTGGGAGAAAAGAGTAAACATGAGTCTCTAGTGATCTGTGCTCTGAGAGAGAAGAGAAGGTAAAAGCACCATGAGCCTTAGTCTCTCTTCTGTAAAGCACTATCGCATTATTTGTGCTCCACTATAAAGACATTACTGGGTGGTATGGGGTATGAATGAATAAGTCTGCCTTTTGTTTTGTCCAAGTCTGAGACAGAATCTTAACCCCCCCCCCCCCCCCTGCCCAGCGTCCCATAGATGAAGAACCCCAAAGAAAAACAAAGAGAGCCATTGTTTTTGGACAGCTTGGGGGAACGATAGCGTACCCCTCAAGAAAAGCAAAACAGCGATAGGGGAGGCCTCAAAGTCTCAAAGCAGAGCTGACACCCAGTAGGGTGAATTACAACCTAGTTATTAGAGCAAAGGATTCTGGGATGGAGAATGGAGGGGGTTACGCACTCACAGACAGACATGGAGTCTTTTCATTTGGGAGAGAACAGTGTCACTCTTTGTTATTGTTGGAGGTCACAGATGCACGCTGTGGATGAGGACCATTGTATTGGGCAGAGGGAGCAGGGGGGGGGGATGGATGGCACCATCACCACCACTGAGGGGCTGGGGACAGGCTAGTGACAGGCAGGGCGGGCTTAGAGCCGTCCCCATGGTCTCACTGTGACAGACATGCCTGGGTGACATCACTGCTTCCTTGCCCCCTACCCTGCTGAGTGCCAGTTAAACAGCCCCTATCTCTACCAGTCTCCAGGGTAGTATTCATTAGGCACCCAAACGGACTGAAACAGGGAGGGACTACCTGGACTCGTCCAATAACAAAGTCTTACTTCCGTTGTCATTTGCAAAACCTTTTGCTATGGTGGGCTATAATGAATACGGACCAGGCCTTTGCGTCTCACAGAAAGGCATCAGAGTATAGTCTGATGAGTATTGACATGGGGCCTGCTCTAGACACAGCCCAGTGAGAAACAGGGTGTTGTGTGGCCGATGATAAGGCATGTTGTTTGCCATTATGTACACCCACCGATTATCTCTCCGTGGCACAGGCTGTCATGTATCACAGTTTCCCACGTCCTGTCTGTCTGAATCGTCCACTCGTCATGACTTCCAGTCACATCTCTCTTTGTCTAATCTAGGGATTGATGGAGGTTATTTTAAAGGACACTTAACGGCTGCCGCTCTCGGCTGGGTTATGAAGAACCCTTGTGTGTGAGCACACATCTGAAAGAGGTCAACTGTATGCCGTGGATTCATCACAGGATCTGAGTACCTGAGTCCGCTCTCACATGTCACTGTCAGACCGTCTCATCCCCAACCCCGATGAGATTGAATGGCCTCTCTGATTGGTGGTCGGTGATGATGTCGCTTGTCGTCCGTCTCCAATTTCAAGGAGAACGTCGCCCGTAGCGTCCGTTTCCTCTAACCTTGAAATCATTACCATAGAAAGCACTTCCCCCGAATCTTCAACAAAGAGAAGGCAATTTTCTCTGATTGCCTCTCCCTCTCTCTGTGTCCTTGGTAACTGGAGTGAAATGGAGCCTCAATGGAGCCTCAATAGAGACTCAATGTCTTTGTGTGTACATTGAGTTATTCAGCTTGGCACCAATGGAACATTGACTTCGAGTTTACAGTAAACCCAATGGAGTCTGTAATACTGTTCGGAGTTCAATAAAGTTGCGATGTGATTTTTGACCCGCCGACTGAGACACCAGGTCATGAGGATGTCCAGTAAGCCGGTACCAGACTGGCCTCTTTGAGATTAGATGATGTTGGCCGTGGTTTAAAGCAGTCATCTTGCCTTAGGGTTTGTCTCTTGAAATGTCAAGAGGGATGCGCATTGGCAATAAAGTCGACAGCAGCTAATAAACATATTTTGGAACGATCAGAGGCTTGTGTCGGGTGCCATGTGGAATCACATGTTGGACTGCAAATGGACACAGGCACGTTTGACGCCCCTCGTCTAAACATTGGTGTTACAACGGTATGAGAATACCCTTGCGTCTCCCTCCCTATTCTTTGCTTCAGGCTACTATAAATCTATTTTTTTTTTCTTAAGCCTCAGGCATTTTTTTTAAGTAATAGTTTAGATGTCTGTTTTATCTCCTCTTAGAAAAGCAGAACGTTTTTTTTTCCTACCGCTCAGTCAAACTTCAGCTTCCCCTTTCTTGTTAGCTGCTGATCTCACACTGGACTATCCAGCAGCGGAGTATGAGGAAGTAACCGCAGTTTTGTGCCGTTTTGGGAGTTATTGGAGCCAATCAGAAAAGACTATATCAACTTTTGCTTCTGTTACCGAGGATAAGAAGTAATCTAATACATTCACGCTTATTTCTGTTCCTATGAGATAATATTTTTCAACTATTAATGACCAAAGCTGCTATACTCTGTGGGGATCACTAATTCACACTCGTCACAAGACCTTGACACCTGCATCTCTCTAAACTCTTCCCTGGCTAAACTTCTTGACCTCAAGTCCCCTTTGTTACACCAGTGCTTAGCTTGCCATTACACCGTGGTGTAGTGCAGAATGAAGGAGGGCCTTGTCATTGTCAGAGACGGTCCCCAGGCAGTGTCTGATAGTTCCCTTAGTTTAGGAGGTGGATGGTTGACTGACATCTTATTATGGGAACATGTTTCCTTCTGACAGGTCTCTTATTCAACAAAGAGGATGATAAGAGAAAATGTCTGTCTAGACCTTAACACTCGGTATGTGACCCAAGTAACACTCAATCATACTGCTCACCTTATCTTGAATGGGGATCTAGGTCCTAGATCTAGGGCCAGTTTTTGAATGGGGATCTAGGTCCTAGATCTAGGGCCAGTTTTTGAATGGGGATCTAGGTCCTAGATCTAGGACCAGTTTTTGAATGGGGATCTAGGTCCTAGATTTAGGACCAGTTTTTCGAACCCTCCATTCCAACCCTAATCATTTCAGAGAGGAAAAAGCGAAACACCACCCAAGATCAGTACGCAGGGAAAGACTCGATCTTAGGGATGTTGTCTATCTCCTCTTTAAATCACATGAAGATGCAGAGGATCAACATGGAACATTAACAGTTAAAGAGGCACGAAACACATCATTCATTGACCCCCCCCTCCATTTAAATCTGTATCACTCTGTTTCTTTTAGCTCCTCTGTGTGTCTCACACACTCCGACTCCGGGACCCGAATTATGAAGCCAATGTCTTCCTTGCGGAAACATGTGCATGTCTGTGTGAGAGTATTTGAGGTGCCTATCACGTCCGTTAAACAGGTGCATGAGGTGCATCTCTGTCTTTATTTTTGAGGAATAGAGCGATCTCTGGACTACTAAACCGGATGTGTAATCCAGGTGCGGAACTTTGGTTTTAGAAGTTGGGGGGGGGCACAACCTGGCCGTCCTTTTGCGTAAATCCAGCCCTCTAAAACCGCTAAACAGCCTGCCTAGGCGTCCACATGGTCCTAAAGCACACCGGTGCTTCTTTTTGTATCACAGTAAAATTATTATTTTTGTTATTAAAAAACGAAATTACGTGAAAATTCCACCCCTGGTTTAATCTCTGCATGTCTATGTGTTTCAATATGTGTGAAATACGTCCAGTCATGCTATTCAGTCACCTAGGCCTAAATTCAAACATAGAACCAGTTCTATACATACCTAAATACAGCACATTCTAAACATGGAATGTTGAGAAATAAACAAAAATGAGTAGAGAGTGGTCCGGACTAGTGAAATCGCTGGGTCTTGAAGCTCATTTTTGAATAATGTATAATCTTGGATAGCAGAAGCAATTGAAGTCTAGTCTTGGGTTGTTGCAACCAAAACTGAATTACAAATCAACATTGGTGCCAAACATCCAAACATTATAACACATTATAGCTCTTTTAGATTGTGATGTCATCATATTCAAATGTTATTTTGTTCTTATCAATAGAATCACCATCGCAATGAAATAGAATGGATTTCAAATCCACAAGTCGCTCTTATCAACCTTCACATTCTAAATTCAAACGTTATATCAACTTTACTTTGGTTGATGTTGTGCTTTTATGATTTAGAATTGCATGACAATGAAAAATAGTGAAATGAACGGATGTGATGTGTAACATGTAAAGTCAGTTGCACATTGAACTCACTAACACTGGCGGAGTTGCAACAATAACCCAGATATGTTGTGATATTCAATTGGCCATGCACACACACACACACACACACACGCACACACACGCTCTCCCTTCCTCTGTGGACCCAGGAGCTCTTCTAGCATTGTATCTTCAGACAGTGAGATGGCTCTATCGGTCTTGCATGGCCGCCCCCCATCACAAAGCATGACAAATGAGGACGGCCTCTCTCTCATTACCTGTACGGTAATCACTGTGCAGCTAACAAGAGAACAACAGCTCTGGACTGTTATTGACACAATTTATGTCACGCCAGCCACTCTACATACAAGTACTTCCATCCTGTGCAGAGGAATGGCCTGCAGAGATGGGTATCTGCCGTCTTACGGGCTCCTGACCAATGCTGCTATTTTGTGTTTATTTTACGCTGATCTCAACTTTCTTTGTACGTAATATTTACGCCATCATTTCCAATGACCGAAAACAGCTCATGGACGTCGGAACAGTGATCACTAACCTCGATTTTAATGAAAATGTCTACTTTAACGAGTCGGCAGCTGTGGATGTACTGCTCATCCCGGACCAGGCCCTAATCCCCAGGACTCAAAAGAGGAAGAGCAAGAGAGGCAAACGAGCGGACTCCCTGATGAGACTACGCCGATGACTAAATAGACCGCTTCTACCATCCGTTCTATTGGCGAACGTGCAATCACTAGAGAACAAACTGGACGAGCTCCGTTCAAGACTATCCTGTCAATGGGACCTGAAGAACTGTAATATCCTATGTTTCTCTGTGTCTCGGCTGAACAAGGACGTGGATAATAAACAGTACATCTAGCTGGTTTGTCTATGCAACGTCAAGACCGAACGGCAGCTTCGAGTAAGGTTAAGGCTGGTGTGGGAAATATCATTACACTTTTTCGAGAAATATCGGTAAAAATGTTCAGAACCCTCGTAGGACCCTCGTAAGACATCATAGTAAAATAGGAGGATTTATTGCAAAAGTAAATAGCAAAATGGCATTATACTGGGAAAGATGGATTCATCAGTGGACATCAGAAGGGTTAGAGTTAAGATCAGAATTAATGGTGGATTGGCCACTGTGGGTCAAAATCCAGCACTTGAAGAAAGAGGAAATAAGGAATATATGTATAATTATTTAACTACAGGTACTGTAGATGTGAGTGAAATAGCTGTCAGTAGCAGTAGAAGTATTGTTGTCCACTAGTTTAGTCCAATTAGGGTAGGGATGGTAGGGTAGGGGATAAATGTAAATATGGAGCATTAGAAAATGATGCAAACAATTGAACCGATATAACCTACAATCTATCTGCAATATTAAAGCTTATCTACTCATGATGAGCTGCAGACCATACTATTTACCAAGAGAGTTTTCATAAATGTTCATAAAAAATGTTCGTAGCTGTCTATTTACCACCACAAACCAC